>NC_047026.1:25228059-25601919 GCF_902652985.1 Pecten maximus
CACATTTGCCCCTGGGTAGGGGGTAAACTTTACTATAGTTTATCTAGGGAAATCACATTTTTGACTATTATTTGTTGGATTTTTATTGGAATTCATTCTAACTTGTATCAAATTATCAGCATGGGATGACAGTTTGATGTTATGTACATGTTGGCCCTAGTTGACCCCCAGGGGCTGGTGGGCGGGGCCAAAAAGGGTCAAATTGACTGAAATTTCAAAAATCTTCTTATATACTATATTTTAGAATCAAATACTCTTCATATACTGACCCCATTAGGACTGATGGGTGGGGCCAAAAAGGGTCAATTTAGTTGGCCGAAATATTTCAAATCTCAGGTGACCGTTAAGGCCCTTTGGGCCTCTTGTTTGTTGTACTGAGGCGGAGGTGGTCATACAATTATTTGGTTTCAAATGCTCACTAACGTAGAGTGTCGTTTGAGTCAATATCAAATCATGACACTTTAGGGCATTTTAACGATAGTCTAAAAATAAACCGATCGGGAATTAAGATACTAAATAAAAATGTATATTTCCCAAACAATGGAAAGACTGTTAACATATGTAGAGCAGTGTCGCACCGGATAAGTCGTCAAAGATGGGCACAACGACCAGACGAATTATGAATTGAAAAGAGAACAGTCAGAACTTTTAATGATATAAACTACATAGTTTCAATACACTACAAATGACAATAAATCAGTTGGACGTTAGATACATACCACATATAGCTTTTTACATGATGTACCGAAATGGTAAGCGTAAGATGCATGATGTGACGAATGGATGACATCGAAAAATTGTCAATTCCACATGAAAGTGAAATATGAGGTAACAAAGGTCACCCTGACGTGACCTCTTGTGCGAATGTCGTTAGATGTTAGATGTAACGTAGTGAGAATGAACATCTTTATTTTAATTAGATTGTCACAGATTTATCTTTATTTTTTGTGTGAATTCCCTGTCACCCAAAAGGGTGAAATTAATAGAACCTTTCCCTGCCCGAGGCTTGCAGAGGGTTGAACATTCATGATTTATCCCGAGGTTTGAGATTTCTTTGTCACACTCCCTTGGTATAGAATGATTATTTTCCCCAAAAACTTTAAAATAAATGCATATCCCATCGGTGATCAATGTCTGTTTGTAAACATCCTCATTTGAAGAAGTACGCATCACAGTCCCAAACAAATGCAAACCAATGTCATTACAAAAGAAAACAGGTCTAGAAATAATGCACAATATCTATTTAAACAGAAACTAAAATAAGGTATCAGTGACACTATTATGATTTTAGAAATAGTATAGTTTGTCATTTCATATATCCGTGTGTCTCTTGCGCATATTTAACATTTAATAACAACGCGGGAATCATAGTTACGTCACTCAAAAAGTAGTTCTAGAAGTACTTCCGGTTCAGAAGGTTAGCGCGTGCAAACTGTCACACCCTAGGCCTAGGGGTTGACAGAGAAATCTCTCGCGTCTAAAACAGGAGATAAATCGGTGAACTGTGGGAGAAATTTCTGTTAACCCATAGGGTATGACAGATATCAGTTCTTGCAACAATACACAATTACGTCACGGCGACAATTCACTAACGTCACGGCAACAATTCAATGACGTCAGGGGGACAATTTAATCACATCACGTCGACATTGTGGTGTATTGTAATATTAAATAGTCTGATGAGAGAACAGCAATCGTTCCCTACCTTGGGTATGTGAGAGAAATATCCAGCCCCCGGTAAATTCTTTGTTGTTTAACCCTGGGCAGATTCTCGGGTTAGACAACCTAGAATATCATCAATCGAGAAGAGTGTTTTATCCGTGCGAGATGTGTTCTTTACTACACTTGAATAATCTATCCTTGTGTTAATGTACATGTTGACTCTAGATTATCGAGATATGTTTCATCGGTAAGCTCGATCGGTGTATAAGCTCTACATCAATATTGAATTTATTTTTAATCATAGACCGTATCTTGAGAATTAAAGTAAACCTAATAGCTGCTGCGTTTGTTGAAATGTGACACCTGCTCTGGCTAACGTTAATTGCAGTACGGACAAGACCAGATGTGGTCCAATGTTTGGTCGATTGGACGCGTAATACAATGCCTCTGATCACGTTTACTCTGTCCAGGAATCCTATTTACTCTACCTCATTCCACCAGGGATATGTATTATTGTATTTCTGTCTCCACAAAAATAACAATTTTGGGATTCCTCTTCGATGCAACGAGAATTATTAGAAGTAATCATGCCCTTTTGTTTCCAATGTGATACTTGGGGTTTTCAAAGATGATTAGCTGAAAAGTATAATAAGGTTTAAATTGTCTTCCACTGTACGTTTGTCCCACTTATTGCTCCAGAGAACTGCTATTATCTGGTTATTGACATATATATATGTGTGTGTGTAACACTTCACTTATACGCGTCATTTAATCAATGTCACTTGTGCAAGTTCTCAATCAGTGATGGATTTGTGACATTTTCATCGTTTAAATCTTTGACAATGTGAGACCACAATATCGGAAGCGACTCTTTAACAATGACATTGTTTAATATAGTCATACATATGTGATGTAGCTGTGTTTTTTTCATTCCTAGATATAATATAAATATCTATTAGAATTCCCCAATGTTTAAATACACCTCTTTCTAGATTGTTAATTCAAACACATGCGCGACCGTCATTAAATTAAACCCTTTTTTCATTATTATTTTTACTTTGGCTATTACATGTACATATATCACCGCCAGGTTTCAAACCACAAAACAATCAGGATATTGTGGAAAAGGGTCTCCATACACAGCTACATCTTAGTTTTTATTTTATCATGTTCAGTTTTCATGGAAACAACTCCCAATTTCAATTTGTTTTGATTTCACTGTCATGATATCGTAAATGAGGACATATTGACAGTTTTCGGCCAAATGATAACTGTCGTGTCGGTATCTAGCAGACAAAATACTGCTTATATTTACTGACATTTCAGGTAAAAGTCAGTCTCAATTTTGTTGTTGATTGCATATTATAGTTAAATCAATTAAAATAGGCGATTTTTTGTGAGGAAAAAAATCGCAGATCCTGCGTTTAACCGATAAATATTGAACTATGTTAAAAAGACAAGTGTATCATTATGTTTTAAGGGGTTTAACGTCCTTGCAACAAGCTGTGTCATATGAGAAAAGGAGATACCTGGAGTAAGAAAACAGCACAGAAAGACAGCAGTGAAAAATAAAGGAAATGTTTAAGATCACAAGTGTTGCAATAGTGGCAGAAGATACTATTTGGTTCCTTCAATGTCCCCTAAAAAGACTGCCCTGCAGGTAGGGCGTAAGAATTGTACCTGCTGCCCCATTGCATGATCGTAAGAGGCGACTAAATTTGGGAATCTTATCTTTTCTCTTCTTTCTGAACAACTTTCTTCTTCCTAATGTCTCCCTTGACAATGCCTCACTTTTGGCCTTTAGCTGATCGTTCGCCGCTGTGAAGAAGGCTTTGGGTTATGTCCCCTAGCCGAGACATACCAGAGTCTTTAAAAATGGTAGTTGCTGCTCCTGTTTAGCGCTGAGCATATTAGGAGTGGGACGACTGGTTCGCCCGTTGTCAGTATAATGTGACGGGGTGGGATGTGCTGCTGGGTGTCTTCGGCAGTACGCTTCAGTTTGGTAGCACTATAAATCGGCAAAAGTTCCGGCCTATCACAAGGAGACTTAACACGTACATACCGCAGCCTCCCACAACACACATACGCACTCGCTAAACGCATGCATATCGCAAACATGGGAGGCCGTCTTTAAATGACCTTATCTGTTAATAGGACGTTAAACAAATAAAACCAAACCAAACCAAACCAAACCCCTAAAAAAAAACAGAAAAATTTCCCCGATTTTTAGGGGGCCCACTTTAAGGTCTACGATCATCATAGAGGGGGATACAGCGGGCCTTATTTTAGGTCTCTACGTTATCCCCTGAAGAAAAGACATTGAAACTATCCCCGGACCAGCAGGTGCCTCCACAATTAGTCGCCGCTTACGACATGCATGCAGTCGGATGCAACAGGTACTTGTTTGTATTTCCTTCCCTGCTCCTGTACGGGTTGCACCACTAGTTTGCTGGGTTTCTATTTTCAGATTGTGTCCTTCATTATTGATTAAACATGTATTTTTTTTTATCTTGCTTTGACCTTGTTCTCATTACAAACGAATACGAGTGTGTGGTGACACAGCACAGCTTAACATCAAAATTGACTGCTTAACGTGAACGTTCTGTAACAAATATGCTCCTAAGGTTCTAATCGAAACGATATGTTTGTTCAATGTATTTATAATATGTGAGGAACTCTTTTTAAACACATTATGTGTAAGTCAAAATTAACGTCATTAACTGTAATTAGGAATACATATAGCCCATCAAAATACTGAAGTTTAAATGAAGTCGTGCTTCTGGCTCATTAACCAAGCAAAATATCAACAAACGATATATTTACATAGAAATCCTTTAAAGAGTACAGAGAAATGATATACTATTCGCTGCTCGATTCGTGAAGGTGAGAAATAGGTCGTTTGAGCATTCTAATATTCATCATATTTGTGTTGCAATATATCTCTATTTTTTTAACAAAAAACCTCTGGCCCTGTAATTTCATATGGTTATATACGATACACCACGTGTGATATTAAGGTTACATCACGTTTCTTAACATGCGTTGTTATAAATGAGGACAACCCTCGGTGTCTTGCCAGCACGTGGGGAGCTTACGTGTACACGTAGTACTGTAGTACAGTGTATTTACAATACCGAGAAAATCATCCTTCCATTATTGTCGCCAAGCTGTTGATTGAAAACCGTACGGTTTGTACAGAGTATACTTCAGGGAACACATCACGTGTTTAACCTTCCGACAACATTTGATGTAGTTACAAATAAGTCCATTATTCTATAATTGTTTTTTTCATAGAAGTTGCCATATGTGTCTGGCTAGCCTTTAACGTACGACATCGGGTGAGCACTAAATGACCTTACTACATTTCGCAGAACATCAATCCATTGTTTAACCGAAATACATTGCCTACAACTGTACATCGACGGAATTAGTCATACTATAATACTTCTCCATGACACATACACTAGGCTATTTATGATATGCATATACAAACATCATATCTAATTAAACAAAAACATATCAGTGGAAACCAACAGAAATAATTGTTTATGATATCGTCACATTTCGACCAGAGAATGATGTATATAGTGTGATGGATAGGGATATATATCAAACCCCTTCTTATTGTTTCACTCCCCCAGGACGACGCAAAAAAATATGATAATCCCTCAAAAGTAAAAATACAAAAGCAATATATAGCGGATAGGAGACTAAACACGATCAATCGAGGCCGTACGAAAGGTTATGCGACAGTGGTCCAACCAGTACACGAAATTGTAATTAGGCTCCTTGTATGATTTCCTTTTTAATTAAAACACTTTCATTGGTGTGCGCTCAAAAGGAGACGTCACAAACTCAAGCCTGCGACAGATCTTCATATACAAATGTAGTAATCCACTCGCGGAAACAAGCTTGGTAAAATATTGTGTTTTCAGGGAACCTTTTCAGTAAATAATATATTATTATCCAATAAAAAAGACGCAAAATTCATTAAAAAACAATAATCGCTCAAATAAAAATAAAAATCACTTACACGACAGTAACAGTAAAAGCTTAGTACAGTTGATGGAAGTTAAGGCATACAAAAACAATTCTGATTTCAAAATACTTTATTTACAATCATGACTATTTGCTTCAGTGTTCAGAATTTAGGGTTCAATGACTAATTTCTAGCTGTGAAATTCTCTTTCACTTATTTCTGTTTTGTTCTTTTTTCATCGGAAAGATTCAATTGTCCTATGTAGAACAGCACTAACACTGGCTTTACGATTGTCCGCTTATAATTTCACTCTGCGGATGACGAATGCCGAATTATGTACCAAAGCTTGTAACAGTCTTATTTCCCCCACTTTCTTTCTCTCGGTCTTGAAGCCATCAATTGAAGACAATAACTGCCCATTTGTATTCAGTGTTTCTTCAAACTCCTTTTGCCAATATTGCACCCTGGTCACCTTCTTTCAATAATTGCCAGATCTACTGTTTTTCTAAATTCACCGTCTCAAACCGCTTCGTTTTCTGTGTTATATTACCAATCTCTGCATAAGAAATGTTAGAAAATATTGAAGATTTCCGTGTTAAAATCTGGAACATTATATGTATCCTTTTCTACTTACGCATCACCTAATATATCATCACTATCAACCGCCTTTCTCGATCATGCTTTATAAATTACCTTCACTGTCTGGTACATTTTGCAACTGGCATAAACATAAAAATGAAGTTTTGCACATGCTTTAGTATTAAGATGCATGTATTGGTTTATATGCGATGAATGGATTGATAAGATTGAACGCACAAGTAAATACACACGTGCTAGTACCCGTGCTGTACCTGGTTTAAATGTGATGACTGGATTGATAAGGTTAAACGCACAGGTAAATATGCACGTGCTTGTACCCACGATTTACCTTTGCCTGGTGTTACCACATCAGATCGCGGACTCTCGTGCTTAGACTCGACTGTTCTCTTATCCACGGGTTATCGTATTGTGTTCTCATGAATATCAACGGGATATGTGGACACAACGTTACTTCATAACCTCCACAACACATTACATATGTAATAAAAATAATAACAGGCACTATTTCATCTTGATAAAATATTGAGTCAACTACTCGTCTTATGCCAGAGTCAAGTGTGACTTGTACTCTTTGTTACATTCATCTGACGTTCGTATTCATACTCATTGCGGTTCATAGTCCTATAACCATAACGGAGCTTACTAAAGTGACACTAAAGCGCATATCTGTTAGATATAGGATCTTTTATGATCGTATGAGATTTTATGAAATGGGCCTTACGTTTTAATTTAATTTTTTCTTGTTGATGTACATTATATACAATATTGCAATTATAAAACAATTAAGCACATAGGAATGAAAATATCTGAACAATGGACAGATATCATAGACCAATTATTATTGTTTATTAGCCTGATCAATCGTGCCAAAGGCTCAGCTTCTGTGTTGATTATATCAAAATTTGCCACGTTAAATGAGGCTGCGGAACGATTGACCACGCTCACATTGCATTTCCAATAGCGGATCGTCAAAACGTTTACATGTAACAAGCTCGTGCCAAATGTTGTAAGTATTATAATATAGTATATTTAACATCCAATGACAATTGTTCTAGAGGAACTGGAAGATGTGGTGTCTAATGGTTGGCTTCCTACGGAGGAAGGCATATCTTAGGAGGTTTGTGAGTATTGCAACTTGATGAAACTGCATGCACGACGGCGTATTTCACAACGGGAAAAAACTTAGTGCCTACAAAACCAGGTTTCACGCGAGGCGAGTATGCTTTAGGGTTTAGCGTTTTCACTTCCATTTCAAGAAATATTTGTTTCCTGGATTCCGGTTAGTACATGTATGATCTACTTAAGCGGTCAGCGATCCACATGAGTTTTCCAGACTTGTATTGGACTTTTGAATCATACTTCTGTATGTATAGTAGCAACCTCTGTTATCAATGGTGTTTGATGAAGCGACTTTGCGAAGGGCGCTCGCAGTGGTTCATGATCGCTTTCAACATCGGCTTTACGATCACAAACATACTGGTGTAACTTGATACATCCATGTGCGACTGTAAAGGCTTCCTTTTCTATCTATGTTGCAGTGGCGTTGGAGGTCTTTTTTACGCATATGCTATTGGCTTTTCCTCTTGCAGGATTAATGTGCCTACAGTTGAGTGTAGACTAAAGGTTACACAAAGTGCACTCCGAGTGCACTCCGTTTGGACTCCAGGTAAACTTGGAGTGCACTCGGAGTGCACTCCAAGTTTACCTGGAGTCCTATCAGGCCCCAATCCTACCTGGGTCCACATGTATCACATGTACCTGTAACCAAGTACATACATTGTATATACATAATGTTTATAGATAGATGTATACTCTTATACATTTAGACTCCTTAAACATGTAACAATAAGATATGTGTTACTGTTTTATCTTTGAATATATCATCTTATTTTGTTGGTTCATTTTTCGTTGGTTAACTAACAGCATCTAATATAATTGATTTTTTCTATTAGTTAAACCTATATCAAATGAATAGATCTGGCACTTCGTTGAAAAATGTATGATAGCATTCCTTTGATTTGAAGAGTTTTAACAAGCCACGTCAATTAGTAGAAAATGGGCAATAAACAAAAATGTATTTGGCTAGTTGTTTGTGGTCTCTCAAAATGTAGAGTTTGATTGTGTACTGGACATAACTTATACTCGAAGTACTAAGTACTGTTTTTAATATATTTCAAATACTTTTCTTGCAACAGTTTATATTTATCTTAACATACAATAAAAAAGAAAGTTTTTTTTTAACACCTTGATAGCATATTCCGGATCTAATGTCTAATTTTGATTTACAGTTTAACATCAGACTTACATTTCTATTTCTTAAACCAACTTTTTTTTGTTATGCCTGCCTCATTAAATCCAATTCATACATGGAGTTCTTTTAACAGTTATATTAGAAACATACTCCCCCCCCCCCCCCCCCCCCCCCCTCCCCACTTCCAGGTCAATATTTACCTGTATATCAAGTCTGATTACAGGGGTGTGGACAAAAGACAGGCGTACACTGACCCCAATAATGACCCCTTCCTCCAAGTTTACTCCATAAAGTGTAAAGATCTGGACAGGTGTACACACAGTCATATAACTAGATAAAGACCCCCTTAATTGTTAGATGGAAACTGGTCATCACACCTTACCTTTACCTAGCCCGAGTTTCCTCTGGCATTGACACTATGTCTGGTATGGTGTCAAGGCTAGAGGATCGAGCTCAGGCTGACCTAAACCAAGGTCATATAGAATATAGGTACAGACTTGTGACGGCGGTCGATATCTGACACTTTTGAAATTATATGATTGTCCATTCCTATTACAGTATTATAATATTAAAACAGTTATAAGTCTTTAATATAAAAAAAAATATTTGAATTTTTTTTTTTATTTCAAACTGGTACTATTACTTTTTGTCTTTGATGTTATAATGGAAGCATGTATAGAGTATTAGAGGTCAATATGTAAATCAACATAGGTTAATATAATTTTCATGTTTGAGTTAAAGGTAAATACTTATCAAAAATTCCATACACCAATTGCAGCGGGCCTTATGCATTTTTTTTTTTTAAGTTTAAACATTTAACTTTATGATTTTACAATTGGCTTGAACAACCATTGTACATTCATGACCTGTACCTATTACATACAATGTATATTTTTCTAATGATACATGAGTATTCCCTGGATTGACACTTTTACCAATCTTTCAAATGTTAATGAAATGTGTAATTTCTTTACTGAAAAATTCCATGATGCTATTGATAAATGTATACCATCTAAAGAAATACTAGTACGCGACAGTGATAAACCGTGGATGAATGGAATGGTTAGACGTAATATAAGGAAAAGAGACAGACTTAAAAAAATAATGTTTAATAATAATTCAGAGTCCAATAAGAATAAATACAAACATATGAGGAATAAAGTAAATAATATGATAAAGAGGGCTAAAGAAATATTTTATGAAAACATTAACACAGTTATAGACAATAGTAATAACAACCCAAAAGTATATTGGAAACTTCTGGGAAACCTTATCAGAGGTAAAAAAAAAAACACAGATATATCTCCCCTACTTGATAGTACTACAAATGAAATTATATATGACAACAATAGGAAATGCGAACTGTTGAACAATTATTTTAGCTCTGTGTGTACTCAGTCAGAAAATGTCATAGATAAAGAATTACCCTTTTTTGAAAAGAGGACAGATTCTATTTTATCAGAAATACATATAGTTTCCAGTGAAGTTGAAGACATTATAAAAATACTAGATGTTAAAAAAGCGTCAGGTCCTGACGGTATTAGCCACAGAATGCTACAATTACTCTCAAGTGAAATTTCTATACCTCTTTCTTTTATATTCAATTATTCTTTGTCATCTTGTATATTTCCTGAGAGCTGGAAAATTGCTCATGTCATGCCTATATTTAAGGCCAATGATGCAAGCATTGTCTCCAATTACAGACCTATCTCGCTGCTAAGTTGTATTGGTAAACTTTTTGAGCGTGTAGTATATAAGCATATCTACAATTTTTTAATCGAAAACGACTTTATTTATAAGTATCAGTCTGGATTCCTACCAAATCACTCCACAACACATCAACTTATTGAAATATATCATTCAGTCATTTCTTCCTTAGAAAATTATGAACATTCTATCTTAATTTTTTGTGATTTTTCTAAGGCATTTGACCGCGTGTGGCACAAAGGCCTCTTACATAAACTCGACAATTATGGTATCTCTGGACCTCTTCTTCGTTGGGTGGCTAGTTATCTTTCAAAAAGAAAACAAGCTGTATTTATCAATGATTCACTTTCCTCTCTTAAGCCTATAAATGCTGGTGTCCCCCAAGGGTCAGTTCTTGGTCCACTTTTCTTTCTACTATACATAAATGATATTTCCTGTAATCTTTCATCTCTATCTAGGCTTTTCGCTGACGATACTTCTCTATCCTACGCGTCATATGACCTCAACCTTATTGAGACGGAGGCTAAACGGGACTTATTAAAACTTGAAATTTGGTCCAATGAATGGCTTATGTCCTTTAATCCTAATAAAACCGAGGCCCTCGTAATATCAACTAGACAACTTCCTTTTGTTCCGTCCTTTACATTCGACAATACCCCGATTAAAATAACAAACCACCATAAACACCTAGGAGTCATTCTTTCTGATGATTGTAAGTGGAACGTACATGTAGAATCTATAGTCAATAAAGTAACTAAATATATAGCCACCCTCCGTAAATTAAAACTTATCTTAAACAGGAACACATTAGAAAAAATGTACCTTACCTATATACGACCATTACTTGAATATGCATGTGAAGTATGGGACAACTGCGGTACAACAAACTCATTGTTATTAGAAAAGATAAATCTAGAGGCCGCAAGAATAGTCACAGGGCTGCCCATATTCACAAAAAAAGAGTTCTTATATCTGGAAACCGGTTGGTTACCACTTTCGAAGAGAAGAGATGCTCGGAAACTTTCCTTATTCTATTCTATAGTAAATAATCTGGCACCTACTTTTCTTATCGACCTACTACCAATGTATATTGGCAACATAGCTCCTTATAATTTACGAAATGCAGATTTATTTAGGGAACAACACTTTCGTCTACAAATATCAAAAAACTCCTTCTTTCCTTCTACTTCAAAACTTTGGATTGACTTACATAACACTATCAGAAACTCGCCTACTTTA
The DNA here is from genome assembly GCF_902652985.1 of Pecten maximus. Classification (NCBI taxonomy): domain Eukaryota; kingdom Metazoa; phylum Mollusca; class Bivalvia; order Pectinida; family Pectinidae; genus Pecten; species Pecten maximus. The sequence continues at coordinate 25,239,498 of NC_047026.1, forward strand.
AGTTCCTTCAAATCTAATCTAAAAAAATCTACGACAGTAAACAATATATATGACAAGCATTTTATCAGTTATGGTCCTCGAAAACTAAATATTCTACACAACAGAATAAGAAATCGAGCAAGTGCACTAAGCTATGATCTTTTTAGAGCCAATCTCGTTGATTCACCTGCTTGTCAATGTGGACATCCCTGTGAAGATTCCCATCATTTTTTCCTTAACTGTCCCCTGTACAACAACTTAAGAGGAACTCTTATTGCTGATTTAACCTGGTACGGTCCTGTTAATGTAAATATACTTTGCAATGGTGACACGAATATCTCCTCAACTGACAATATAAAAATCGCCAAAGTTGTGCAAAACTTCTTGAGTAGGTCGGGAAGATTCGACTAATCATCACTTCCTATCCCCCACCCCCTTCTTTTCATACTATTTTCCTATAATAAAAAAACTTTATCCAAAATGCTCCATTTATCCATATAATATAAAAATGTTTTTTCTTCTAATCGATTAAGTATATTTGAATTCATTCCAAACATTTATATGTCATGATCTTTCCCGATGCAGTCATTTAACTTTAAATGTACCTATCTCCTCCTCCTTCCTGCCCTCTCTCTCTCTCTCTCTCTCTCTCTCTCTCTCTCTCTCTCTCTCTCTCTCTCTCTCATTATATTTTCGTTTCTTTATCGAATTTCTGAATATTTGTATATGCCATCATGTGACTATGTTATTGTTAATTATTTTGTTATTATTATGGGAGAAGTCGTCTATAAGTTGGAAAAACTTGCTGACTAATCCCTTTGTCATTATTATATGTCAATAAAATATGTTTAAACTAAAACTATGAGTGACACATATCATGATAGATATTGACTGAATGGGAATAGAAAACGATGTAATTCCAACAGGTCAGTTTTACAGGTAAATGGTACATAGGTTGCTGTGTCCAACTGCCCTGAGGCAAATTGTACCCCAGGCTCTATAATCTTATTTCCTGGAGGAGAACAATGTGTACTAATTATGGGTATAAGGCTATAGGTTGGTTTTGGGAAATGGTGAATTTACATTCATTATACCATTTTGAATTACACTGAAATTATTTATTTATTTTATTTTTTAATCTCTTTCTTTACAATTAATTTTTTAAAGCAATATCTATATATTTTTGAACATAACAAGATAAGAACTGCATTATTTCTTAATTTGATTTGCATTGATTTGTTTTGAACTTACATCATTCAACATTATACCTCTACATACCGGACACCTGCATAAACCAGCCAATACGTTTGGTCTCAATGACTTACGTTTAGACAGGTTACAATGTAATAAGAAACAGCTTATTTTTACTTTCTAATTTCAGTAAAGAATGACTTCATTTCAATAGAGTTTGTCTTCTTAAACCTGTTAACCAATTTGTTAATGGTTTTACAACTTATCTTGACATTTCCACCTTAATTACACTGGTATTTCGTTTATACATGTAATTTTGGTTTGATTAAGGCCTCTCAAATGGAGAGCTACAATCCTTTCCTTCAAGTCAGGAGATAATCTTACTGTTCTGTTAATTGCCCTGAGGTTATAACACTGTGACCCTGCTTTGCACAGCTTCATCATTTGAAGCCATACAGTGACAGTATTGACACAGGTATTTCTGCAGTACAGTACCTGTAGCTGGCTCCTAAATCTCACCTGGCACAGTATCAGAGGTGTCAGGCCAGAGTCAGTCATGCATGGCCAATAATAATAGCAATTAAACAGATACTGTCATTTATTATGGGTAGTCCAGAACTACAATACTTGTGTGTACGTTATGTCAGAATATTAATTTAACTAGGTAATGCTCGTTAATATCAGAGACCTATATACTATATATATATAGTATATAGGTCTCTGTTAATATGTACAGTTGTAAATGTATATTTTTCTAATGATACATTTAAATATATAACCTATATAAACTAAAATGATTGTTTATTTTATAATTACTTGCCTGAATTGAGACATATATGTAGAGAATGTCTTATACAAAAACAACAAAATTCATTAAATACTGTAAACTTTCAATATTTTGAATAATCAATAACATTATATAAATATATTATCTGAACTTCCTTTACAGTCATGATATGTACAGTAATAAATATGAAAAAAAAATTCAATTCCTTAATAAAATGAAATACAATTTACCTTACATCTTAATGAAATATGAAATAATAAGCAATCAATTTTCATAGAAACCTGATTATAGCATAAATTGTATAACTGTCTTTTATGGATATTAATAAATATAAATTTAACATGTAGGCATTGTTACCATGTATTAACAATAAAAGAAATATTCCTAGTAGACTAAACAAATGCTAATAGTAATATTAACAGACCAAAAGTAATTTGTAAATATCAATTAATTTATATGTAAATTATATTAAAAGCATCAAAGTATTAATATATATATATATATATGATATAGTCTGATTATAGAACTGGGGTTTATGTAGGCATGGTGTCTTATAGGACTCCAGGTAGACTCGGAGTCCACTTGGAGTGCACTCCAAGTTTACCTGGAGTCCAAACGGAGTGCACTCCAAGTCCAAATGGAGTGCACTCGGAGTGCACTTGGGTGTAACCTTTAGTCTACACTCAACTGTAGGCCCTGCGAGCTAGCGTCGAGGATAAATTTGAGAATCAGTGCTTCGGTAGACATGAGCTTAAGTTTCTGAATGCTCTCCTCCTGCTCCTTTGACCATTGCCATTCAATATCTTTCTTTGTTAACTTCCTAAAGGTTCAATGGCAGAAATTTAACCAAATACAGAATTTATCCAAGAAAAGTTAGTAATTGCGACTTGTCCTGAGTGCTGGTAACTATCCAATTTAATAGGACGTTAAACAAAATAAACCAAACCAAACCAAACTATCCAATTCTTTGAAACAGACCTGCATACTTGATTGGTAGCTCTGTTGTCACTGGAGATTAAAACATACTGACTCCCCTCATCAAGTTGATGTTTACATGCTTCACCTCCCAGTACGTATGGCACATTGATATACCACATAAAAGCTCAAGCTGGAGTTAACGTCATTAAATTAACAAGGCAGACTAGTCATTCCCACATATTTCATACAATGTCCTGAGTATGATCTTAACAGACGGTTTGCCTCCCCGAGAGGAACTGTTTTTTTATAGTTAAATGACTTGAACATATATGCAATAACATTACATATTGCTCCTGTGTCTAGTTGTACGTTGTACCTTGACTTGACGTCCATTTATCAAAATGGTTCCATTCCAGTCCGATTCATTCCCCTCCTATTGGTCATATAGCGGTCCTTTATCTATAGATCCAATGAACAACTGATGTTCTGACATTTTCTTGAATTGGGCTTGTGATAATTCATGTAATCGTGTAATTTGTCTTACATCAGATGCTTGAGTAATCGCATTTTGCTCTCACCTTTACATGTCTCGTTCAAAGACAATTCAATCTCTCATAATTTCATCGGCTCCTTGATAACCGCAGTAATTTACAAGAATTTTCAATACTGAGAGAAACTGTTCGGCTGCTTCCTATTCCGTCTGATTTCGGCATTGAAATTCGTAGAGGGCGAACACTTCGATTTAGTCTCCACATACGATTTAAACTTGTAAGATTCGTTCTGCCTCCTGCGGAGAGTTCCCGGGTACTGTAGATGGACCTTTACTCCTGAGAGTGCCCAGGTTCTGTAGATTTCCCTTGGTTCATTCTGAGATTGACATTGTACTGTAGATTTCCCTTTTCTCCTCCGGAGAGTTCCCAGGTACTGTAGGTTTCTCTTCCCTCCTCTCCTTTCCAAAACCAATTATAATAGCACCGTTCTTGCTCCGATGTTTTTCATTGGACTGTCGAATATAAACTCTTCGTGCTGCTGAATATTTTTTTCATGTCGTCGGAAGATCCGCACGGTTCGCCAGCTAATTCCCTTGGTTGACAAGGATCTCTACATTGTATTAGATACTCACTGATCACTGAACGTGACGGATAACATTTCAGACATCCTAAAGTATCCATATCTACATCATGTCATACTCGTGATGACATCATAACATGTGGGGTAGTACTACTGATAGGATGACTGGTATTAGATATACTAGATAATATATATATAACTAACCATTTACGAAAAAATACTTACTACCAAAATTCAAAGTGGCATTCCTTAGTTCAAGGGGTAGACTTAAGTTGCACAGTAGTGTACCATATATATATAATATATATATTTACCATCATATTTGTACTTAACTGTAATTGAATACATATCGTATTTGTACATAAAATCCGTATATAATAGTTAGAGGCTGTGTATGTGTGCACTCTAATGTATTCCATTAGATACCACGTGACACCACAAACAACCGTAAACAGAGCAGAGTGCAATGACAAAATCTTTACACACGCTTTCTCCTGGAACGGATTCTTTGAAATTATGTCATAGAAAAAAGTTAGCGTAGAAGTGATTTGATCATGAGTCGGTTCAAAACTCTTCTTCTTCTGCACTCTTCTTGTGTAAAAGTGCTGAAATACCACACTGAGAATAATTCTTGGAATTACAAATGGCAACCTTCTTTTATTATGCCATACTCCAGAGTAATGTCCGCTAAACTTGTAAACATAATGCGGTTGCCATGACAAATATGTCAACGATACTGGACTTTCCGTCTTTCCGGAAAGATCCTAAAAGTGATTTAAAGCCTGTATTTGTGTTGACGACTCTTACTTTTTTCAAAGTTCCAAACAAGTTTATTCGATTCTGTCTAAAAAAAAAATGATACAATATTGTAATTGAATCAATCCACAGCACTTCTACAACTTCTCGTCCATGCCAGAGTCAAGTGTGACTTGTATTCTTTGTTACATTCATCTGACGTTCGTATTCATACTCATTGCGGTTCATAGTCCTATAACCATAACGGAGCTTACTAAAGTGACACTAAAGCGCATATCTGTTAAATATAGGATCTTTTATGATCGTATGTGATTTTATGAAATGGGTCTTACGTTTTAATTTTATTTTTGCTTGTTGGTGATATCCATAACGACCACCGTGAGTATACGTCGCCGTTTTCTGTGTGATATCAATATGAACAATTTAACCGCCTTAAAATATCGCTAGTGATATAGAAAGCTATACATAGGTACATTTTCTAGAATATGTGCCTGATCCCTGCGTTTTATTGTCACCTCGTGGTTCATATACTCAAAAGTTCATTATTGATTATCAACAAAATGGTCTTTTAACGACAAACTATTCGCACTTGTGAATAGTCTCTTTAAATATGAATTAGATGATACACTGTAGATCGATAATATGTCAAAAATTGCAGTAAAGAGCGCCACACAGTTGTACTATTCAATTACACTAACTTACAGAGAGCCCTCCTGTGTGAGGACACCTATAATGCTAGGGGCTGACCCCATAGCTCCTTTACCCTGGCAGTCCATTATTCTTTGCCGGGGAAATAAAATATTTGCTTTTGGGGAAAAACAAAACATACAGATGAAAAGGGTAGAAATCCAGAATAGATATTAAGAATATGAATCGGCCTTAACATATGCGGAATGATAAAACTTAATGTGCTCCTACCCCATCAGCAAGTTTATAAAATTGGCTATTACTATAATACATATATCGACCGTGGGAAGGCATTTTTGTCAAGTCACTGACATAACAACATACATTGTATCAATGTTATTGGAAAAAAACACGATTTATTATGACATAGACAATAGGGAGGTTTTATATAACATCGTGTTCAGCGAAATCAATGTTACAGAGGCGTGTAGTTTTTACCCTAGCTCCCGCGTCTAATGAACGCCAAAGTATGAAAACCATATACAGCAAGACGACAGACGTTACCTTTTAATTAGAATGTTGATGTTCATATTTCAACATTCAAGGAAACAAATTAAAATTCCTTGAAGCTATGATTTCAGTCACATTTTTTGTTTGACTGATAGGATATTTTCCATTTTATTTCATATTCCAAAGTGATGTTGTCAAGCAAACAATGTATTTATACGTGTATCTCCAATCCGAAGGCCACACGGGGGCTTCGTCTCCAATATAGCAATAGCATGTCCAGAGACTGCTGAAATATGTCTGACTTCAGTATTGAACACAAAACCCGTTAGTCTGGTTTGGTTTGGTTTGGTTTATTTTGTTTAACGTCCTATTAACAGCTAAGGCCATTAAAGGACGGCCTCCCGTGCGTGCGACATGCATGCGTGTGGTGAGTGCGTGTGTATGTTATGGGAGGCTGCGGTATGTTTGTGTGAAGTCTCCTTGTGTTAGACCCGAACTTTTGCCGATTTATAGTGCTACCTCACTGGAGCATACTGCCGAAGACACCCAGAAGGACACCCCACCCGGTCACATTATACTGACAACGGGTGGACCAGTCGTCCCACTCCTAATATGCTGAGCGCTAAGCAGGAGTAGCATCTACCATTTTTAAAGACTCTGGTATGTCTCGGCAAGAGGACAGAACCCAAAACCTTCCTCACACCGGCGAACGTTCAACTAAAGGCCAAAAGTGAGGCATTGTCAAGGGAAACATTAGGAAGAAGAAAGTTTGTAAGAAAGAAGAGAACAGATAAGATCCCTAATTCAGTCGCCTCTTACGATCTGGATTAGATTTTCAAGTCATATCGCATTTTTTCCCTGTAGGTATTGAAACTCTCTCGTTGTTAATTACAAATCGTTTCTCATGGCTTCTCTGATACTAAGAAGTTTCAACACAAGCCATTCATCTTTGAAATGTTTTATCTAATTACAACAATTTCTGTAATGCAAACGTTATATCAATTATTATATAAATATTTATATACTAGCCCGATAGACAATCGAGAGCAACTAGATTCTTCGAGCCTTGTTATTACATGTATATAGTCAAAACAGCAAAATATAAACGGAATTGATCTGAAAAAAATGAACAAATCTAAATGTGCACGCTATACGTACAATGTTCTTTTAGGGAAACTAGAAAGGTTAAGCGAAACCATAGAACACAATCATCAGCACGATCTCAAAAAGGAAACAGTGTATTCCTTAATGTCAGCTTCAATATCTGTCTATAGTGTCCACCTCTCAGTGAAAACGTGTGTTGTACAGTAATATGTATTGATCTTGCACTATTTAGTGTTCACCTTTAAAGTTGTCGTATATGGGCTGAACTTTGGTTTGGTTTATTTTGTTTAACGTCCTATTACCAGCTAAGATCATTTAAGGACGGCCTCCCGTGCGTGCCACATGCATGCGTGTGGTGAGTGCGTAAGTGTGTTTTGGGAGGCTGCGGTATGTTCGTGTTAAGTCTCCTTCTGATAGGCCGGAACTTTTGCCGATTTATAGTGCTACCTCACTGAAGCATACTGCAGAAGACACCCAGCAGCACCCCCACCAGGTCACATTATACTGACAACGGGCTAAACACCAAATCAACTGAAGAACTGGAAAATATGGATATTATTATCAGGAAAAGGAAACCGCACTCTGTTTAACAAAGTATACCTATCCTACCGGCTATATCAAAGACGAATCACGAATTGCACCTTTATTTGAATATATTTTGAATCATAGTTAAAGAACATGTATATCCCAAATACTAATACTGAAAAAATGTAATATACAGTTGTTTGGTCCTTCAATGACTCATCAGTCATGCTAGGGACATCATTCAGCTGTTTGGTCCTTCTAGGATTACTCACTGAGGCTAGTGATTATACAGCTGTTTCATCCTTCTTGGACTCGTCAGTATTTGCAGGTAGGGCGTAAGAATTGTACCTGCTGCCCCCATTGCATGATCGTAAGAGGCGACTAAACTTGGGATCTTATCTTTTCTTTTCTCTCTTAACAACTTTCTTCTTCCTAATGTCTCCCTTGACAATGCCTCACTTTTGGCCTTTAGTTGAGCGTTCGCCGCTGTGAGGAAGGTTTTGGGTTCTGTCCCCTAGCCGAGACATACCAAAGTCTTTAAAAATGGTAGTTGCTACTCCTGCTTAGCGCTCAGCATAGTTGGAGTGGAACGACTGGTTCGCCCGTTGTCAGTATAATGTGACCGGGTGGGGTGTGCTGCTGGGTGTCTTCGGCAGTATGCTTCAGTGAGGTAGCACTATAAATCGGCAAAAGTTCCGGCCTATCACAAGGAGACTTAACACGAACATACCGCAGTCTCCCAAAACACACATACGCACTCACCACACGCATACATGTCGCACGCACGGGAGGCCGTCCTTAAATTACCTTAGCTGTTAATAGGACGTTAAACAAAATAAACCAAACCAAACCAAATCAGTATTTGCGAGCCCGGTTCTTTCGTCTTTCTAGGATTCATCAGTGATGCTGGGCACATATACGCTTGTTTCGTCCTTCTACGACTCGTCAGTGATGCTGGGGACACCACAAAGCTGTTTCATCTTTTTAGGATTGGTCAGTGATTCTAGGGACATCATACAGCTGTTTCGTTCTTCTAGGACTCGTCAATAATGACAGGGCAAATGTGGGAAAGTCCAGAAGGGAGATCAGGAAAATGACAATGAGAAAATAATAATGTATTAAAAATAATACTAGGAGGTTCAATGACATATCAATCGGAAGACAAATGTTTATCATTTCTTGTGGAAGGTAATGTTTCAAAATTTCGCCGAACAATACTCTTTTTTTAGAAAAATCAGTATAGTATTATTAAACAAACTAAAACAATATATATAATTTTGTTCCCTCAGGAAATTACTTCACATTTAAAATACAAGCATGATACCAATGACATCACATCATGTACGTGGTTAAGAATACTGACGGCTAGCTTTACACAATTTAATTTTATCAGAGACAAATGGACGGACAAATGAAGAGAAACTCAATAAAAATACGGTATTATAAATCTTTTTAAAACCAATTTCAAAAAGGTATGATTATCTTGGAAAAAGTTAAGAGGCGGAGAATGAAAACGCTACGACATTTATTGGGAACAAACTCTCCAATCAAAAGGATTTTTAATTGATGGTTGTGATATAGACACCAAGGTAAGCAGGGGTGGTTTATGTGTAACCGGATAATATTCCATTCTTTTACACGAAAAGATCTTTATGTTTTCTTGATTGTTTTTATGTGCATTCTCCTGATTATGGCTTGTTAGTCTTGAGTTTGAATGGCAGTTTTCTTTTTTCATTTCATAAGAGGTTTTTAAGCCGATTTTGCTGCCACACATACTCCTCATACATGTACGGATGTCAATAAACGAGACATACTTACGGTAAAATAAGGTGACCCGTTGTCTGCTATTTTACCAATTATCACACGAATGTCAGATTCCAAAAAGAAATATTGATTTTTTCTTGACACACCAAGTAAAATTTTGATTGGCTGAAACATGGTTTTGTAAAATCTAGTCCGTCTGCCAAGAATACAATACAGGTGCCTCCAATATAATTGAGAGAGAAAAAACCACTGGTTTAGATTATTCCTTTGATAACGATCATATTAAATCATAATTATAAAAGTAAGTACAAAACAGGTTATAGACAGGTGGTGTGGGAAAGACAATATTACTCATCAGGTGTTAATACATATACATTATATGAAAACAGATTTGACCTTTACAGTACAATAGTGGCAGCACGTTGTCTAGAATGAGAGCCCAGACAATTATCTGTATGTATAAGGAGTTAACGGGGCCTCACTGTATTTGACGACTACTCGTTTATCATATTGAAAATATGATAACCCTTCAGGGCACAGCTATAAAACATAAGTTAAAAAAATCTGATTATAAAAAATATATTTTTAACAGGTGATTTTTTTCTTTTATAGAGTAATTTAACATTTGGAATTATTTCCTTAATACAGAAACACGTAGTTGACGGCATTGATTATACGACGGGGTTTTCAGTTTCTGAGGAGGCCTCTGTTTTGTTTGTCTCAGTCGGTACACCACACAAGCAATATTAATAATCTAGTCACATCATCGCTAGTTAAAGAAACGTTACTTTAAAAAAAACTTTCGTATTTATCTGGTTTCTAGATAGACAAAGAGATGAAATACAGTATTAATCTTGCACGGGAACAAAGGATTCGTAAGTTATTTCATCGATTGCATACAGAATACACACTTCGAATTAAGTCACCGTGTTTTATCAAGCTGTCAAATATTGCGAGTCTTCTTAAATAAGTTATTTTTCTTTTAAAAATCTAGTTAATATTCCCTCATGCCTTCAATTCATTTTTCATGTATCTAACTTATATATACGTCTTCTAAAAAAACTAGACAAATCGTATTGCTGCATCAATAACTGACGTCACATTTTGGTAGCAGAAGGCACGTGGCACTAACTCTCGTGTGCCAAGCATCCCGCAGTACTATCTTGGGATTGCCACGCTCAGAAGCGAACCGTCTTATTTACGTAAAAGAAATTCAGAGATCAGTTTTCAGTACTCTTTATTTTCAATATGATAATTCCATACTTTGCCAAACGTCCAGTTGTTATTATTCTTTTGGTCGTCTGTTACTGGCTTTTTTTCTTCTCTTTTCTTTATGAAAATTTAAGTAAAACCGTATTCGGATGCGAATGAATGGTAATGTTTGATTCAGCATGGTCCGAGGTATCAAAGACAACACAATATTGTATGTCATCAGTACATAATTCTGCAATAAATACAAGTTAATGATCGAGAGATTGTTTACATGTTATACTTTTGAATCTTTTTCTATGATAGGGTAATTTGGCAGCCTGGCATTTTGTTAATATTTAGACGGAATAAGGGGTTGTTTAGATATATACGGGAGGATAGTCAAAATAGATTTGGCACACTATCGTGACCATAAAACTTTTGTAGTATCGATATATGACAGGAATCTGACGATTCTTTCTGTTTCATGTGGAGTAGATTTATTGGAGTTGCTTCACGGTCTGTGTATTTAGATTTCTGTAAATATAGTGATAGGTGTCCTTACTCCAACTCGGTCTCTATGCTCCCCTCAGACGATACAATGATAAATCTTATTCCCTTCACGCTTTGTCTATGTTATATCTTTCATAGACTTGTGTTTGTTTACGTCGTCCAAGATTTCTTATAAGTCAATATGATCACAGAACACATTCGCAATAATTCCTGTTATAATGTGAAAGATGCCATGTATCTTGATTTTTTGTTATTGTTCCAATATTACATTTATCCAACTGAAAAAACTGTCCAGCTGAATTGTTGACGACATGCTTTACACTATTATGTTATGGTTAAGTATGGTATGGGGTGGAGTCGTATGATATGGAGTTGTGTAGTGTGTTATGGAATAGAGGACTGGTGTAGTATATAATGCAATGGTGAAGTGTAGTATGGTATTGAGTGGTGTGATATGATATTGAATGGTGTAGTGTGGTATGGAAAAGTTGAGTGTAGTGTGGTATGATATAGATGGTGTGGTATGGAATGGTGTATTGTGGTATGATATAGAGTGGTGTGGTATGATATAGATGGTGTGGTATGGAGTGGTGTAGTGTGGTATGATATAGAGTGGTGTGGTGTGGTATGATATGGAGTGATGTAGTGTGGTATGGAGATGTGTAATGTGATATAATATGAACTGGTGTAGTGTGGTAGGGTATGGAGTGGAGTAGTGTGGTAGGGTATGGAGTGGTATGGAGTGGTGTAGTGTGGTATGGAATGGTTGAGTGATTTCTGGTATGCTATGGAGTGGTGTAGTGTGGTATGGAATGGTTGAGTGATTTGTAGTTTGCTATGGAGTGGTGTAGTGTGGTAGTGAGTGGAATTGTAATAATAAGAAACAACACAAACTTCATTTGTAAGTCTAAAATAGACCCTTTCTCCTGTATTGATCACTGTCCTGTAAGCGCTCTAAACTCTAAACATGCTCACAAAAGGGTTTATTATACTTTAGAAAACCTTGCTATGACGTAGTAAATAAGCATTTAACTATATTGACTGATACCTCCAATTACATGGTGACGTTGACAATATTAATTTCTTTCTGAATGAAAGTCATGACTGCTTATGCCATACCTGTACCACATAATTCAGAATATATTAGACTTAATGATAAAATTCGAATGTCTTATGATAGCAGACTGAAAATAAAACAAAGAAAACGTATACACTAAAGCTAAATTGAACAATTCGCCGGTCTTCTGGAAACATGTTTCAGCAATCCAGCAGACAAAAGAAACATATTTTTGAAAATGACTACTTTCTATAAACAAATCCATACAACCTAGGAAATGTTGCGTATTGCAAAATCTGTCATGGATATAAAAATGAATAATAAAACTGATTCCTGTTGGTTGTCCTTGGCGAACGCATTCTATTGGAACAATTGAATCCCCTATGAGTAGTTTTTATCAAACTGTGTAACGGGGGGGGGAAAACGTTGAAGACCTACCCCTAGACTGTCCCAGACATTCACATACCTTTTCGACAATCAATATGATATAAAAAGCATAGTTGATCAACTGCACCGGTCCCGGCAATAACCGCCTTCAATTTATAAAATGAATCTTGACGGTTCTTGTTAAAGTTCTTCATCCAATCTAATAATAAATGCACTGATATCGGTAAACTACCCTCCTCGTGAAAAACGTCAACGAAACTTAAGATTATAAGGGCAGTGAAGGAAGAACTGCTTAAAATTGTTTTAAAAATATGTGTACAAAGGCCTATTAAAAAGTGTAATATTCTTTTTATTACCGACATATTCATTTGTTTCCAATAACTAACTACTTATAATGATACTGCAAAGCACCTTTCTTTACATTGTACAAGAAAACTGTATGATCGCGGGTATGGCATGATGGGTTGACAGATTAGTTAAGAAAATATTGTTTTTTTTAATAATATGTTTGAATGGTTAATTACCACCATATCTGGCTGATAGAGAGTGTAACAGTTTCAGTCTGGGCAAATAAATTGCGTAATATTCTTGATCCCAATAAAACAGAAACGCTATTATTATCTAGATGAAACAAATCTAAAATGCTGCATCCGGATATATTTTTCTAATAATTTACCTAATACCAACATTATCAGTAATATGCATTCGGAGTTACTTTGGTACAAATTGGTGTTATCATATTAAACATTTATGAAAAGGCTTATACAATTATGAAATAAGTAGCATTCTTAGAATTTGAAATACACAAAATGACCAAATGATCCTTGAGATAATATACACAGCTTTTAATCGATCAATAATAGAGTACGCGAATTTAGTCTGAGCAAACTACACCGAGCGGATGCGTCGTCTTGGTGTCGATACGACCACAGACAGCCCGTATCATTATAGGCCTAAGAAAGAGAACAAGCCATCATGTTTTATATGAAGAAAATGGTTTTGAACTCTTTACAGACATTTGCACCAAAAATTACTTTCTTCCTGCTTCAACTGTAACGCCGTTTGTCGAGTTCGACACAATATAGTGTTAAATGTCCCTCTATCAAGAACTCTAATTTCTTTCCAAACTTTATGTCAGGTTGGAGTACCCAAACTGCCTGTTGTCCTTAATGACATTCATTAGCCCACCTGAGTTGTTCTGTAAAATTATTGTGATATATTTAATGGCGATAGAAAAGTAAACAATATCGTTTGTCAATGGAGAAATGTAACTAATTTAAACTCTGATTTGTGTTTATCTCTAAGGGATAGCTTTTCTTGCTTGTGTGGTTCTCCTGTCGAAGATTGAGATAACCTTTTCTTCCATTTCCGGAAGAAAACTGCAGATGAATTATATTTCTACTCCGAATGACACTCTTATATTTAAGGACTTTTTCTCAATGGATGCCCAGACCGTGGAACTAACATAGTTATTTTTATTCTGGAGATGACTCAGAGATAAAACTTTATCTAACTATCGCATTATACATGTATTTGCATTTATGTATAGAAATGGCAATGGGTCAACCTAAAGCATTCTGCCTTATCTAACATGATGACAACACAGAACGGTGAATGACTATTTTATCGGTGCTGTCCATCTAGTTTGCGTAATCAGCTACATTTGTATTTCGTTTTTATCATTTGTATCGTGTGATTTACAGTTATAATGTAATATTGTTATTGTTTAAATGATGTTTGAGTCCAAAGCATGATGTGTGTACACAGGTTGTCAGGAAACAATATCCCCGAATGCAAATCCTTGTAGACTTCAACTGATCTGCACAAATTCTAGGAATTCGTACGACAATACGTCTACTCCATCATGCAGAAATATGTATTACTGTCTCCAATAAAATGAAAAATAACAATCACCATTATGCTTTATCAAGCTGACATGAAACCTGTTGGTTTTGTCCTTATTAGCGATCAATATTTAGATCTTAAATAACCGAGGACACTTTAAGACGTGTCAATTTGAGGGTGTGTCGATGTTATAATGCTTGACGTGACACAACATTGGTTTGTAGATAAAAAAAATACTGGATCTGAAGTAACAACGGTAGTTTAAGCCGTAACATTTGTCTCGATTTCTCCGCATGTAATTCTTCCTCTTCTGCACGACAATTGGCAATAAAGAACCTTTGGGGTATTAATTTTGAAGCATTTCTGGAGATGTCGTCAACACGATGGTTCCATAGAGAAAATTCAAAGACAAACATTGCTATTACCATCACGAAGAAAGACTTAAGTTTTAGAGCTTGAAACTCTATGATCATTTCTGCTTCAGAAACATTCCTCAAAGAAACAGTAGCAACAAAATGGTGTGATTGAGAGTGAAAGCTCACAGTTTTATCTCCCAACACTTCACAGTGATATACCGGCAGAAGTTTTCTATTTGTTTTTAATAATGTTTTCACAAATATCATTGACGAAGTATTTGATCAAACGCACAGTAAATCAGGAGAGTTGGGAATCGACTCCACTTTTAATGGTGTGTTAGCATGTGCCCGTGTATGAGTTATAACGTATTTTATCTTTCTGCTGGATTCCTCAGAACTCTCAAATAAAATTTGATCAGTGATACGTGTAATCAAATACCATTATATGAGTAATGTTATATGCCCTTAACTGACCTTTCTATGACAGGCGGTGCATAACCGACCATTTGAATATTTTTGCATATCCAGGTCACGAAATATGGATATGATGTCGGTTGTGTCTCGAACATTTGCCATGGCTCGCAGACATGCTGTCTACTTGCCAGTCGTTCAACTACATGGGGAACAACCCGATTCGATTCTGGGTAATTCGAACTTGAGGGGTTGATTGAGCTATCTTTTGGTTTGGTTTGGTTTATTTTGTTTAACATCCTATAAACAGCTAAGGTCATTTAAGGACGTCCTCCCGTGCGTGTGACATGCATGCGTGTGGTGAGTGCGTATGTGTGTTTTTGGAGGCTACGGTATGTTCGTGTTAAGTCTCCTTCTGATAGGCCGGAACTTTTGCCGATTTATAGTGCTACCTCACTGAAGCATACTGCCGAAGATACCCAGCAGCACACCCCACCCGGTCACATTATACTGACAACGGGCCAACCAGTCGTCCCACTCCCAATATGCTGAGCGCTAAGCAGGAGTAGCAACTACCATTTTTAATGTCTCGGCCAGGGGACGGAACCCAGGACTTCCTCACAGTGGCGAACGCTCAACTAAAGGCCAAAAGTGAGGCATTGTCAAGGGAGAGATTAGGAGGAAGAAAGTTGTTCAGAAAGAAGAGAAAAGATAAGATCCCAAATTTAGTCGCCTCTTACGATCATGCAATGGGGGCAGCAGGTACAATTCTTGCGCCCTACCTGCAGGGCAGCTATCTTTTGGTAAACTTCCACCCCAACTCGTGCAACCGGCAATATATTTCTGTTGATGTGTCCTCTATTAGAGCCATGAATGCAAATGTTTTACACCCTTGGCGATTTTTATAAAAAAAATTTGGTCGTATTTTGATACCCCAGATCTGTTCCCAATGGTGGTAAAGATTGATTTCAGAAATAAATTATTTGAATTTAAAATGCTTGATGCGGGTGGTATATAGTGCTGCAACTTTATAGATACTTTACCAATGCAAGAGGTCGTTTCTTATTTATTTTGTAGGTTGCTCAAGGATATGGCATATTTCAGACCAGGTAGCGAAAATCCAAGACGCGTGTTGTACATACAAAACTAAGGTTTAAACGTTGTCTATGTTATATGTCATAGGTTTTAAATCCCAATAGGTATATCTTTATATCCTTACACATCGGCGGAGCGTTCGTTTTACATCCATATTTCATGTTTATGTAACCGTTGAAGATAAATATTCCGTCAGAATGTTGTATATCGTCAACAGAGTCATAAGTAATGAAAGTCCTCTCCACATGGAGGCCTAGCACGTCATCAAATATAATCCCGTTCACAGTAAGAAGTGGAAAACTTCAATGATTTTTTGGAAGATATGTATAACTATGAATTCATTCATTTGACTTGCAAGATATATTGTATGTGTTGTTGACCCGTAAGTTATATAATCTTTTCAATTTGCCGGATGGTAGGTTTTTAGTTGGTGGTGACTTTAATCCCCGAGGTCTGCCATTATCGTGGATGCTGTGTTAAAATTCAACTCTCAAAAATATTGTTTTCGACTCTGAATATGCACACCATTGGATGTTCTTTTACAATTAAAAAAAAAACATTTTAAAAATACGAAACTTGCTACTGTTAAATTTGATTTCACTGGGCTTATATTTCGGGGTTCTCCCAGTCATACCTACTTCGCTGGTATTAAACGAAAATATGCCTTGTTATCATTTATATACATTTGTTTGTATATATAATATTATCTGGGTATTTATTTTCAGATCCCATCTACTGTTGTTTTTGTAAAGGATGTCTTTAGTAATGTGATAAACAGCGTCTCCATTTACATTTTATACGGAACTCAAATGTCCTTGTTCCCGTCACCAGAGGCGTCAATAAAATGAATAATTCTTATATGAAATTGAAATTCATGTGAGATTCTTAATATACACTACAAAATTTAAATGACGAATTATTAACTCTTGCCTTATTGATCTAGGCCGACGGTTGAAATTGTTCCAAATGTTTATTTGCTGAGAGCTCATATTGACAGACCAAGTCGCTGGCGCTAAGCCACCAAATGATGCGGAAGCCTTTACGTCATTGGGGCGGTTGATATCCCGTTTTCTAATGTTAAACCAGACTTAAAATGAACAGAAATCGTTGTGGTATGTGTTCTCATTATAATGTAGATCAACGGTTTTTATTGGAATTTTTGTAGGGGTGAATACTAGCGTAAAATCTGGGTGAGATAAAATTCTTTACAGTATTATTACAATTGACGAAAATGTGTGTTAAACTTAACAAACACGTTATAAAGCAATGGACAATTAACACAAATCTCTGCTCGTCTGCTGGTATTAAATTGCACAAACGGCTGTAAATAATTATTCGTACGCGTATATGTGGAGAAGTAGAGGTATCATACAAATTGGATAAATTCATCAGACGTTCCTCTGATACAGTACACTAAGAAACCCCCTATGTCCTCATCACTAGACAGTTTGATGGTTTCTCCTGTATATGTAAGCTTAACCAAGCAGAAATATATCCTGATTGGAATAAATTGTCTGAAAGACTACATGACATGAGAGGAGCCTTTGATTGACATTTCCGTGTCCAGGAACGCATGACAATGCACGAGCAAGTCCTAATATATCACAGAGATCATTAGACATGGGCATCTGCTCAGAGGCTACTGTTCGTCCGGGTCTGTTCCGATACGTGGCAGTATGAATATACCGGCTTAACACTCTGTTTCTATAATGTTCGAATACAATCAGGTCTCCATCACTGGTGTGGTGATTAAGCCCTGCTACCAAATAGATATTTCATTATATTACCATTAATAGCATCGACTTCCACTAATTACCATTGTAAGATCTCTGTTGAAATGTATCTATATATTTGTTCACCTAGTAAGCATTGTCCAGTACTACTATTTTTAGTAACCAACGACAAGTTATTTTGCTACGGGAGACTGACTAAAATCACGGTGTTTGAAGGACTAGAGAAGGCGACTTCCCATTTTTATTTACTGATACGTTCGTTTAGGATGATTTAGGTTTGAACAGGTTTCTTAATTTAAACTTCATGTCCTTTACCTCACCGGAAAATCATATCTCGAAGAAACACCTTTATGCTGTATATCATCAGTTACTATTAAAGAGTGTGTGTCGTTCTTTTTAATTTTGTTGCTGTGCTGATTGACCTAAGAATATCTTAGATAACTGACTTATTTCAGGTTATTGTTAATTCAAGATTTGAATGATTATGGTATCAAGGTATGTAATTGATCCAAAAGTACTTTGTTGGTGTCAGATATGAAGGAATACTTGTTAAATTATATGCGTAAATATTTACTTTGTGACATATTTACAATAAAGTATATTAGCCATAATGAATAATGTAATATTCACTCTGATGTAATGTTAACAATGTCAGAATGACTGGTGTAATGTTTACTTTGTTGGAATGTCTGATGTAAAAGCTTACTTTGTCAGAATGATTGATGTTATGTTTACTTTGCTGGAATGTCTTTTTTTAAGGATTGATTGTCAATTTTGTTGCTTGCATGGACTGATGAAGGGAAGTGAACCTCGTGCAAATGAAGTGAACTGCGAAGCCGTTCATGTACCATTTGCACGAGGTTCACTTCCCTTCATCAGTCCATGCAAGCAACAAAATTGACAATCAATCCTTATATTTTAGTTAACCAAATGAAAAACTTCGCCACCAGATTACAAAATTCGGTCGCAACAGTGTGACGTAAGTATGTCACTTTGTAACATTGTTATACTTACCGTACATGTGTGCACAGTAGTGGAACAGCAGACAGTCAGCTATTCTCGTCCCCATGGCAACACAAAATATAGTCTCATACGTTTTGATTATTACGATATTGGTACACATAAATATGATATTTTCAAGGGAATATTTATGATATTGTATAATAAAAACTTAGCAATACCCATATAAATACGAATTTAAAGTGCAGTGTTGACAGTATAGTATGTGTGTGATTTGTCACTCGAGACACAGGGACTCGGTAAAAAAATGAGCACAAGGTAAACGTGACGACAGCTGTTCAGTGAAATATCACAACATTAAAAAAGCGTTTATATACTCTCTAAAGCCTTGAAAAATGGATTTATTTTGTAATATTTTATAATTTGAATGAATGTTGGATTTTTAGTCTTTCGATTATTTATAGATGTCATATGTTACTCAAAATTTAACGCCGAACCCCTGTGACCGTATGTGATGTAGCCTAATAGCCGGGATATTCAGGGCTCCAGAAAAAGTGTAACAATGTGGATTTTAGTCGCAAGTTAGCTGATGATGTACATGATGTTCTTGAAATAACATTGATTTGAAAATCGCGGTATTCCACGGCCGGAAACTTGTGTCCTCCAAATGTTTAGATTGAGTCAAATTACGACAATAATGTGTCCCTTTGCTCGATATAGCATACTGCTGCTACAGTCTGTTTTGTATTTTTAAATAGTTTTAAAACTGAGGTTTATTTTCTGTGACCACTAAAATGGTATCAAGCATGGCATTCGTGATACAGCTAGCGTTAGACCTACTGCGCTACGTAGGTCATGAGCTCGGTGCTATCGGGAGTGTCAATGTTCTGTCAGATCCTGTTTTCCAAACTGTCTGCATTATACAGGCATTTTTATTAGCACATAAAGCGGCTATTCCACTTGTGTTTATATACGTTTATAACAATGTTACACAATTCACAAAATGAAAGTGCATTCAAGTCTGAGGCGGTACATAACTCGATCGCCATTGTAAACTCGGTGAATGTATTCACACGCCGGCAAGAAAGTGATTCGTCTCTCAGAACAGAAGCACGCGACCCAAAATCTTCAACGGGAAATAAAGTAATGTTTATATTGTCAGAATGACGTAGGTAATGTTTATTTTGTTAAAATGACCTATGTTGTGTTTATATTGTCAGAATTACGTATGTAATGTTTATATTGTTAGAATGACTAATTTAATGTTTACTTTGTCAGAATGTTTGATGTAATGTTTACTTTGTCAGAATGTCTGATGTAATATTTACTTTGTCAGAATGACTGGTGTAGTGTTTACTTTGTCAGAATGTCTGATATAATATTTACTTTGGCAGAATGTCTGATGTAATATTTACTTTGTCAGAAGGTTTGGTGTAATATTTACTTTGTCAGAATGTCTGATGTAATATTTACTTTGTCAGAATGACTGGTGTAATATTTACTTTGTCAGAATGTCTGATGTAATATTTACTTTGTCAGAATGTCTGATGTAATATTTACTTTGTCAGAAGGTTTGGTGTAATATTTACTTTGGCAGAATGTTTGATGCAAAAGCTTACTTTGTCAGAATGTCTGATGTTATGTTTACTTTGTCAGACTTTCTGGTGTAATATTTACTTCGTCAGAATAACTAATGTAAAGTTTACCTTGTAGGAATGACTTTTGTAATGTTAATTTTGTCAGAATGACTGGTGTTGGAACACCTTTTCATGTAGATAATGTAGGAAGATTTACCAGTATTGCCTGACCTATGTAAAATTAAAAAAAAAAATGTCATGATGGCTGACGTAGGAACACTTCGTCTAGTTGACTGACTTAAGCACACTTCATAAGTCTGGTTGTTGGGAATAAATTGGCATGTTGTCTGGCCTAAGACCACTTAGCCAGGTTCATTGTTATACTCGTAAGGTAAACGGCTAAGATTGTTTTTGTCAGAATAATGATTTGTTTTATTCGTGTATCTCTATGGAATATTTCTCTGCAAATGATAAACTAAATCCAATTAAACGTACAAACATGTTATATTTGAATATTTTAGACCTATATGTCTCCAATTAATTAAAACCAGGTGACAATAGAGGTGTTGATCGACTTATATGAATGGTCCTGCTTAATACATTTGTACAAATAAATCTATCTTTATTTAGATTTACCTTTCCCTTCTTAGCAAAATAACAGAAAAAAACATACTAAATATTCAAATTATACTGTTCTTTCAATGACCTAATAGGGGGCGAATTAATTATTTGCCACACGATGACATGGTATCGCGAACGATGTAGATATCTTCGGATGCCCAATATACCCGCAAAATATCCGGCAATAAGCTCTAGATCGTTAACTAAGATTTTCTAGAAATAGCAACGGTGATCTTGTCCTTGACTTTGGCTCCCTGCGACGCAAATTCCTTTGAGGTATGTTTGACCAATTTATGAAAATTGCTCGAAATCTGTTCAAAGCGAAGTCGCTCAAAAAAGATGAATACGAGACTCGTATACTGATGTATCAGCTATTTTTGTTTTGTTTTTGTCGCCAGATCCCCATCCCGACTTCTTCGCGAGGGGATAATATTTATAGAAATATACATTTCCTTTTAGTTTACATTCAACCCTCACTAATCTATCACTACTGTCTTTTATATATATACGAATTGAAATTTAAAACACGTGCTATTATATGTATACATCTTTCCCATAATTTAACATTAGCAGCAGAAAAAAGGAACACCTAAGAATGTGTTGAAAAGTGAATATATTATATTTACTTTTCCAAATGTGATACAATCTAATTAATATCTAGATGGTCATTCTCACTACGTTACATGAACATCTAACGACATCGCGTAAGGGGTCACGATCGGATGACCTTTGAGATATGTGTATTTCACTCTCTGGGCGAATTGTCAATTTGTCGATGTCATCGAACCAAACCATTTCGTCACAGCATGTATTAACATGTAGTTTTATGCTTTTTGTGACGAAATGACTTGAAACATATTGACAGATTATGAAAGCTATGCACTCTAGTCCTGCTAATTCGGACACATAAAATTCACTTCCAAGATTCTGGACGTGGTCATTTGATTGGCTAATCCAACAGGTCACCCCGACGTGACCCCTTATGGGATGTTGTTAGATGTTCATGTAACATAGTGAGAATGACAATCTAGATTTAATTAGATTGAATGTGATATAACCTTTTCGAAGACGAGCAATAGTAGGCAGCATGGCGATGTCTGTTTCAAACGAGATAAAACAAACCAACAAGAGATCCCAGAGGGATCTTGGCGCCCACCATTGAATGATCTTTATAGGTTCCATGTCAGATTGATCTTTTCTCTACTTTTCCCTTCCTCTAAGTCTTACTAATCTGTGTAAATTCAGAATCAGCCCTCTAGTACTTTTCAAACAAGGTGAACCTATATATAAAATTTAAGATTTAGCTATAATGGCTGTCTGTCGGCCATGTTGTTTTCGGATTGGTCCCAAAATGCAATACCAGGGACCAAGGGGAACCTACATATGAAATTTGAGAAAGATCCCTTCAGTTCCTTCTGTAAAATAGCGATAACAAACTTCAATTGTCAAAATCCAAGATGGCTGCCTGTCGGCCATCTTGTTTTCCGATTAGTCTCAAAATGCAATATGCATAACTAAGCACCAAGGGGAACTTATATATGAAATTTGAGAAAGATCCCTTCAGTCCTTTTTGAGAAATAGCGATAACAAACTTCAATTGTCAAAATCCAAGATGGCTGCCTGTCGGCCATGTTGTTTTTCGATTGGTCTCAAAATGCAATATGCATAACTAGGCACCAAGGGGAACCTATATATGAAATTTGAGAAAGATCCCTTCAGTACTTTATGAGAAATAGCGATAACAAGAATTGTTTACGCACGGACCACGGACCACGGACGCAGGGCGATTTGAATAGCCCACCATCTGATGATGGTGGGCTAATAAAATGCCACTATATCTGTCAATCAACCAGACTTGCGTTTCTTGAATCTCTTCATCTAGGGATATTTCCTGATACAGTCGATACCTATATATATCTATACAGAACGCAATCCTTATGTTCAAAGAAGACATTACAGAAGATGGTACCTAAACATATGCAATATTGTTTTCGTTTCAACTGACACACCAGTGCTTGTGATGTCATTTTTATAATGTAACAAAACTAAAATCTTGATGATACTTTTATGACAAAACAAGCATGTCTGTAATCGTGTAGGTTTTACAATGGATGTTAGTTACAGTTTCAAAAGGATACAGCTAATAATACTTTCAATAATTATTTCTGTTATCCATACAATTTTAAATATCAAACCACTGGAAGTCTTAACGAGTTGATAAATTAAATATGCAGATGTGGTGTTATTTATTATATGGCTTTCCTCTGCGTGACCTCGAAAAAACTAGTAGATTGTATGGAATCATAAGCTGGAAGACTGATTGCAGGTCACGCAGAGGAAAGCCATATAATAAATAACACAAAGAAACAGGATAGGATAGGAGTTGTAGAATAAATAAGCATAAAATTATTTTGAAATATAAAATGCTGAACGATGAAACTCCAGATTACCTTAGAGAAACTATTCTCACATTTATTCATGATGAAACTCTAGACAAGGTATTCCTTCCGAACAAACACATTATTTGATCCAACATCGTGTCGTACTGTATTTTGAAAGTTTTTTCCCGTCAATGTACTGACAATAATATATATGAGTAACATTCAGTCTATTTCACAGCTCTAAGGCTGCTAGTTACAAATCAATATATATTACCACATGAACTAAGCTCTTTATATCAACTATATTTCTTTAATATTAAGTTTCTGATTTATTCTTACTCTTGTAAAAAATATGTAATTATTTTCGTTCTTTTTTTTTTTAGCAGTTTCAAGTTGGCCCTTCAGATCTGGCTCATCTTTCACACGCTGAGCTAAGGTGTTGTGAACACTAAGGTAGCAGTGTACAGTAAAAATGCCAAATTCTGAAAAATATGGCACATGCTTTAGATATGTAAACATTGCCAGTTAACCTTACATATAACCTCTAATAAAGTATACATATTTGAAATCTGTACAACATTTGCAATTTTAATAGAGCTCTGAAGGATAAGTAAACTGATATTTTCTGTGATTTTTAGAGCTGTGAATACCATGGTAACAGCTTAAAAAATTCTCAAAAATTGCAAAATATTATGATATTTGACCCAAAATGGCACAATTCTCTACACAATTTTTTTTCTGAAACCTATTTAAAGTTAAATATCTCTATCCCAAAGACAGAATTAATCTTGTTTGGACATATGTTGTAAATTAAGTTTTTCCGCTATCTTACCTTTTCTGTGGGCTTCCATTTTGCGCTGTAGGCGAAACTAAATTTCCTGTGTAAACACACGTTCGGAAAATCCGGATATTTAAAATCCGGAACCAATTTATTGATTTTTGTTTTAATAAATGTGAAGCCTGTATGTACTACTTCATACTGGATATACCAATTATAGTGTACATTTATTTTTTCATTTTTTATACATATCATAATACAGGAGTTATTTGCTTAACAAAAAAATTGCCCATGGCCAGGCTGTCTTACTGTGGTGTGCTACCTTATACATCACTTTTGTTAATTCTAATTTTACTAAAAACCCCATGAATGTCTAGAATATGTTCCGACGAACAAAATGACATATCGGGTTTCTGTGTATCTTTAATCGTCACCGAGTATTGCTGATTTCCCTGAGAGGTGTATTTTGACAACTTTTTCTCCCAATCCAGTAATAAGGGGAGGTAATTTTAAAGATGAAAACTCCCATAATTCTGTATATCTCTTGAATAAAGTTGTGTTTTGAGTTGAATGTGGTACTTTGAGTCTCTGTGCATGTAATCAAGCAAAAAATACTATACAACTATCAAATTTAGCCTTGTAATATGACGTCATAGTTACCATGACGTCATCAGTAACTATGATGTCATCAGATGGTATCTATGACGTCATAAATACTCAATGGTGTCATAATAAATAACCAAATTCCTTTCCAAACCTCAGCTTAGCAACACATGCAATATTCTAACTGATAAATCATGATATGACATCCAAGATTTCAAAATGTCATGCCTATGACATCACAGTCATCTGTTTCCACCCCGGTAATTCAGATATGTACCAATGATCATATGAAAGTGTCCGCTGATCCCATTTTATGCGGAAAATGCTATTTTTTTCTGCTTTACCGAAGGAAGTGACAATAATTGACAATATTGTATCAACCGTACACTCCATCAATTGAAATTACATGCTTACCAATGTATAAATAAATTGAAAATAATGGTTTCACCAAATATTTCAAAAAATAACACTTACTGTAATAGTTTCCATGGATACGGGGTAATAAATCAGGTAAAACAAACCAGAATTCAGTCTATATGGTTTGTTAGATACCCAATAAGTTATTTTGGGTTTGTTATAAAACATAGAATATCTTTTCAATTTACACTGACTCATTAACATTATGCTTAATTAACCCACCCTTAAAATGGGTAAATATGCGAGTTACCTCCCTTGATTCCTCTAATATGACAAGCCAGATAATAAACAAGTTTTAAATTGTTTTTATGCATTTTTGAGCAATAATGAACTAAAATGAAGCTTAATCAAGCATAATTAAGCACAATTTCCAAAAAATAACATTTTTCAGCCCTTATAAGGTAGCAGTGTACAGTAAAAATGCCAAATTCTGAAAAATATGGCACATGCTTTAGATATGTAAACATTGCCAGTTAACCTTACATATAACCTCTAATAAAGTATACATATTTGAAATCTGTACAACATTTGCAATTTTAATAGAGCTCTGAAGGATAAGTAAACTGATATTTTCTGTGATTTTTAGAGCTGTGAATACCATGGTAACAGCTTAAAAAATTCTCAAAAATTGCAAAATATTATGATATTTGACCCAAAATGGCACAATTCTCTACACAATTTTTTTTCTGAAACCTATTTAAAGTTAAATATCTCTATCCCAAAGACAGAATTAATCTTGTTTGGACATATGTTGTAAATTAAGTTTTTCCGCTATCTTACCTTTTCTGTGGGCTTCCATTTTGCGCTGTAGGCGAAACTAAATTTCCTGTGTAAACACACGTTCGGAAAATCCGGATATTTAAAATCCGGAACCAATTTATTGATTTTTGTTTTAATAAATGTGAAGCCTGTATGTACTACTTCATACTGGATATACCAATTATAGTGTACATTTATTTTTTCATTTTTTATACATATCATAATACAGGAGTTATTTGCTTAACAAAAAAATTGCCCATGGCCAGGCTGTCTTACTGTGGTGTGCTACCTTATACATCACTTTTGTTAATTCTAATTTTACTAAAAACCCCATGAATGTCTAGAATATGTTCCGACGAACAAAATGACATATCGGGTTTCTGTGTATCTTTAATCGTCACCGAGTATTGCTGATTTCCCTGAGAGGTGTATTTTGACAACTTTTTCTCCCAATCCAGTAATAAGGGGAGGTAATTTTAAAGATGAAAACTCCCATAATTCTGTATATCTCTTGAATAAAGTTGTGTTTTGAGTTGAATGTGGTACTTTGAGTCTCTGTAATACAGGAGTTATTTGCTTAACAAAAAAATTGCCCATGGCCAGGCTGTCTTACTGTGGTGTGCTACCTAAGGCGCGCTTTCATTTTTTTAGCCAGCGCCCTATCCTTTGCGTCACGCTCTGGTGTTCTAACATATATGGGTCCTTGGATTCCATCGCGTCAGGCTGTTACTATTCTAACGAGTGCATCGATGACATCGATGAAATAGTTGGAGGCAAGTTGTGTTTTGAAAAATAGTCATTGCTTGAACCGTCTGTAATATAACTCCATTTCCCATTTGGATTTAGTTATGGATATATCAAGGTTAGTTTGTAGGTCGTCATGTTGAGCCTGCTCAGGATTTAGATAGGACGACATCTTTGTTGTCAAACCACGTGATTCCAAATCTGGCAAAACATCCCAAGACCCTCGATCAACAACGACACTGTCATCTCTCTCTAGCCAGGAGACTGTCCACGATGGATGTTGTAAGCGTCGCAACTGTACCGCTTCCAGACATAAAGGTCCCACTACGTCCAGAATGTAACCATCAGATAGGGCGATGCTCATGAACTTAAAACAGTTCCAATTCTACTTAGAACAGTAGGTTTTTTTTTATCTTGTGATCAGAACTCTTAGAGATAAAGATATATGTACCGTCAAGTATGACAGTCGTCCGCTTGCCAAACAAAATACGGAGAAAACGGTTTTGAGCTCGTGAATAGTTTCTCTTGTTAGATGTTCACGTCCAAGAAACAATTGAACAATAGTTTAACTACGGAATGAAATGTTTTCGATACTGTTTTGGAAACTGATATGCTGAAAAGAGTTGAACACCGCTTCCACCATACTTCAGTCTTCACTTTTACCAGGAGCAACAGTAGTGCATCCTCGTGGTTTGGAGTGTAAACACCAGTGTCAATAGCGGACGGACAATATGAAAGAATTTCTAGGAACTGTGCTCCTGTCCAGACTTTACAATCTGCATCCGGAGAGGAGATACACAGAGTATAAGAAGACTTATACTTTGATAGCATATGTGATATCTCCAAAAGATCACTGATAATTTCCTTTGATCTGGAAGGTAGATGGAATGTCAGCATTTCTCTTTCATCAATGCCAATTTCAATGTTAGGGTTGATTTCTGTTTCTATGAGATTATATTAACAGATAATACGGGAGGACCATGGACACCACAGTTTGTGACGAAAGATGAGTTAATGATCTGCGCACGTTGGCAAAGAGGTTGAGTTTTGATTGAAGCTCTTCATGAATCATACATACTGTGCATCTGGCTTGGGCAGCCATAAATAGATCCTCAAAGGAAAATAATTGGATGTTCTGTCACGTATCATCGTCAACACTAACGTTTTGATCTTCTGTTCACGGCTTGCTTTTTTGATAACTCTTGAAACACTTCACACACATGTCAATCTCTTGATCATCAGTAAAATTATGGTCATCAGCTTTAAAAAAATCAAGCAACCAATAGTGGTGGGAAGTCTTATGTTTCTAGCAGATGTCTTGGTTTTAATGTCTCTCCTAAAGACAACTTAAATACCCCGCACCTATCTCTCATTCTGAGAATAGTACTGTATTCGGTGTTTCAAGTCTCCGTCAGTTTGGTTTGTTTTTGTTTAACGTCCTATTAACAGCCAGGGTCATTTAAGGACGTGTCAGGTTTTAAAGGTGGAGGAAAGCCGGAGTACCCGAATAAAAACCACCGGCCTACGGTCAGTACCTGGCAACTGCCCCACGTAGGTTTCGAACTCGCAACC
Organism: Pecten maximus; assembly: GCF_902652985.1. Taxonomy (NCBI): domain Eukaryota; kingdom Metazoa; phylum Mollusca; class Bivalvia; order Pectinida; family Pectinidae; genus Pecten; species Pecten maximus. Next base: position 25,267,727 of record NC_047026.1, read on the forward strand.
CAGAGGTGGAGGGCTAGTGACAAAATGTCGGGACACCTTAACCACTCGGCCACCGCGGCCTCCGTCAGACTCGACTTTTATAAATAGGAATGAACTGTTTTAAAATAATATTTCAAATCATGGACATGATTATTTCCTCGAAGAAAATGACAAAGCAATGTCAAAAGAATACTGAGATTGGGGCACATGGGGTGTATTGTTATAAGATTTGATTCGTCACTATCGGTAATGTAATAGATCGTTTTTAACGTCCTAATTATAATTAACAGTGATAGCCTTGATATCGGCATTACGTGTATGCGAGCTACGCAAAGTAATACATGTATTAGGTAAGGCACATGTGTACATTAAGGTTTGGGTTGTAACAGGGTGATATATTGTGTCCACTATCGTTCAACAAGTCATTGGGATGAGAAACATCAAAGCCAAAAATCATTACTTTGCAAAAATGGTAAAGTTTTGATCTTTTGGCAGGGTTAGGGTACGTGATAAAATTCTCTATACGCTACATAATTTTGTATTGACTGAATATGGAAGACATACAAAAAGTCAAAAATATCAGTGGTATACATACTGCTTTAGTATTTTGGTATTTGGTTTATGGTTCAAACTTTCCTATTTCGTTATAATAGATAATTATCTGTTTTCTGACAATCTGCGTTCTTAGTTCAGTATGTTAGTTACGTAATTAGTCCCACCTTACTTAGAATTTTTATTTAAAAGTCCATTGTCATGTTTGGGGTGTTCTGAATTTTCAAATTCGAAGAATTATCTATATTTCAATATTTGATTGACACTATTTTTGTTGGAATTATTGGACCAATCAGCAAGTTAGGATTGTAATTGTATATAGGCCTCAAAGACGTTTACGATAGGCTGCGACATAACTTTACATAAACTTTAAAAAAGATCGAAGCTAGTTTCCCTATGAGGTTATAATTAATGTTATATATAAGCTATGTATGTTGTTGTAGATTTTGTTAACAAACGAACGCTGTCATTTTCGTAGAAAGAGCACCTGGTGCAAGTGCCATATAAGAAATATCATTGGTTCAGCTTTAAAAAGTGTGGCTAAACAACAAGGTGACTGCTTCCTTCAGGCTGTTGAGAGCAGACGGCCCATACATCATGTTAACACAAGAAACCATCTAAGGACGCTGTACCCAGTGAATCGGTCAATGTAACTCTCGTATCACTTCGAGCTGGATCCACAAGAAGATAAATCATATGTTCCATAAATGAGATTGCAATGAGCCAGACCATATGTAGCTGTGTTAGGAGAGACTGCATGACCCCTTCTAGCGCTCTCGAACATCTCGACATTGCCAGTACTGCAAAATGGTATTAAAGAACATCTGCCTAGCAGGATGGCGACTGATGATAGATGAAAGACGCTAACCAACCGTACTAGTATGAAATGTCAAGTACAAAAAAGATTTCAAGATTTTTTTCCCAACAATAAATATCACGGAAACAAAAATCTGGGAAAATTCTGGGTGTATATTCCAGACTTATTTTTGGTGAGGCCAACAACAATGATACTAAGTATAAGTTTTAAACATAAACATTGGGTAGGCCAACAGCAATGACAATTAGTACAAGTATGTAACATAAACATTGGTTAGGCAAACAACAATAAAACAAATTTGTATAAGTATTAACAAAAACATTGGGTCGGCCAACAGCAATGAAAATTAGTACAAGTATATGTCCAAGATATTGAATAGGCCAACAACAATGATAATTAGAACAAGTATGTAACAAAAACAGTTGGTAGGCAAACAAAAGGGGAAAATAGTACAAGTATGTAACATACACATTGGTTAAGTCAACAATAATGATACTTAGTATAACTGTTAAACATAAACATTGGGTAAACCAACCACTGTGAAAAACAATACACCATTATATTATGTACCACACGTTTGGTCGGCCAACAACAATGAAAATTAATGCAAGTATGTAACAAACGATGGGTCGGCCAACAACTGTGAAAACTAGTCCAAGCATGTGATAAACACATTGGTTTAGCCAACAACAACCAACAAACACATGCCGTCTTCTTTCAATGCTATTACAATGGCTAGAAAAGGCCCTAGGTTTCTTCTTCACAAGTGCATTTGATGTTATTACTGACATCTGTGGTGTTGATATGGGCGGTGAGCTCCTATTGTGACCCCTCCTTATTATTGCAAAAATGTCATCAACGTACCGTTTACATTAACTCGGCTTGCATTTTATGGGTGCTGTCGCTTTCACTTCTTGCTCCAGAACAAACTTGCCACAACAGGTGACAATGGGTTCCGCATAGCAGTGCCGCAGCATTACTTGCTCTTTCCGTACTTTGTGTTCCTTCCAGATTCCGTACCGGAAGTAGTAATTCGGCTCGCCCCCAAATGTTTAAACAAAATGGCAGACTACGTGTTCGTTTTTGGTGTGTAGTTTTTTCATACAGAAACAAAGGTTAGTGCTATCTTTGTACATGACTAAGCAATATCTATCTTAATAAAATGTAGATGTCCGATTGAACACTCTGAAACGTCCTAGACACTGATATCTAAAATGCAAATGTAGCAAGCCGCCGTATTGTTTACATTAACAACATATTTAGAAAATATCACCTATTACTCTAACGGAAAATCGCGTAGCCCAAACAAAATAAAAACGAATTTATCAACCAAAACGTTTGTTTCAAAACTTCTGAACACTTTTTATTTGTCATTACATCGGCTGATTGTATATATCGAGTGATGTCTTCAACAAATCAACACTTTGATAGTGTCAGCTGTCGACTATAGTCGACAACGGGGAAGAGGGAGCACATTTTTATGTCGACTACAGTCGACAACAGTACTGAAAGTGCTAGTTAATGTTGCCTCGGAAGCTAAAATATGTTGTCGGAAGCACAAAGTCAAACAATTTCAAGGTGTCCCGACTCTGGATGTCTGTATTCTTTTGCCAAGATCAGTCTTATTCTAGGCGCTTCTGAATAATTATAATTGAAATAATTCCTGAATTATAATGGAAGACATTACCTCAGCTAGATGTTTTGTTTTTTTCATGGTGTTCTGATTTACTTACAAATGGTCCAAGAACGTCCTGCTAATAACCTGGAAACATTGTAAGCAATGGAGCCAGTGTAGTCTACAATAGATCTCAAGGGGTTTCCCTGTTTGTGGATCTTGGGTTTAAAGTACATTTTAGGAGTGTTCTTTGCTTTGGATTACAGGTATCTGTATTGGCCTTCAGCAGTCCTGCCGTCTTCAATTTTGCCTGGATGGCTATTAGACTCCTTTTTAACTTTTGTGTTGGGTTGGTCTGCAGCTTTTCGTATGCCTTGCTGTTCTCTATCATTGTCATGGCCTTGGTCTCATAGTCGTCAGTGTTCATGACGACTTTGTCCTTACCCTTGCCAGCTGGTAGTACATGTATCACGATATATTTATCTCTGCCTAACTTTTGTAGTGCATGGCTTTCCTCTTTCGTTATGTTGCACGATGGTAATTTTGTTGATGTTACATGGGATCTCCGTTGATCAGCCTCTGCAAAACTAAGTTTCAGACATGCCTGCTCTGTGGATATAACAAAATCGTCAACTTAGAATTTATGTGGAACAATGGCATCGTTCATACCCTAAGCGAGTAACGTTTCCCGCTTTCGGTGAGCTCTCCGTTAGATATATCTACTACATGTACCTATTGTTTTAGCATATACTCAATCAGAGAGCTGTATCTGCGTATAAATTGTTTTGTGTTGATCTCTCATTAAGATCAAGCGGCGTTGTTTGGTCTTTTCAAATGCTCGTCCACCTATGCGATTAATGTGTATGTTCATATCCCCTACTGCGTCACCCGATAAGCATTGGGTCAGTTGGTCTGTCACGTATAAACATTTTTTGGTTATGTAACAAAATCCTTACATAAAACACTTACTGTTGTGTGTTATTTAGAACACCGCCTCTTTAGGTAATTAAGACAAATACATTGAATGGAGTCACATGAAAAAAGTCACTGTAGCCAGTAATAGATAGGTCATCCACGGTAGACATAGAATTTGATGTTGTACGATTCACGAGACACTAAAATTATATTGCTTGTGCTTCTTTTTACCAAAGATAGGAAGTATTGTGAGGATCACGATGTTGACGTCCCGGCGTGTTGGATGACAAGCTGGACATCATCAATCTTCATACACCTTGGGCTGGAATCTAGATAATTAGTCCGTCAACACTAATCTCCCTTTGTTACGATCACGTGATTATACGATTTCCCCCGGATATAGGGGATTATTACATATCTTCCGTGGAGTAATTAGATTTAACAAGGAATACCAGTCTGATCGTATTTCAATTGAATGTAAATAAAAACAAATGCATCGGAAACGGATGCTGATATGCCAGTCCGACAGATATTACTCCAGTCCTACTATGCCTCGTGGGGCCGACTTAACACTTACATATATTGTTTTACTTCTTGCCCTTATATTTGAAAGTACATTGTAGTTCCATCGTAAAATGTAGATTATTGAAAAAAAAGAAGGTGTATAGGACGGCTGAATATGCCCACGTTGATTTTTCCCCGGTAGCATTTTTTGTAAAAAGCATATCCCCGATTAAGTGGGAGGAATCATTTTCCATTTCTATATGTATATTTTCCGTTTTGGATGGTTTTATATTTTTTTCTGCAGACCACTAATTATAACAACACATTTGTAATTACTGTAGATAAATTAATCCCATTTGTTCAAAGTTTAATCTTGTATATGCACCATCTCTTGCTGTGACTAAAAATTTCAGCCTTATTTGATGTCTTCTTTGCGATTTTTTAATAGCTTTTCACTTTAAAGTATGCTACAACTAAGTCATTAAAGGAGTACTATGAACATTTTTGGTTTGTAATAATCTATGGATATTGATTAATATTTAATGAAAAATAAGGTAATGAATTACCGGATATGCCAAGATTTTTTATGTTGAATACATGCACCCTCCAATTTTAGGCAACATATCAAAGTACTGATCATGAAGACACACCAAATGAGATGACGTTCAATCATTATGTTATGTAAATATTATCGAAACAGCTTATTACAATATGAAATATCATTTATATGTAGTAGACTATATTAACATAACAAAGCAAGTACATTTTACTGCTTTGGTCCCACAGGGTGCTGGTTTTTAACGCTTGCTTTTATAAAAGTTAATTTATACCTCTTCTTTGAATGCTAATATCTTTTGTTATTTCTAATGTACATTTTTGCCTGTATTTGAAGACAAATATACCAATATGTTTTTAAAAAACACTTCACGAAAAAAAGTTTTTTTTGAGAAGCTAAATTTGTTTATGGTAATATTTTTGTTTTTTTTAGAAAATCTGCATTTAAAGTTTCAATTGTACGCATTGATACTAAAAACCCATATTTCTGTAAAATATAACATCAGTGATGACTATAAACTCAATTTGTAATGTATAAAAAAAATGTTTACGAGAAATATAGAGTTTAACAGACAGTACTTTTTTTTTTTTTTACAGAAATCATGTTAGGCGACGTTGCTTTTATAGCGTTTGCCAATTTCCATTTTAGTGTCTGTATTTGGTATCTACCATAACATCAAACATAATATTAGAATCGACAGCAGGCCAGCATGCACCACCTCATTTAAATTAAAAGCATATATGTTAGTTTACAAAATGTTCATGCAAAAAATCGACATATGGAGTGCAGGCAATTAAAGATATTTGCCAATTCAAGCTATCAGTAAGAACAACAACACAACGGGGCATATTTTCAAAACCATTAAAAATGACAAAAACGGGAATAATTTTCAAAGTCTTTATTTACCTTTGGTTAGGTTGCTTCACGCATGACCGATATACAAATCCAACAAAAACAAGGGAGATAACGTATTAGATACTTGAGCAAAATATTATTTAGATAAAAATGACCATTAGCACATCATTGTTCTTTGTATTAACCTCACTTTCAGGGTAAAACATACAATGCTACTGTACAATTAATTTCTAGATTGAACAATTGCACTCTTTTAAGATCGAAGTATTTGAATGGTTTTAATTATTTTTCAGTCAGTCGACTTTAACCATTTGCGAGGCTTATATAAATATTATCACTTCTTTATTATTAGTAACAAAAGTTAAATAAAATAGTAAGTTTAAAAGACTTTCAATATTGAAAGGGGATTAATATGCCTATTTCACAAAGCCCAAAACTCCAAAAGGGTTTGTTGTAAAAACAAAAATTAAGTTTTAATATGAAATATGTAATGAATCAAACAAATTATATTTTCAAAGAACCTTCTCATACAAATGTGAAAATAAATTAATCGCATAAACATACTTACATGTAGGTTGTGTAAAAAAATTAACACGTTGATAAAAACATATTAACCAACTTAATAACATAGTAAGAAAAGTAAATAATATGAACGTTAATAAGATCAAAGTATAATAATGTACAAAGAGACGGAGTCAGTAAATATATCACAAATAAATCAACCAAAAACATAATAAAGATATATCAAACATTTAATGTCAAATAATTAATACTATAATGCATGTTTAAAAATACCTATCCCGACATTTTACAATTATTTACTGACAAACAGCTGATGTGGTGAACAGGTATATAGCACGGTAACGGTGTTTCTATGACAGACTATGTTGTGCGAGATTTGTGTCGGGTAAACCGTTAGTAAATGATGCTTTAAGACCGTGATAGGTCTAAGCATCAAACGCTTTCCGTTATGTCTCTCATCTCTCCTAACAGTGACAAGATTTACATTCATTCAATTCTCATCTTGGTACAATATTTTCTATCAATGTATAAAAGGGAAATTTTGTTGAATTTTTTTATCAAACTGAAAATAAAATCACATCATTGATTCCGTTGGTATAATGGTTTTTTCAAAATTGGTATGTACGAACAGATTTAGATAGCATTCGCTGGAAACAACTTGCTGGGAAAACAATCAAAACGATTTGCTCTTTTTATAGTTGGTAATATAAATAAGTATAATATTATCGGACATACGTTTTGGTTCTTTTTATTCTAATCCAGATTACCATATTATTCTGTTCTGCAACATTATTATCAGAAATATCTAAACAATCTAACCTCCCTGAAAACATGGTTTAAGATCTTGTTATAAATCGTGGCGCAAGCCGCTGCTGAAAAGATTGTAGAATTTCGACCCAAAAAGAAATTAAATTGTTCTCGCCCAATTACAGGTAATAGGTTTTTCTCCGCTCTTCAATTGGACCACATTTACTTCTACATAAGCTTACAGGTATCCCGTTCCGGGGCCTCAAATCAATATGGTCTCCGCAACGCCATCACCCTGTTAAAATTCTTCCGCGGTGACAATGTAGTCGAGAGCACAGCATACAATTCTATATAAAACATTGTGAAATAAACACAACAAATGTTACAACTCACAGAAATGTATCTCACAACAAAGTATGTCGCATGTGAAGTGTAATTTAATTTTAACGATCAGACATTATTATGTGAAATTTGGTAACAAAAACAAAAAAACCAAAAAACAAGACCTATCTGACGAGATGGAAGAACTTGCTTGAAACTCAAGTATCACAGTTCTGAGAGGTGCTGCAACATCAAACACTAGGTACAAAAATATCAATACAAGAAATAGACTATTTATCAACAAGAGTTCCCTGGTCGGTAATGTACTACTAGTGTACACTACGTTCAAAACTATTACCGCGTCACCTTGTCATCGGCACAATGCATTAGACTTTATCATATTTAACAAGGGGGAATACGACATAGTTATTTTATGCCGCCTTTAGGTACGTTTCATTTGTGAGCGTGACTTATGTTACCCAAGCAAAATTTGTCCAATAGCTTGCCAAGTAATCGTCGTATTTCGGTAGTTCCCCGACAGTAATTGAATTGAAATAATACATTATTTGTCGTTTACATTAATGTGAAGCATGTTATGCCATATACACTAACCGTCTGACCTTTTGATGATCCAAGTTGACAGATGTCAGTAATTACATAACCGAGGTCAGAACTTTCTCGATTATAAGTCAGCTTAATATTTCTCTATAACACATTTTCATATAGAAGCGTGGAACATTGTAAACAAATAAACACATCAGTGCTTCCTTATGATTTTCTTGTAGTATTTTTTCATCTTAAATATGGGTGTTGGGGTGCTTGTAATGTTGACGCCAATCGCATTTTATTTCTGTAAAGCTGACTGTGTTTTTAACCGAAGATTAAACCACCACGGTAATGAAGACCTCTCGTCTCATATACTCAACGGAAAAACGGGTAATCCAGTTGTGGCAGGGGTAATGGTTCGCTGTACAGCACGCTAGTGAAACGATTACTAATACATCCACATTTGTAGCTGACAGGGAGACAGGTATTTTGGTTTTCAATAAAGCTGTCACTTATGGAGAGAAATAACAGTTACAAAGCATGAGAAATCCAATTTCAAAATGTCGAAGAATACTGGCTATAGCATGTTGTCTACCAAATAGGATCTGTGATAAATGTCAGGAGAATTCAGAGCTGTTAACGGTGTCCTGCGTGTCTGGCCATTACTTATGCATTACTTTAAAATATATTGGCGTTTCGTTTGGACAATATGTACTAGTCCCAATAGGTAATGTTTCTATATAGAAATATTTTCTTTTTGTCAAGCCATGTATGGAATTGATGGATATATACCACCATATATAAACCAATAGTGTCTGTAAATGGATCAGCAGGTCATAAAACAAACCATTAGGGGAACAGAATAATCATTCATTAAACTGTTCTCCTGATTTATCGCGAGCATATGATAATCCCTTCAAGTAGCACATTTCTCGTTAAAAAACAGACTTGGATACTACATAACATATCCACATATGATAAAGCATATATCCTATCTTATCACAGCATTATGTTTGGATATTTTTTTCTCCATAAACAACACCAGAACCATGATTCCACGTTTTCAAATTAACAAACGGGCTAAAATATTACATTGTTGTGTAGAACGCTCGAATATAATGTTTAAAATCTTGAACATTTCTATAATACTCTCTTCATTGGAAACGTGAGAATAGCTATCTTCAGATAAACTCTTTTCATGTTAATTATTCTCGAACCGAATTTCTATACTTCATGATAGGAATTTATATTCCATTTTCATCTCAACATTATGGTATTTTAATGCTTTTAGAGAATTTTAAAATCTAAATTTGAAACATCTTTTAAATCCAACGACATCGGGCAAGACGTGCAGTAAACTTAGGCACTTGGAAAATATTATCACAGACATTTTAATATTTCAAGGCATTTCATGTCAAGACTGAAAATTGCAAATACCGGTACATGGAGAACAAAAAACATAAAGCATGCAAATCAAAAGTAGAAATCCTTACTTTTTCAAGGAATAAACCTGATACTACACTTCCAACAATATGATAAATATAGTATTAACAGTTAAAAAAAACCGAAAGTAAATGTTATGATTGCATGTATATCGCAGTTTCAGTAACCTATATCAATAAACATTGAATCTTTACCCAATGAATCATCACAAGTTTCACAAATATTACTAACGTAAACAGTGTAAAACATTAGTCAAACCTTGCTATCACTAGCAAAACAAGCATATCAAGTGAGTATAACACGTTAGTCATGGCTATATTATCTTTGGTTTCAGGAGTAACATGCAATATTCAGAATACCGATGTATAAAGTTTATCGATATCTGAATCAAAAGGATACGCCGATATCCAATACAAAAGAAAACAAATACCCCTTCGAATTCAATGTAACAGTCATGTTGTAGAACACGGGGCGACCAGTTCTACTGCATAACATTCCTTCAGATAAACGTCATAGACAGAAATGTTTAAATTCAGCTTTAATAAATTAAACATTTTCTGATAAATATATCTGCAATGAAATTTAGATTGATGGTTTATCCACATCGAAGCAACAAACAGACACTGTTTTGATACTATTGACGTTTTTTTTCTGTATGATTGTATACGTTGCCTGGTAGGAAAATGTATATGAGGATACGGTGCAACAAAAGTAAGAAGCATGTCAAACGCTTCAATGACATTGGCTATCCTTCAAGCCTAGAAAGGAATCAGACTTTAGCAAACTATGTCTGTAATGGCTTCATTGAGATTCTGCTCATATTTCCGAATCCGCCGCATCCTCCCGTTTCTATGGTTACGAAGCAGGGAAGAAGATAGAAAACACCACATAAGCAGGCTTGTCCAATTTTTCAAGTTTAATTACCTGGAAGAAATGAGAAGACATATAGGTACAGTGTTATATCAACGTTAACGCTAGTTTCAACATATATGGTGTAATTTTTAATTGGTCTGGACTATCTCTTCCCATCTCAAGACTTGCAAGCTTTATACTGCAATAACAATTGCAAGATACCCAATTTAATTACAATGTCGGTTGTTTGTTCTCAGATGTAGTTTATTCTAGTCTCGGTACCAATCAGACGGCATGATTTAGATCGATCAAAGCTATTCAAAATTAGTTCATGCGTTAAATGCTTTAGTGTTAAACTAACACCTAAAAGCAAGCCCTTGTTTCGAACCAATCACGCTGTACATGATAAATGGGCGGTTTACTTTCTCATGAAAACGCAAAGGATATATCATGACCAGCTTGAATGTTCCGTTTGATCCTAGCATGTTGTTGTGTGCTGGAGTATTGAACAGGAAGTATTTGCCGAGGTTTAATGACAAGATTAATCTAAACACGTCTGGCAAATATACATGTCTAGCCTGGAAACATCTAACATTAGGATATATCACGTCAAGTTTAGAAAGTGAGCCTGATGTATCAGTAAGATAGTATTTAAAATGCTAATATAACACGATTTACTGGATTTCCATAACAGATTGAAGATTGAAGAATTTAAAACATCGTGCAGTGAGCATTCAGTATTCAACTCTTGCATGAGAAAATGTGTCACGTTAAGCCAAATACATCTTATAAAATAGATTTTACGGGGAAAAAAATAAATCCATCACATTAGGAAAGATACTTTAATCAATTTAAACATGTTTTAGCTAACATACGCTTTCTAAAAAGCCATGCCAGCTTCATCAAATCGTCTACGTAAACCTAGTTAAATACACAACAACAAGAAAGGTTACTGTCAGAGTGACCTTGTATCAAATAACAACATTTTTACCGCATCTTGTCAATGTAATGCACATACCCGGTATCATATTGCTTTTACTCAAGTAATCAATCTAAAAACACAAACCCGCAAATCGACACAAATTGGACGGAAGATATAGCAGAGAAGCCATGAACAATATCTAACTTAATCAGTTCAGTTCACCCTAAATTGTTTATGTCTTAAGAAAACATCACGGCATCAGGTCCCGTGATTCTCAACGGTTGCCATATGTAGAAATAAGTACATTTTTCCTCTTTTGATTTACATGACTAGCACACATCTTTTATACACTATAGTAAATGCCATCCTCGTGAAGTTTGGGATTAATGGAATTCACTATTTTAAAATAGTATCCAGGAAAATGAAACAGGATTTAAAAACGAACAAAATATATCCTAATGTATAATTTTCCAATGCAACCTGCAGTAAATGTAACCCCCTCCCCACGGGTGAATTTAAACCCCAGAGGTAATAAAATCGTAATTTTGATAAAACGTCTATAGACATTTCCATTTATGACAATGTTTTCACCATATGTGGGTTTGAAGAAAAACGAATGGTGAAATGTAAGCCAATTTAAGCCAATTTCTTTCACCTTAGCGAAGCAAAGTGAGATTCGTCAAGACTTTATGTTACCTGAAGTGATTTTTTTCCCATTTCTTCGCATATAAAGATACCCGTTGCATTACCTCTGGGATTTATATTGCCGCATTCGTTATTCAAGAGATATACGGACAAAAATAACAGAGAGCAACGACACCATACCCGTCATACATATGTAGGTCAAAGGGTTTAGCCACATCATCAAAACCCCTGAGAATACCGATACAGTTGTGTAAATCTAGGTCAAAGGGTTAGGTCGCATCATCAAAAAACAACTGAGAATACCGTCGCCCGCCACACAAATACATGTCAAATCAACAGAAAATACCGACATGGTAAGAAAAGCCATAATTCTAACTCAACACTGATAAAATGGCTGTACATAATTTAAATTTCCAGGGAGATTCTTGAAAAAGTACAAGGAAAATAAGACCTGGTGTTCTGGAGGGTACATAATGTAAGCATATTCTGCTTTTCGGAGACATCCACTATGCACGAGATCAAGGATTGTGACAACGGAACAGCAATGCATTCAGCGCCCGACTTCATATGGCATAAGGGATTAACAAATCTCCCAATGGGATCATTAATGAAGTTGGCAATGAAACTCTACCATGGTCTTCATCAACTTGCATAATCTCAAAACCCTGTGTTCCTATGTCAGTAATCAACATCTGTCACGGAAATCGTGATAACAGAAACAAACTCTTAAATAGAGAAGCAACTGATACATGTTAACGCTGTATGCAGAGGAAGCAGAATTTTACTAATTATAAAAGAAAAATTACCAGATGTAGCTAAGGAGATTTCTGCAGTGCCCTTGATTTATATTTCTACATGGTATATCCGTTCGACATGATCACTAAATGACAATAAGATTTAACTGATCAACAATGCTCCTTACATTATAGTGTTGCATAGACTAATAGAGTTCATCATGTGTATGTAAGTGGGATAGGGAAATTCTACCCTCGGGTGTAAAATTTGGGGTCAGAAAATGATGGACTATTTTTCTCACACCTTTTTCGTGAAATGCATGGGGAAATCGATCCAACATGGCGAAACCATAAAGAAACTTTTTATTTTTTCTCGGTGACCGACAATAAAACCAATTACATACTTGGAAAGATGAGAAAAAACCCATTATATACCATGCAAAATAAGCTGACTGTCAAAGTGTCAAGATAACAACAAATATAAATTAATGATCGGCTTTCTGGAAACTGTCGACTGGTGTTTGATATCACGTCATATTCCTCTGCTTATGCTCGCTTGCACAACGAAAACTGGCTCCCGTTATAAGAAATAAATTCTCGACAAACAGTAACAATATGAATTTATAGGTCAATGATCACAACTAGTAATTTGTTCAAATTACATATAGAAATAATGATACAGTGTATTTGTTAAAGTCATTATATACATATAAACAAACAGAAAGGTTTCGCAAGTGACGTCACACAGATAAAAAGTAGTCCCGGACCTGAGGCCACTCGGTGCACCTAGATGTATCCCACATGGGTTTTCCACATAGGACTAATAGAATCTTTCACCCCCTTGGGGGTGAGACAGGGGAACCTTTATCAGAGGGGAAGATTGTTAAGTTGCCGAACACTAGGCTTACCGAGTGTTTGGCGGCTTAATCATCTTATCCCGAGGGTTGGGATTCCCCTGTCTCACTTCCATGGGGGTGAATAATTATTTTTCTCTTACCCTGTTTACCCTCGTATGTATCTAATATTGACGTTACATCAATGTAACACAATGTCGACGTGACGTCATTGTACTGCTGCCGTGACGTCATAATATTGTTGACGTAACGAAATACAATCGTTGAGAACGTGACAAGAGCACGTGTAGTTTGTTTTTTTCCTAGGGTGAGATAAGAAAATCTCACCCCGGTAAAACTGCGGATTTCCCTGTCCAGGGTAAGAGAAAAATATATCTTACATACGCAAAGGTGTGAGAAAATACTATCTCCTCTCTGAACATCCTACATGTCTTGCTCTCATTACATGGGGAATACTTTCTCCAGTATTGTGTCTTGTTTATTTCCGAACATGAAATATTTGGCTAAACGGATATGAACCGGAAAACGGCTTTCCTTGTGTAACAATTTCCCTGTGATAATCGATAAACTATATACTCATGATTTGCATCGACTGCACTTTTGTAGCATTTAGTTATGCAGTCTTATATATAAGGGTAACCTGGGGATGTGGAAATCCTTCGCTGCATTTGAAGCATAAAGTGAGTTCCGCTTTATCCAGGACTTGATAGAAAGGCTATCTATTTTTCTAAGAAAAAGTATATCTGTCTTGATATTTTATTTGTTTTGATCGGATTTTTCTTATTAAAGAAAGGTTGACTGAAGTGCCATGTTTACTTAAAGCGTTAGTTTTATCGGCGACACCCGTCCATAGCAGTCTTCTACTAACTATTCTTCATGGCATGTCTAGACCTCATATAATACACAGAATTGATTGCATATCGTCAGAAAATGGATATTTTGCAAAACATTAAACACATAAAAATGTAATAATATCCTTTCAGAATACTGGTATGATCAAACAGGGTGTGTTCTTCAATGGATGCATTATTCTAACAGTATGTACATAAACATAATCATATGGGTTTGACGTAACCAGGAAGAAGTGAATGCAATACAAATATATGTTTCTGTCTAATATACGATAATAATGATTCCGGGACTGTTGATTATTAATTGGGTCCTTCTCATTTCTTCATGATGTTCTAAATGATAAATTCGATATCCTCCCAAAGTACATGTACTTGGTCTTTGTATACAACAATTATTTGTCACAACTGATTCATGTTTATATCTATTATATACTAAAATATACTATACAAAAATATTCCATCTGAAGAAAATATTTCGTTTGTTGATGACCACCACTAACAATTTGTGTTACAAAAATAGAATTTCGTGATATACTACCTTTTTTTGTATTTGGAGTACCTTTTATGCATTTACAGAACGTGATATTTACATAGTGGTGACGTCGAAGAGATAATTTTGTTAATCCTTCCAGAACACCTTGTTCCTTTTCACCTTGCATGTTTTTTAATGTTACATGGGGTTTTCGTGTTTATATCTTGCCCTGTTTTATCGATTTCGAGTTAGAATATTACGGTTTTGTTACCATGTCTGCAATCTCGTGTTGTTGCTGCTAAAGAGACACCTTGGAACACAACTCATTATTACAAAATATCAATCTTACCTCGCTTCTGCTGGTCTTTTCGCCAAGGCCAAATTTCTGGGTGACTACACCTGTCGTCTTCATGTTGTGATCGCCACTGTCCAGTTGCTGAACCGTGATACAGTATCGGACCTCTCGATCAGCACGCATGGAGAAGGTGTGACGTTCACACTGTCGGAAACTCAGGATAGGGTCACCCGGACGCAGGCGCTAGTAGACAAATTGGCATAATTGAACGTAGAAGAATGATGTGGGCTGACATTTATCAAACTAACCTTCTGATACTGGTAGGAATATGAATCAGTCAAAAGAAAAACAAAACAAAACCGAAAATGTTTCAAACTCACAATTAAGAGTTTTGTAGTTTTACTTTGTAATGCCAAGACCGATCAAGTTGATTTGTTAAGTATTCCATTATGATTAAAATATTAAATAACCTTTTTTCAGAAATATTTCGGCTTGCTGAATTCATGAAGACGCAAATAGTTTGGTAGATCAACATAAATCATAAATATATTACTACACCCAAGAGAGATGATAAAACTTTATGTGTAAACTGTCTTATATTAATCGTTTTATATGCATTTACAAACAAAAATGATTTCAAATTCACACGTGAGACTCCCGAGACATAAAGACTGATAATTATTGTAGAGCGAACGATGACGAAAGAGTTATCTTCATGAAATTGAGGAAAAAATATATATGTACTCAAACAATGCAATGTTAAAATGTTCTCTTTTGCCAATCTTTGGCAATTGCACTCCAAATCCAAATTAGACTGCTAAGACAATCCAAGCGTGACAATCCGTATTAATGGAAAACCTCAAGGGTCCAATGTAAGTATTTCTAATTAGAATTCGATCAAAACTGAATCAACCCCATTCTTTAAGGTCCTTTAGTTAGTCGCCAACTCTTGGAATTATTGCAATTATCGTTATGTTCCGGCTGTCCCAAATTTGGGGACAAAGAGTTGTAAATATCATACACGCAGGGAAGTCGTAAAGTTGAATTAAACAACCGTTTGGATGTTGTATCGAGGCAATTTACCAGTTATGAAATCCTTTAATCAAACTGGGTCACCACCTGATCGTAACGACCGCTAGGGATGACTGTTGGATAAGATCACTACATTTGCGTAGTCTATCTGTTCTAGCTCCTTAGACGAACAGAGCTTTGTCTTTGTTGAATAAAAATAAATTAAAAACGCGGCGTAGCTACCTGCGTCCATTTCGTTGTGATGAACCACAATCTAATTAAAATCTAGATGAGTCATTCTCACTACGTTAACGTAGTGAGAATGACCACCTAGATTTTAATTAGATTGGATGAAACAATCCTACGCATTTTTCTTACAATATGGTGTGTTTGAATACGATTAGCGGAGCACGGGACTGCCTTGACAACGGAAGTACCATTGCTTGGGGTCATAATTGTGGCAGGAAACGTAAAAGTTGCGACCAATGGAAGTATTGTTCTTAAAACGTTGCGGCGCTGGTTTCATTTTCTAAAAGGATTAAGCATTTCACTAGTCGAGTATGTTTCAGATATCGCTGTGCAACGCATTAAATATGGCTGTCAACCTTGAAGGCGTAGAGCAAAGCTTTGATCCATGCATGTGACATCATCTAATGGGTCGGTTTACACATTCTATGCATTTATAGTTATACGAGGTCCTTATTTGCTCCAAGGGCCAACAAATTGTCGTTCAATATGTTATGTTGCAACTTCAAAATCATGGACTGATGTTTGAATTTTAAAGAATATAAGGCTATATTAATATATGAATGCTTTAGATCTATCCAGAATCAATAATGCTGTTAATCAACTTATTTCCGCGGCGATATAATTTTGCGATTTATAGCTTGATTGAAACTGTTTCACGGCGATTAATTTTCGCGAGTTTTAGTCGCCCTAAAATATAAGCTGGTTACATTGTACGAAAGGATTAGATTAGAAATATATGCACTTCCATTTGTATATGTTAATATTATTTAGATCCATTATCATCTTTCTAAATTTATTCCCCTCTGTATTTTCATTATATTATTCATATTACACTACCATTTTAGGGACAAAACATACCTGCATGAAGACAACGATCTGGTCTTTGTTGTTTCTCACAGCTTTCAGCTCAAAGTGAAATCCGTGAAGTGAAAATACTTCGGAGTGGTAGTGTGGCTCCTGAAATAAACAATGAAAATATATCATCTCCAACGTAACGCCTCCAATTACATTACCTCAAACAACGTCGATGTCCCATACCGACAAACATTGCTAAGCAAAATGAAAGATTTGTTTGCTTAACTACACCTTATGGAAAAATTATCCAATATCCAAATTACCAAAATGATAAATTTTTGGGGTTATTGCACATTTCTTTTGGCTCATTTTGATATTATTGTCTTCCTTATAGATTTCCACACGATTATCCCCATGCACCAGCAGTATAGTGACCACGACTCGGTATGTACTGTATGTGTTGATGTATGCTTAATGGTGGTATTCACTCGAGAACCTTCAGACATTTGAAAAGCAAGACGTACGTGAATTTCATAAATTAGCGAAGTGCTTTCAAAATTAGTTCAAAATTTCACCGGCCTTCATGACATTAAAAATAACCCGACAAAATAGTCTCCCTGCTAACTTTGAATTCGTGGGGTTTAATGACATATGATACCGTCACAAGATACAGTCACATCTCGTTATTTCTCAGTCAGTGGGGCCATTAACAATCTTCGCGATATCACCAATACTGGGGTAACCGAGTATATTTTAATTCAATATATCATTATTTATAAAACCTTTACTGCTTAAACTTAATTTTTACTTCGGGTTAAGCAGTCGTCGAGTATTCAGAGTTCAAAATAAAATAGTTTTACTGTCATTTATATCTCAAGACATGAAGGTAATAGACAGTTATTTCATAACCATTAAGCTTTGTAATGTAAGGTAACTATGCTTTCATGTTCTGTAGTCAGAAATTGAGGATGGATGGTTGTGTGATTTTCATTTTTAACAACATGACATTGTGAAGGAAATGCTACTTCATCACATTAAGACCCAGACTAGCAATTTATTGTTTGATGTTTCAGCAATGTATCATGCACAACGTAATTATGGAGTTGCTTTACCAAATACCGCACCTTCCGCCGTAACAAAAGAAGACCCAACAGTGATGTGCTGATTGTATTTCGTTTGCGTATCTTATCTCAAAACTAATATTTATAACTTATAGAATATCAGTCCCTGGTTATATTTCACGTTCTCTGTACTAATTAACACAAACATGTATGTGTGATACTCTCGTTCTCCCCTCCTTGATCAAGGTTATCCAAATAGCTGTGTATGTGAGCTGCCATTGTCGATTTTTCTAATTCCCATTTATCGTAATATGATATTTCTCTTTCCTTTCAGAAATGTTGGTGATACAAATAATTAACTGTGTAAGAAGACATTACTCAGCTTCAGCAGAAGAATGCCGCCAATTGCATACAACAAAATGGCGTATTATAACAACATGGTGTATCAGCTTTACCACTTAAGAGCAAACAGCTGTGAAAATGATTAAACACAGTCTATTACCAGTGAGCTATTCTTAGTTTGAATCTTAAACAACATTTCGGTTATATTCGGAAGCATGGCTTGAAAAATGGAAATAAAAACTTTAACAATCCAGGAGGATACACCAGCTTTGTGTTAAGTGTTAATGCTACTACACGTCCAACTGTGGATACTATCTATGTGCATAAATTAAATATTAATGTAAGTACTAGTAAGCCGCTGCCTCGTCACATTCACATTTATTCATTAATGATGCTGAATTGGGTAATTAGCTACACATATATGTTGATCAGCTTTACTTTACTTGTCATAGCGTGAATTCAAAATGCATATGCTATATACAAATATTGGAATGTTATATATACTATCTTTAATTATGCAAGCCAAACCGCAAGACTGTACCGTGGACATTGCATAATCAAAACATTAACACATGTTTATATATTACAGGATATCAGCTGATTTTTCATTTTAATGTCTACCCATATTCTATAACAGACAGTGTAATTGCAAAGAAGACATGGCATCCATCAGGCCCTTACAAACCGACAATTTCAGCAGAACATCCACATGATTCCAAAATGAATGTAAGCATTCGAGTTTATTATCATTGTTAGCGTCATAACTGATCATTTGGAATTATTTTGTTGTTTCATGGTTACTAAGTATACATAAGTCGGTATAAAACTGCAAGAGTTGCTTCTCTGCTATTCTGTTTCATTTATTTAAAATGGGCTCTTACAACCTTGAAAAAAGTACGCATATATGAGCAAAGGACTTGGAAGAGTTCTGCTCTTGGAAGTATTGTTTCTTTCTTAGCTTAATGCCAGTTTGTTTACGATGTAACATAGAGATAACTTTTCCAACTTCAAGAATTCCTCCCACGTCCTGTTAAGTTGACAATATTTACTAACAACTACATGTCCATCTGAAATAAAATGCAGCTCGAGTGTTGAATACTGATGCTGATCAATAAGAAAAAATGTTTCATTTTCTTTAGGAAAACACATCCATTCAAGGGCTCATATATTTGTTCAGTCAATATAACCTGCCAGTAAAACGACTGTGTTAAGAGTAGTGGCAATAAACCATGTGATGGATACATACACACTTCTGTAGCAAATGCACTTTAAACCAGATTTTCACACTTTTCTTTAAGCGAATGAATATGGATAACCAAAGGATACGAAATGATATTACCCCATTATCGCACCTAATAAAACATTCGTTTCAAGTCATGGTACACACAACCAAATTAACAGGATTGAACGTATGCTATCGGTTAGGATTCTGATTAAGATTGGGCCTAGTACATCTTTTATCGTCCGAGGATCAACGGGAAACGGGGAAGGGCTAACACTTAGGTGACGCTTTTCTATTTGCTGACCATAAGA
Source organism: Pecten maximus (assembly GCF_902652985.1). Lineage (NCBI taxonomy): Eukaryota > Metazoa > Mollusca > Bivalvia > Pectinida > Pectinidae > Pecten > Pecten maximus. The sequence continues at coordinate 25,287,715 of NC_047026.1, forward strand.
ACCAGTGCGACTAGTGTAAAACAATGATGTCAATTAAGTCGTACTTACGTCATCCACTACGAAGCCTTGTCGTATGGCCCCTGTAGTGAAATGTCGGAGGGCAGCCATGTCTCCTCCACCCTGCAGCTAGAACGATAAAAGTGCATCATGACTTGGTGAAACTTGGAGAGTTGCCATCGCCGATTAAAGTCGACAGTAAGATTCACCATTCCAATGAAAATGAATAAGAACATGTTTGTGAAACACACTTTTCTTCTTTCAATTGCCATTTTACCTCCGCCTATTGTTTTATCGTTTAGGTGAATCATCCATCAGAGTATACATAGCATATGAAATATATAAAAGTATGATGACATTTCCCCGCTCTAATTTTAATGAAAACTTGACTAAATTCTCATCAAAACTTCAATTCATATATTCTGCTAGAAATAATCTGCTAGAAAATTAGCAACCTTAAACAAATCACTAACCGATAAACAAATCCAAAGCTACATTTAATGTCAACCAAAAGCGGAATGAGCAGACAGTTCGAGCGATATATGTCCGACAAGTCAAAAGCGGAGGCGGAAAAAGATAAAATGGTTCAGATCGTCACACTTCTAAGTATGAACAGTAAAAGTACACATGTATTACACGAGAGTAACACAAAAGTATGTCGTTTATCTCGACAATAAATAGAAAAAAGAATCATATTAGTAGAGAACACTGGTGCTTACGTTACACAGTTTTACAGCCTACATAATTATGTTTTAACATCTCTCTGTTCTCCATCGCCTAGGCACTCTCCGTTGACTCATGGAACAATAGCATTGAAATCAATGAGAATTTTTGCAATATTGAGAAATCCTGCGATGCACAGAATCGAACTGAATGACACAAGTACATTATGTTGACAAGATCATTTGAATTTGTAAGTTGACAAGTGTCCAATCCTATCATGACAGGTGTTATACAGCTTAATTACAAAAGGACGTTAAATAGTGAAGATACAATTCTATCCCACAAATTCTTTGTTACAGTTCACGTAGTTTCAGGTAGTGATCCTAATTTAAAAACCAGGTACTCATGAAGAGCCTATTCATGTTGATGAATTTTAGAATCAATCGCCTAAAGTATTTTAAGTGACAGGTACAGCAACAAATGCAAGTATTGAAACTAAAAAACAAGGGTAGAGTCAATGAACGAATTTCAATTTCAGCTTAATTGCAGGAGGAGACAGAAACTGAGCTAAATCTATTATTTCCAGGATATACGTCCTTTGCGATTCAAATCCATTCCAACACTTCCCTACAGAGTGAATACAGAAGCGTACGCCCGACTATTTATCTTTTCAATGTAGAATATGTTAAGATATCGTAAAAGATACTTTTTAAATAGAAAATAAATACAGAACGTTTGTTCCTTTCTAGTATTTATAATCCGAGGAAATCTAAGATTTAGACGAATTGCTTTACACTAAAGATATATAAAATCTAGCACTTCACACTCGGGTCTGTAATTCGTCTAATTGAGAGCGACGTTCAAACTCCGTGCAGGTTGATCACACTTTAAATTCGATTCTTAAAGGTAATTAAACTCAGATCCTACATTCCGAATGAAATATTTACTTCTTCCAACTCCACTAAAGTTGAATTTTACTATTTTTTTATGTAAAGAGCTACGGTTCGATCTAGATGCGTTGTGAGCAAAGTTAGCCCTGATCAAAGAAGAGAAAGAGACTCGCACCAAATCCCGCATACACCAAAACGAGGAGGAAACCTATTGTTCTAGAGATTTGATCAACACCATAGTGTGTCCTGTCCCATCCAGTAAATTACTTTTCAATCTCACTTCCTTTACTCAGAATATCCAGATACCTACAACTTGCCCTTGAGTACAAATGATACTCAATAAACCGACCGATGGAAGCTTTTATGATAAAATCAATTAATGATAATAAATTAGAGTAGCCACGCATCCGAAGAGGTGTTCACAATATTATACAAAATATTTATAGAAAAATAGTATATTAGGAATAAAAATGGTCGTTCTTTTAAAAGTATTTCGAATGACGTCACAAACTCCTAACCTATCCTAACCACTATTCACGTCATAATTCGTCCTAAATACCATAAATCTGTTGTATCATTAATTAACCACATCATCACTCATCCTACATACCATACATCTGTTGTATCATTAACTAACCACGTCATCACTCATCCTACATACCATACATCTGTTGTATTATTAACTAACCGCGTCATCACTCGTCCTACTTACCATACATCTGTTGTACCATTAATTAACCACGTCATCACTCATCCTACATACCATACATCTGTTGTAGCATTAACTAACCACGTCATCACTCGTCCTACATACCATACATCTGTTGTACCATTAATTAACCACGTCATCACTCGTCCTACATACCATACATCTGTTGTATCATTAACTAACCACGTCATCACTCGTCCTACATACCATTCATATGTTGTATCATTCGGTCCTTTCTTCACTGTTACATAGAAAATGTTGGTTTACTATTAAACTTCCATTGTGCAATAAATCAGGTAAAATGTATCTTGTTACGTCCTTTCTTGTTACTCATATTTTTTGTAAATGTATTCCAGCAAACGATTTCAAACTCAATTTAGACAATAATATATTTACAAAACAGCTCAAGGCCGCCGCAGCCTTAAAACAATATTGCAGAGCTAATAATTTATCTTCAGATCATCCCCAAGGTATATTTCAAATGCTACATATAAGCATCAGAAAAAAAGTATGTTTAAAGATAATACGTTAGAATAACCAATTTTTTGTACTGGCTGGTGGCCCATCGACAATTAAAGCCGTTCCTTCCAATTAGAACTTGGCAATATCTAAATAATGTTTATAGGCATTGGGACGATGTGAGTTGCCAACATTTTGCTTCTAGCATTACTGAATAAATAGTCCTGGAATGCCGACTAAGCTGCATGATGCCGTACCACTCACTATTCGGCATACGCTGTACATACATATTTTTACTCATAAGTGTGCTTTTATCTGCGCGCTTTTGCAAAACCCTTTATGATTACAAGACTAACTATCAGAAGCATTGCATTTTGACATATAAACTTGTTTCAAACCAATTACGAAAATAAAGATTTTAATAACTACAATTCAAGTTTCAAGAAGAAGACAAAGGCAATTAAAATAAAAAAATATGTATATCCTGAATAAAAACTTGTGAAGCTTTTCAGCAAAGTTACAACTGCCGTCTGGGAAAGAGAAGAGGACTGCAGTTTGTACCCGGAGCAGTTTTTAGAAAACAATTCCTTTTAATCACAGCTAAAATAAATTTAAGAAGAAACTCTGTTGCACCAGGTTTCTTTACAAAGCTATTTACACTTTTTCAAGTTGAAAACATTGCTGGCATCTATACAAAACGATAACTGTTCAATGAAATATTGTCTGCAATTTCCGTTTCGTTTTTACTTGTGTTCATTCTATCTGCTCTGTACACGTGGAACTCGTAAATCTTCGCTGTTTTTTTTCTATGTTTCAGCCTTTCAGCAATATCTCCTGAACTTTAAATCTGATTTAAATTTGTCAAAATTTTCCATTAGTAATTTCCCTTGCATTTCAAAAAGTAACAAACTATCAATTAAAAGCGATGAAGCCATTTATCACCAATGACGCCGAAGATTGGGAGAGAAACAAGCCTAAGGAGTGGCTATAAACAACATGATATTTATTATGTAAGATATAGCATAAAAAGTAAGAGTAAGATAAAACAGAAGCATATAACAAATGGGAAATAAAATAAGAGAAAACAATAAAAAAGTGAAAAAAACATACCATAAGGAAAACATTAAATGCGATTGACATGAGAAATGTGGAAAACTTCAGTATTCATGATATAGTTTCTTTAGTTACTTTTACGGTGGTTTAAAAAATGTAACAAAAGTTGGAAACAAACCAGCATATATAGGACGTATTATTCGTGGACATTGTGAAACGAACATTAATCATCTAGATAATATATCCGTATATTGATTTATTTCCCGTTTTTGTTGTTTTTGTGTTTTATGCAACCATCAGATAAGAAACAATAGTACAGTGTTAAGACTTCTTTGCATGATAATATTTCTATGTAAGCCAAGGAAACTACTACAAAAATGTGAATTGCCAAGTTTCTATTGCTTTTAACATATAACCTCATTCCTGGTGGAAAGCATGTGTTGTGGTTAATAAACAATATATAAATTATGTTGCGTTTTATTTGAGAAAACATCCAAAAATTAGAACAAGGCTTCGCCATAATCAATCAGGGAATAAAAGAAAATTCAAGCGATGTTGTATGGGTATATTATTACATTAAGTTAATAGTAACAAATTTATACAGAACTCAAAAGATTTAGGTACAGGTGGTTGCTCAGTAGGATCCAAACACATCAACCTGGCTTTACCCTATCATTTGAAGTTGTGATTCTTAAAAAGTATTGAGTATATATATGTATCTTCCTTTAGGAACGTGCACGTGACTGACCTTGGACCAATAAGACATTGATTAAGTTAGTAATTAGATTATTGATATTCGAATGAAAGTTTTATTTGAGAATATTAAACAAACTGCTTTATTCAGATATCAAACACAAAAACACATTCAAACACTAATATCTTCATTTTTTTTATTCCAATAGCTGGAGACTAATAATGTTTTATCCAGTCTGCTCCATTGCGTTTTTAACCTAAGGCAATAGAATACCAACTCTGTGTAGAAATCAGAGACTGCAAAATCAATTTAAAGATGGAAGGCGACCATGAGAAATAATTCAAAAAGACTGTTTCTTTCAACGAAAAATGTTCCTAAAGAGCAAAATAGATTACATTTGTCAAAACAGCATGCTGGCTTTCTGTCATTGATTTCTTTCGATCATACTAAACAAGGACCGAAAAGAGCAATATTACATGATCGGTTTTTTTAATTTCTTGCATATTTTTTTAACATTTTAAAAAGTTAGTGTCATGAATTCCAACAAGGGAATAAATGATGTTGCATGCTAGAGAGGAAATGTGCATATTTTCGTCACCTTTATCTGTGCACAGGAATAGGGACTGTTTATGGACAAACTCCTGACAGACGTGACTGCATGAGTGCATACATATATCATCATATGACATGTGAGTCATAGAGTTTTTATAATCAATTAAAAATTTAAAAAGCATGAAATTCAGCTTTAAAACAGGACAATGCTTAATCCTGTGGGTTCTTTTGTAAATTATTATAGCATTGAACAGTTCACTATGCTGCTTTTTCATCATTAGTTCTGACTTTCCAAATGATCATTTTTTTCTATCATTCATACATGTGAACAAGTTTCATTTATATTTAATTCCATTCATATATTTCATGACAATTATTCCAAACTTTGTGTATATATTATTCCAGATGAAGAAAACACATGCCTATGAAATTCGCAAAACGAAAAAATGGGCAAAACTCCCATGAATTAATTGACTTAATTAAATGCATGTCACAGCATGCTATTTTAGAAAAGTAATCTGGTCACCTACGTATAACAGACAATGAACGAGATGAAATATTTTGAACATTGTAATGCTATGATTAATTCATCCAGCTCACACATTATTGACAAGGAGTGATTTACTTCCAGCATTCTAAAATTACAACATATTTTAGGGTCACATATTACAGTGAACGGTTAATAATCATGATTAGGTTAAGACACGTTTATCACCTGGGATTATAGATTACACCGAGTGGATCAGGGGCACACATTTATGTTAGGGGTTAACTTATATTAGAGTCACAGATTACAGCGAGTGGTTTACTTATATCCGAGTCACAGATTACAGTGAGTGGTTTACTTATATCAGAGTCACAGATTACAGTGAGTGGTTTACTTATATCAGAGACACAGATTACAGTGAGTGGTTTACCTATATCAGAGTCACAGATTACAGTGAGTGGTTTACTTCTATCAGAGTCACAGATTACAGTGAGTGGTTTACTTATATCACAGACACAGATTACAGTGAGTGATTTACTTATATCAGAGTCACAGATTACAGTGAGTGGTTTACTTATATCACAGACAGATTACAGTGAGTGGTTTACTTATATCAGAGTCACAGATTACAGCGAGTGGTTTACTTATATCAGAGACACACATTACAGTGAGTGGTTTACTTATATCAGAGTCACAGATTACAGTGAGTGGTTTACTTATATTAGAGTCACAGATTACAGTGAGTGGTTGACTTATATCACAGACACAGATTACAGTGAGTGGTTTACTTATATCAGAGTCACAGATTACAGTGAGTGGTTGACTTATATCAGAGACACACATTACAGTGAGTGGTTTACTTATATCAGAGTCACAGATTACAGTGAGTGGTTTACTTATATCAGTGTCACAGATTACAGTGAGTGGTTTACTTCTATCAGAGTCACAGATTACAGTGAGTGGTTTACTTATATCACAGACACAGATTACAGTGAGTGATTTACTTATATCAGAGTCACAGATAACAGTGAGCGGTTTACTTATATCAGTCACAGATTACAGCGAGTGGTTTACTTATATCCGAGTCACAGATTACAGTGAGTGGTTTACTTATATCAGAGTCACAGATCACAGTGAGTGGTTTACTTATATCAGAGTCACAGATTACAGTGAGTGGTTTACTTATATCAGAGACACACATTACAGTGAGTGGTTTACTTATATCAGAGTCACAGATTACAGTGAGTGGTTTACTTATATCAGAGGCACAGATTACAGTGAGTGGTTTACTTATATCACAGACACAGATTACAGTGAGTGGTTTACTTATATCAGAGTCACAGATTACAGTGAGTGGTTTACTTATATCAGAGACACACATTACAGTGAGTGGTTTACTTATATCAGAGTAACAGATTACAGTGAGTGGTTTACGTATATTAGAGTCACAGATTACAGTGAGTGGTTTACTTATATCAGGGTCACAGATTACAGTGAGCGGTTTACTTATATCAGTCACAGATTACAGTGAGTAGTTTAATTATATCAGAGTCACAGATTACAGTGAGTGGTTTACTTATATCAGAGGCACGGATTACAGTGAGTGGTTTACGTATATCACAGACACAGATTACAGTGAGTGGTTTACCTATATCACAGACACAGATTACAGTGAGTGGTTTACTTATATCAGAGTCACAGATTACAGTGAGTGGTTTACTTATATCAGAGTCACAGATTACAGTGAGTGGTTAACTTATATCACAGACACAGATTACAGTGAGTGGTTTACTTATATCACAGACACAGATTACAGTGAGTGGTTTACTTATATCAGTCACAGATCACAGTGAGTGGTTTACTTATATCAGAGTCACAGATTACAGTGAGTGGTTTACTTATATCAGAGGCACAGATTACAGTGAGTGGTTTACTTATATCACAGACACAGATTACAGTGAGTGGTTTACTTATATCAGAGTCACAGATTACAGTGAGTGGTTGACTTATATCAGAGACACACATTACAGTGAGTGGTTTACTTATATCAGAGTAACAGATTACAGTGAGTGGTTTACTTATATTAGAGTCACAGATTACAGTGAGTGGTTTACTTATATCAGGGTCACAGATTACAGTGAGCGGTTTACTTATATCAGTCACAGATTACAGTGAGTAGTTTAATTATATCAGTCACAGATTACAGTGAGTAGTTTACTTATAGCAGAGGCACGGATTACAGTGAGTGGTTTACGTATATCACAGACACAGATTACAGTGAGTGGTTTACCTATATCACAGACACAGATTACAGTGAGCGGTTTACTTATATCAGTCACAGATTACAGTGAGTAGTTTAATTATATCAGTCACAGATTACAGTGAGTAGTTTACTTATAGCAGAGGCACGGATTACAGTGAGTGGTTTACGTATATCACAGACACAGATTACAGTGAGTGGTTTACCTATATCACAGACACAGATTACAGTGAGTGGTTTACTTATATCAGAGTCACAGATTACAGTGAGTGGTTAACTTATATCAGAGTCACAGATTACAGTGAGTGGTTTACTTATATCAGGGTCACAGATTACAGTGAGTGGTTTACTTATATCAGAGTCACAGATTACAGTGAGTGGTTGACTTATATCAGAGTCACAGATTACAGTGAGTGGTTAACTTATATCACAGACACAGATAACAGTGAGTGGTTTACTTATATCAGAGACACAGATTACAGTGAGTGGTTTACCTATATCAGAGTCACAGATTACAGTGAGTGGTTAACTTATATCACAGACACAGATAACAGTGAGTGGTTTACTTATATCACAGACACAGATTACAGTGAGTGGTTTACTTATATCAGTCACAGATCACAGTGAGTGGTTTACTTATATCAGAGACACAGATTACAGTGAGTGGTTTACCTATATCAGAGTCACAGATTACAGTGAGTGGTTTACTTCTATCAGAGTCACATATTACAGTGAGTGGTTTACTTATATCACGGACACAGATTACAGTGAGTGATTTACTTATATCAGAGTCACAGATTACAGTGAGTGGTTTACTTATATCACAGACAGATTACAGTGAGTGGTTTACTTATATCAGAGTCACAGATTACAGTGAGCGGTTTACTTATATCAGAGTCACAGATTACAGCGAGTGGTTTACTTATATCACAGACACAGATTACAGTGAGTGATTTACTTATATCAGAGTCACAGATTACAGTGAGTGGTTTACTTATATCACAGACAGATTACAGTGAGTGGTTTACTTATATCAGAGTCACAGATTACAGTGAGCGGTTTACTTATATCAGAGTCACAGATTACATCGAGTGGTTTACTTATATCAGAGTCACAGATTACAGCGAGTGGTTTACTTACAGCATGATAATGTTGTGAAAGTAGATCTATTAATGTAGCCTGAGGTAAGATGTTCATTAACTGCATGTCCTGGATGTTGTTTGCTGAAAGAAAAAACAGTTCACATGACATAGAGTATTGTCAGCCAGGGAAAACTGAGAATTCCGACCTGAAACACAAGAAATGCATGCAAAATAAAAATTAATAGTTTTACTCTTTTGATCTGATTCAATAGTTTATTACGAATTTGTCAAATATGCAAGTGGTAAATGAGAATATCTTGCATTTACCGATATAAGCTCTTGCTGACGGAGATGTCCATCAATCTAATGTAAAAATGACATTAAGAATAACATTGATTCCAGTGACCTGTCAGACTAGCAGGAGAAATATACACATCCGCAGTCTGGCTCAATATAACCTATGCCATCACCAATGCAATCTACAGAAAATGAAAACGACATCTCTGTATAAAAAAAGGCAAGAATTGAAATGGAACTAGCTATTAATGTGAAAATCATTCAAGCTTCACCACGCAAGAAAATGATTGAGAATACAGTTAACTTGTTTCTGCAATAGTGTTTTAAAAAATAAATTGTTAGTCTGGCTCTCTGTTAGATGGTCAATATAGAAAAAGGCTGTTTGAAAATTGCCAATATAGCAAGGACTATTATATATTGCTATAATTTGAGAGATTTTTTTATTATATATTGTGTGTTTTTATTGTCCTATATATGTACTTCTTGTAATCTGAAGAAATAATAATTCAGTATATAGAGTTTCTAGAAAAATTGATTCAGACCCTGAGACTTAATTAATTTACCTTTAAACCAAAATCCATAATGACTCTAAAGATTCACAAGATATTTGCTTTCCTGGGAGGTTTACCTTTAAGCCAAAATCCATTATGACTACTAGTATAAAATTTGCAAGACATTTGCTTACCAGGGGTGGTTTTCCTTCAAAGCAACATTCATTACGACCTCAAGTTTTTTTTAAGTCATTTGCTTACCAAGGCAGTTTACCTTGAAGCGAACATTCATTATGGCTTTAAAATTTGCAAGACATTTGCTTACCAGGGGTGGTTTACCTTTAAGCCAACATTCATTATGCCCTCAAGTTTTGCAGGTCGTTTGCTTACCAGGGGTAGGGGCAGTTTACCCTTAAGCCAAAACTCATTATGCGCTCAAGTTTCTCAGAGGTCGTTTGCTTACCAGCTAGGGGCAACGTTCATTACTAAACCTGGCAATGCATTTGTTTCCCAGGGGAAGATATTTACTTCATCTTCAGCTTTGCTATTTTTGTAAGTACACAGTACACTGCATTGCCACAAGTGTTCTACAGTAAACTGCCAATAAAGATTGTATGTTGATATCAGTAATTTCTGTGGTTTGAATTCCAGGAGGGAAAAAAAAGTATTTGTTTAAAATAATAAAGTTTGATGTTTGATGGATACAAAAATTAAATAAAATGATGATATGAAACCATTGTAAAACATGCCAAGTTTACAACATGTACATCTCCCTTAGGTAGAAAAATATTCAAAAGTATATGCACTAAACAGAATAAATCTCCCAATATTTCAGCTTCCATGGTAACTTTATTATTCAGCAGACGAAATCTAGAGCTAAGAGTACATCTGTACTTCACATTTTATTACCAAGCAGTCTCAAATTACCAGTTACATCTTGTTTTAACTCAATTTCATTTTCCCCAAAATGCAGTAAAATTAGTCTGTATATAGTTAAATCGGCACCCAGAAGAATCATAATTGTAATATTGCAGACTTGGCTTAGCTCCTGGTGTTCTCCAATGAAGAGTTGAAGCCACATTGGTCCATGTTGTTAACCTTAACATATCAAGACATTGCTGAGTGGCGAGAAAATTAGATTTGGGTTTTGTTGAAAATTTATCAAAATGACTTCACTTCAAAAAACAATATATCTTGTTCAGTTTCTCAGAATAAGGGCTAAAGAAAATCCAATTTGACTGTGGAGAGGTTATACCTAGGAGCAGCTTTAGCGTAGAACTTATAAAAAAGAATCTGAGAGCAGACTTGTTTTACTGCATGAAGAGACTGGAAAGGTTTTACTTGATAGCTTTATATGAGACAATAAAATGTTACCCTGATAATTAAAAGAGACTGGAAAAAATCTACTTGTCAACAGCTTCTCTCTGACAGCACATTATATAAGTGTATAGGAATGCTAGTTCTTACAGCAAATTTAAAAAAGGACTGGAAAGAGACTTTCATTAGGGACTGGAAAACTTCTACATTACAGTTCTTGCAAATTACTATTGCAAGTTTCCTCTACCAAATAACTTCCATAACAAGATTTCACTCATCTTCATCTCATCTTTGTATAAATTTCTATGCCTATCAGGTTTCAACCATATCAAATTACTAGGTACATTTGAACAATTTCCCTTGTCGCTATTACATCGCGCTCAGCCATTATAATTTCACAGGCTTAAAATTATCCTTACACCCACACAACAGTTCAGGTCATATGAAAATAGTCTACTGAGAAAATGGGACTTGGATCCATGAGTCTTTTTCTCATGAACTCACTGAAATTTTCGCTTAGGTGAAATCCAAGCTGATATGGAACGGATAGCAAAATATATATGACACCCCTCTGGTTGTTAAAAACTGGCAGTGTAATACTGAGGGGGTAACTTTTATGTTTAGTGCTTCTGTTTAACAATTTTCTATCCATTGTGACACTAATGCATTGACCTAGGAGGCACACAAGGAACGTGTTCCAGTTGAAACTTCACTTACTTTTATCAGAATCTGTTTATAATTTAAGTTGTTTGTGTGATGGCACTGAATATAAGCATTTTTTTTCTAATAATAAGCAACAGGGGTTTTGTTTTTGGAATACCTTATTCAATGTAATTGCATAGTTGATTCTTAATATAAGTTTCTTTAAATCTGTTTAGAAATCAAGCCCCTAGAAATGACACTGAATCTATATTCAAATTATTCAAAATTCTACCATGTTTGCTATGCAACGCCAGTTTTGATTGGTTTAAAACCATGTATTATTTTCCAATAATACACGCTCGTGCCAATAATACACGCTCGTGAGTCACGGCTGTTACAATTTTATATATCTAAAATTCACCCGTTTTGTAAGAGGTTACTATAGCCGAGTGGGCTAATGGGTTAGTCTTTCAATAAATTTTTATCACGACGTGACAGTTCGAATCCTACGGAGGCCCCCCTTTTTTTCTTTTTCTTTTTTTTTTTTAATTTTCAAAATCAATGCCATATGATAGATGCTTTTGATCGTAGTACTGTATTGCCTGTATATTTCATCAACAAATAATGCAATACTCAAGAAATAAATTACAAGGTTTTCTCGGGGTTTCTTTGCTGTTTTTCTATTAGAAAGAGGTCAACCTCAGAACTAAACAGTACATGGAACGAATAGAAATAATCAACTTTGACTCGTGTATTGTTGCAGGATATACAACTCGGACTCGGATATTTTCCAATTTTAATTAATAACGAAGGCCTGCAGGCCTTCGTTATTAATTTAATTGCAAAATATCCTCGTCCTCGTTGTATATCCTGCAACAATACACGAATCATCGTTAATTATTTCTTAAGTACCACAAGTTAAAGGTTGTATTTTGAGACAAATTAAATTTTCTCAGTAACACTAAACATTAGTGATCATAATGAAACACCAATGTACATGTATAAATTCCTCAATTAATACTACACAATGTAACTACTTGGTATATTCAGGGTATCTTTTTTCTCACCAAACAAATGAGACCAAGAATATTGCAATTTTCTGTGATCATAATTAAAGGGAAAAGGTATAAGTTCTTCCTGAAATAATGCTATCTTCAGTGTATCTTTCTTTGTAATTTTATTTTATCAACCATACAATTATAGCCTTTTGATCAGGTCAATACATAGTTTTATTAACTGGAGAAAATAAGTCCAAGGTTGAATTTTTTTCTCATGCTATAATAGTTCAATCTATAGATAATGTAATCCTTCCAAAAGTATCAGAGACATTGCTCGACTGAAGTTATATGTCGTAATTATGTGCAAGACATCAGAAATTGTTTGACAATGCCAAGGGCAAGTAATCCATACCATGAATATTTCATTTGGTGTGAGATTTTTTCACTAACTTTCTTTAGAACCAGAGGTTGATATTGTTTTTAATGGGGAGTCATGTGACCTTATTTCAGCCAATCAGAATTTGTGAAAAATATAATTATATAATAAAAACAAATTGCGCTCCTTAATAATAATAAATTTCACAGCATTTGTAGCTTTTTCATTTCTAATGTTAAACTCAAACAGAAAATAAGTGCACATTGTCGGTACATTTCTAACACTATTCCAAATGTAATTGATTTCCCAGCCAAACTTATGCATGTACTTCATTAGATCTGCACATGTCCCAGACTGAGTGTAATAGCCATTAAGAAAGTCTAGTTTAAGCCTCAGAAGGAGACATGAAACTATCTAAAAACACAGATGTACCACTAGAATTAGATTTGCAATGACAATCCCCTATCCTGGACATAGCAATGAAATGGCATGCTAGCAGGGTTTGGAAATGGCAGCAAAATAACAGTACAAATAGAACTGGACCACATATAGAACATCTCAGTGATTCTCAGTTTTGTTAGATATAAACTAAGATCTAGACTATCCACAGTTTAGTTAGATATAAACTAAGATCTAGACTATCCTCAGTTTAGTTAGATATAAACTAAGATCTAGACTATCCTCAGTGTTTATCAGATATAAACTAAGATCTAGACTATCCTCAGTGTTTGACAGATATAAACTAAGCTCTAGACTATCCTCAGTGTTTATCAGATATAAATTAAGATCTAGACTATCCTCAGTATTTAACAGATATAAACTAAGATCTAGACTATCCTCAGTGTTTGACAGATATAAACTAAGATCTAGACTATCCTCAGTGTTTATGAAATATAAATTAAGATCTAGACTATCCTCAGTGTTTGACAGATCAATATAAACTAAGATCTAGACTATCCTCAGTGTTTATCAGATATAAACTAAGATCTAGACTATCCTCAGTGTTTATCAGATATAAACTAAGATCTAGACTATCCTCAGTGTTTATCAGATATAAATAAGATCTAGACTATCCTCAGTGTTTGACAGATATAAACTAAGATCTAGACTATCCTCAGTATTTAACAGATATAAACTAAGATCTAGACTATCCTCAGTGTTTATCAGATATAAACTAAGATCTAGACTATCCTCAGTGTTTATCAGATATAAACTAAGATCTAGACTATCCTCAGTTTTGTTAGATATAAACTAAGATCTAGACTATCCTCAGCGTTTCTCAGATATAAACTAAGATCTAGACTATCCTCAGTGTTTAACAGATATAAACTAATATCTAGACTATCCTCAGTTTAGTTAGATATAAACTAAGATCTAGACTATCCTCAGCGTTTCTCAGATATAAACTAAGATCTAGACTATCCTCAGTGTTTGACAGATATAAACTAAGATCTACTAGACTATCCTCAGTGTTTATCAGATATAAACTAAGATCTAGACTATCCTCAGTGTTTATCAGATATAAACTAAGATCTAGACTATCCTCAGTGTTTGACAGATATAAACTAAGATCTAGACTATCCTCAGTGTTTATCAGATATAAACTAAGATCTAGACTATCCTCAGTGTTTTACAGATATAAACTAAGATCTAGACTATCCTCAGTGTTTAACAGATATAAACTAAGATCTAGACTATCCTCAGTGTTTGATAGATATAAACTAAGATCTAGACTATCCTCAGTGTTTAACAAATATAAACTAATATCTAGACTATCCTCAGTGTTTGACAGATATAAACTAAGATCTAGACTATCCTCAGTGTTTCTCAGATATAAATTAAGATCTAGACTATCCTCAGTGTTTGACAGATATAAACTTAGATCTAGACTATCCTCAGTGTTTGACAGATATAAACTTAGATCTAGACTATCCTCAGTGTTTATGAAATATAAACTAAGATCTAGACTATCCTCAGTGTTTGACAGATATAAACTAAGATCTAGACTATCCTCAGTGTTTATCAGATATAAACTAAGATCAAGACTATATCCTCAGTGTTTATCAGATATAAATTAAGATCTAGACATAATCCTCAGTGTTTATCAGATATAAACTAAGATCTAGACTTTCCTCAGTGTTTAACAGATATAAACTAAGATCTAGACTATCCTCAGTGTTTAACAGATATAAACTAAGATCTAGACTATCCTCAGTGTTTAACAGATATAAACTAAGATCTAGACTATCCTCAGCGTTTAACAGATATAAACTAAGATCTAGACTATCCTCAGTGTTTAACAGATATAAACTAAGATCTAGACTATCCTCAGTGTTTAACAGATATAAACTAAGATCTAGACTATCCTCAGTGTTTATCAGATATAAACTAATATCTAGACTATCCTCAGTGTTTGACAGATATAAACTAAGATCTAGACTATCGTCAATGTTTATCAGATATAAACTAAGAACTAGACTATCCTCAGTGTTTGATAGATATCAACTAATCAAAGCCTGGGTCTCTCGCATGACAAACCATGGCTCTACCCTCTGAGCTAAGGAAACAGACTCAGACAGCTGAGTGACAGAGACCATATGAAACACTTAAATAATGTACATATACTTTTAATATATGGTAGGAATTTAGATACTGTAAATGAGAGACTGTGAATTTTGGATACTCCTGTGACAAACATAGTCACTAACACCAACTACTTGTGTGAGCATTTTGGATATTTTCACTATCTTGCTCTACAGTAACTGTTATGCGAGTGATTCTGTCTTTTGATTTTCACATACCAGATAAGCCTCTTTTTTTTAAAGCGAGTACCTTAAAACCAGCAAAAATCTTTTTAATTCTCAGAAGGAATAGGTGTTATTTTACTTAATACACACAGCAATACCTGTACATTTCTTAGCATTGTCTTAGTAAATACTCCATCCAGCCAAGTTTTCACATCACCTGAGCACTTTTTATAGTAAATACAGTACAGACTCGGGTTTACTTACTGTCTACAATTCCATGTAACCTGACTGCAGCAAACAACGGAGCATAAATCTGACCGTCATCGTTGTCCAAGAAACTGGCAGATTTAGGTAAACTGTCAGGAAGAAAGAGAAGACATGGAATCAGTTTTGACAGAACTTATTATTAAATTTGGAAGAGTCAGCCAAGGTTAACTCAAACGTCTACTTTGTATGGACAAAAGAGTACACGTGAACAGAAACATTCCCGGAATCCGATTAAGAAAGGCATGTATACCATGCATGCAGTACTGGTAACTTTTAATCTGTGAAGATCTCCCAATATGGAAACCAGACAAGGTCATTCAGTTGACCAGTGGACCAACAATTCTGTTTCAATCTCAGAAACTGCCAATAAACCTCCGAGATGGTTGGAAATCAATATGGCATACATGACTGTATTGTCTGACAAAAATAACCTTATTCTGAGAATAAAACGAAATTACATGATATCAGAGTTTGACCTTCAGGATTTAAACTGAAAGAGTACCAATTTGTGTGACTTCTCAGGAACAGTATTGTGACCTCACAGTAACACTATATAATTCTGACCTCACATTAACAATATATAATTGTGTGACCTCACAGTAACACTATATAATTGTGACCTCACAGTAACACCATATAATTGTGTGACCTCACAGTAACACTATATAATTGTGACCTCACATTAACACTATATAATTCTGACCTCACAGTAACACTATATAATTGTGTGACCTCACAGTAACACTATATAATTGTGACCTCACAGTAACACTATATAATTGTGACCTCACAGTAACAACATATAATTGTGTGACCTCACAGTAACAACATGCAAGGGCCCAATGGGCCCAAATCGCTCACCTGCAATGCAGTGATCTTTTCATATATGGATCCTGCAGTTATTTGAAAGCATGCTACAGGACTAATATAATAATGTCTCTCTGCACTTTGGCTTTTCACTAAAAGTCATTTAAAGATTTAAGCATACTTGATCGACGTGACCTTGAATGCGAGTCAGGGTCATTCATTTGAACAAACTTGGTAGCCCTTTACCCCAGCATGCTACAGACCCAATATTAACTCCATGGGACTCTTGGTTATATATTGAGAAGAAGTCGTTTAAAGATTTTAGCCTTTTTGACTCCTGTGACCTTGAATGAAGGTCAAGGTCATTCATTTCAACAAACTTGGTAGCCCTTTACCCAAGCATGCTACAGACCTAATATCAACTCCCTCGGACTCTTCGTTATTGAGAAGAAGTCGTTTAAAGATTTTAGCCTTTTTGACTCCTGTGACCTTGAATGAAGATCAAGGTCATTCATTTGAACAAACTTGCGAGCCCTTCACCCCAGCATGCTACAGGCCAAATATTAGGTCTCTGGGACTGTTGGTAATTGAGAAGAAGTTGTTAAAATTTTTAGCCTTTTTGACCGCTGTGACCTTGAATGAAGGTCAAGGTCATTCAATTGAACAAACTTGGAAACCCTTTACCGCAGCATGCTACAGACCCAATATCAACTCCCTGGGACTCTTGGTTATTGAGAAGAAGTCGTTTTAAAATGTTAGCCTTTTTGACTCCAGTGACCTTGAATGAAGGTCAAGGTCATTCATTTGAACAAACTTGGTAGCCCTTTACCCCAGCATGCTACAGGCCAAATATTAGGTCTCTGGGACTGTTGGTTATTGAGAAGAAGTCGTTAAAAGATTTTAGCCTTTTTGACTCCTGTGACCTTGAATGAAGGTCAAGGTCATTCATTTGAACAAATTTGGTAGCCCTTTACCCAAGCATGCTACAAATCCAATATCAACTCCCTGGGACTCTTGGTTATTGAGAAGAAGTCGTTTAAAGATTTTAGCCTGTTTGGTCCCTGTGACATTGAATGAAAGTCAAGGTCATTCATTTGAACAAACTAGGTAGCCCTTCACCCCAGCATGCTACAGACCCAATATTAACTCCCTGGGACTGTTGGTTATTGAGAAGAAGTCATTTAAAGATTTTAGCCTTTTTGACCGCTGTGACCTTGAATAAAGATCAAGGTCATTCATTTGAACAAACTTGGTAGCCCTTTACCCCAGCATGCTACAGACCCAATATCAACTCCCTGGGCCTCTTGGTTATTGAGAAGAAGTCGTTTAAAGATTTTAGCCTTTTTGACTCCTGTGACCTTGAATGAAGGTCAAGGTCATTCATTTGAACAAACTTGGGAGCCCTTCACCCCAGCATGCTACAGGCCAAATATTAGGTCTCTGGGACTGTTGGTTATTGAGAAGAAGTTGTTTAAAGATTTTAGCCTTTTTGACTCCTGTGACCTTGAATGAAGGTCAAGGTCATTCATTTCAACAAACTTGGTAGCCCTTTACCCCAGCATGCTACAGACCCAATATCAACTCCCTGGGCATCTTAGTTATTGAGAAGAAGTCATTTAAAGATTTTAGCCTTTTTGACTCCTTCGACCTTGAATGAAGGTCAAGGTCATTCATTTGAACAAACTTGGGAGCCCTTTACCCTAGCATGCTGCAGGCCAAATATTAGGTCTCTGGATCTGTTGGTTATTGAGAAGAAGTCGTTTAAAGATTTTAGCCTTTTTGACTCCTGTGACCTTGAATGAAGGTCAAGGTCATTCATTTGAAAAACTTGGTAGCCCTTCACCCCAGCATGCTACAGACCCAATATCAACTCCCTGGGCCTCTTGGTTATTGAGAAGAAGTCGTTTAAAGATTTTAGCCTTTTTGACTCCTGTGACCTTGAATGAAGGTCAAGGTCATTCATTTGAACAAACTTGGGAGCCCTTCACCCTAGCATGCTGCAGGCCAAATATTAGGTCTCTGGGCCTTTTGGTTATTGAGAAGAAGTTGCATGAATGGAAAAGTTGACGCCGGACGGACGACGGACGGACGACGGACGACGGACGCCGCGCCACGGCATAAGCTCACTTGCCCTTCGGGCAGGTCAGCTAATAATTGTGTGACCTCACAGTAACAACATATAATTGTGTGACCTCACAGTAACACTATATAATTCTGACCTCACATTAACAGTATATAATTCTGACCTCACAGTAACACTATATAATTGTGACCTCACAGTAACACCATATAATTGTGACCTCACAGTAACACTATATAATTGTGTGACCTCACTGTAACACTATATAATTGTGACCTCACAGTAACAATATATAATTGTGACCTTACAGTAACACTAAATACTTCTGTGACCTCACAGTAACAATATACAATTGTGACCTCACAGTAACACTATATAATTTTGACCTAACAGTAACACTATATAATTGTGTGACTTCACAGAAACACTATATAATTGTGTGACCTCACAGTAGTGTGACCTCACTGTAACACTATATAATTGTGTGACCTCACAGTAACACTATATAATTGTGACCTCACAGTAACACTATATAATTGTGTGACCTCACAGTAACAATATATAATTGTGACCTCACAGTAACACTATATAATTGTGACCTCACAGTAACACTATATAATTGTGTGACCTCACAGTAACACTATATAATTGTATGACCTCACAGTAACACTATATAATTGTATGACCTCACAGTAACACTATATAATTGTATGACATCACAGTAACACTATATAATTGTATGACATCACAGTAACACTATATAATTGTATGACATCACAGTAACACTATATAATTGTGTATAAGTCTTATAATGTCATCTATACATGGTGATCTGTGACACGACAGCTGTTATGTCATCAATATACAGAGAATATTAAACAGTGTCTTCAGTAATACCAAATTTATTTAGTGTGTCCAATATTTTGATATTTTTCACGAGTGCAAGTGATCTTTGACATGACACAGCGGTTATGATGTCATCAATACATAGCGATCTGTGAAATGACATTAATGGGAAGTGATATGTGACAATATGACAGTTATTACAACATCAATAGATAGTGATATGTGACACGACATAATAGGAAGTGATATGTGACATGACAGTTATTACATCATCAATAGATAGTGATATGTGACATGACATAATAGGAAGTGATATGTGATATGACATGTGTGACATCATCAATAGTGATATGTGACATAACATAATGGGAAGTGATATGTGACATGACACTTTGGACATCATCAATACATAGTGATCTGTGACATGACATAATAGGAAGTGATATGTGACAATATGACAGTTATTACAACATCAATAGATAGTGATATGTGACACGACAGTTATGATGTCATAAATACATAGCGATCTGTGAAATGACATTAATAGGAAGTGATATGTGACAATATGACAGTTATTACAACATCAATAGATAGTGATATGTGACATGACATAATAGGAAGTGATATGTGACATGACATGTGTGACATCATCAATAGTGATATGTGACACGACAGTTATGATGTCATAAATACATAGCGATCTGTGAAATGATATGACACAGTTGTATAATTATAATGCAACTGAAGAGCTGATACAGTGAAAAAGCAAAATGTAGCATCTTCTTTTGTCAATGAACCATTGAATTTTTGCATTTTTCAATATTAGATATTCAATAGAAACAAAAAACATATCATGGTCACAATCTAAAAATGTACCCTGTCTGTACTAGTATAGATCAGGAAAGTTTATATTTTAGACGAAAAAAACCCATAACTATTTTATCAGTTCAATCATTTATTTCTTATGTGTCTTTGCACTTATTCTTAGTTTTATGGATGGTGACAACAACAAATTTGCTAAATTTAAAGTAACGCAACAATTTTTCAAATTACAGTATATGATACTGACCTATTGAAGAATGTGAGAACCGTACTGTGTGATGGCATCAGTTGGATGTGTGGGTTCAACTGGAGGAACAGCCAATAAGCCAAGGTCTTGTAAACACTATACTCATTGTATACAAACAATCTGCAAATACAAATTAGTTTGTACATGCAAGACATAGTCCACTTATATGGCAAAAAACATATTTTTTTTAATTGTGTAAATAAAAACCAGCCAGAACAAAAACACATGTCTGTTTAAAGTTCACACATATAAATGAGTTAGTTTTATTTTTCAAAAGGTTTTACATTATTGTCTAGATCTGAAGGGCAGAAATCCTGACTGTATACCTGTAAAATAATTCTCATAAAACTTCACAACTTCTGTCAGTACCATGTTTAACTTAATAAGCACAATGCCCCTACACATGGGGAGTGTTTAATGATACCATACACAGGGGAATATTTCCATGGGAAATCCGGGTGGAAAAATATAATTTTCATTTTCATTTACATACCATCATGTGGTGAAAACAATCCAGAGACTTTGATTAAAAGACTGGAGATAACATGGCAGAATTAAGTAGGGAATTTTCATATATGTTTTAATTAATTTCCCCATCCTCTTCCTAAAAAAAAGGTGTGGTGTGAACTTAAAGGGGCACTGGATGAACTGATTAGGTTGAATACGATATAGAGTAGGCATGGTTACCCTCAACAAATATTTATATTTGTATCTTTGTTTGGTCTCAGGAAAATTGTATTAAGAATCAAAGTTCTACAAAAAAGGTGAGAATGGCTGACCACTACAGATCAATGATATAGCTGGATATATATATATGTCCAGGTACACTTGTTGTTAGTTTGTGAAATACCACACAATTTTACTTCTCTACTCATTTTGGGAATGTAACATATCACTCTTACCCTTCAGGAACACCTGGTTTTATTATCCGGGTACTATTTCACCACCATGGTCTTATTATCCGGGTACTATTTCAACACCTGGTCTTATTATCCAGGTACTATTTCAACCCCTGGTTTTATTATCCGGGTACTATTTCAACACCTGGTCTTATTATCTGGGTACTATTTCAACACCTGGTCTTATTATCTGGGTACTATTTCAACACCTGGTCTTATTATCTGGGTACTATTTCAACACCTGGTCTTATTATCTGGGTACTATTTCAACCCCTGGTTTTATTATCCGGGTACTATTTCAACCCCTGGTTTTATTATCTGGGTACTATTTCAACACCTGGTCTTATTATCCGGGTACTATTTCAACCCCTGGTTTTATTATCTGGGTACTATTTCAACACCTGGTCTTATTATCCAGGTACTATTTCAACCCCTGGTTTTATTATCTGGGTACTATTTCAACACCTGGTCTTATTATCCGGGTACTATTTCAACCCCTTGTTTTATTATCCGGGTACTATTTCAACACCTGGTCTTATTATCCAGGTACTATTTCAACCCCTGGTTTTATTATCCGGGTACTATTTCAACCCCTGGTTTTATTATCTGGGTACTATTTCAACACCTGGTCTTATTATCCAGGTACTATTTCAACCCCTGGTTTTATTATCTGGGTACTATTTCAACACCTGGTTTTATTATCCGGATACTATTTCAACCCCTGGTTTTATTATCCGGGTACTATTTCAACCCCTGGTTTTATTATCTGGGTACTATTTCAACACCTGGTCTTATTATCCAGGTACTATTTCAACCCCTGGTTTTATTATCTGGGTACTATTTCAACACCTGGTCTTATTATCCGGGTACTATTTCAACCCCTGGTTTTATTATCCGGGTACTATTTCAACCCCTGGTTTTATTATCTGGGTACTATTTCAACACCTGGTCTTATTATCCGGGTACTATTTCAACCCCTTGTTTTATTATCCGGGTACTATTTCAATCCCTGGTTTTATTATCCGGGTACTTTTTCAACACCTAGTTTTATTATCCGGGTACTTTTTCAATAGTCTCTGTGTGAATTTAAAGGTTGTTCCTATTATGTCTGTTTTTATTGAACAGTGTTAGAATTTCTCTCATTTACACATCAGTGTTGTCCCGTTTTTTTCAGACAAACGTTACATAGTAACTTATAATACTAATGATATATCACAGCAACATAAGCCATCTCAAAGGGGTTCACAAATCATTATTATATGTGGTTATTGGCCCTTTTACAACCAGCCAATGTCTTTCTCAACTCCCTAGAGAGCATACAGCCAGAGCTGCCATTTTGATACTAACAGTTTACATATGACATTTCTTGTACTATCCTACCACACACTCATTTACAGCTGAGTCAAATTCTTAACACAACAGAGTAAAGTATATCTTGTTCAAAGGTACAACACAGCGCCTGTGCCAGTACCTTAACTAGTACAACACAGCGCCTGTGCCAGTACCTTAACTAGTACAACACAGCGCCTGTGCCAGTACCTTAACTAGTACAACACAGCGCCTGTGCCAATACTTTAACTAGTACAACACAGCGCCTGTGCCAGTACTTTAACTAGTACAACACAGCGCCTGTGCCAGTACTTTAACTAGTACAACACAGCGCCTGTGCCAATACTTTAACTAGTACAACACAGCGCCTGTGCCAGTACTTTAACTAGTACAACACAGCGCCTGTGCCAGTACTTTAACTGGTACAACACAGCGCCTGTGCCAGTACTTTAACTAGTACAACACAGCGCCTGTGCCAGTACTTTAACTAGTACAACACAGCGCCTGTGCCAGTACTTTAACTAGTGACCCATTGGTGCCTCCGTAATGTTAGAATTACCTGTTCGATTTGAGGATCTTCTGTAGAACCTCCATCGGTACTTCTCTAAGTTGGATTTGTGTGGATAGCTGTATAAAACACAACAAATCAGGATCATATTAATCAAATATGAAAATAGGTAAAAAAAAAAGATAACACAAACACTGTGCAGTCATGC
The DNA here is from genome assembly GCF_902652985.1 of Pecten maximus. NCBI lineage: Eukaryota > Metazoa > Mollusca > Bivalvia > Pectinida > Pectinidae > Pecten > Pecten maximus. The sequence continues at coordinate 25,311,442 of NC_047026.1, forward strand.
ACTGAAATACAATTTTTAAATTAGGTCAAAAACTAAAAGTCTAATTGTAGTTTGAATTAATCTCATGGTAGCTTCTTATAGTTTGTACAGAGATAAATTCTCAAATAGAAAACTGTGACAAATTAGTGTCTTACTTCGACTAAATTCATACATTTGTACATATTATCTTTATGGGAAAATTTAGTATACTAACAAATACACCCCTGCTTATGAAAGTTTACATAATTGATAAAAAGATAATGTGTTCCAAATGTTTGCTATGGTTTATTTCTTGGTAAAACTGGTGATATTTATTATCAAACCAGCTGTATATGCCCGAAATAGCAACATATGGGTCTATTGCCATGACAACACACTGTTACAGCTAGATAGAATTCTCTCTTGTACAACTATAAATAAACTTGACAAAATTGTCCCTTTAATATCACACAAATGAATCATAACCTTAAACACTTCATGACCTATCACATCTGGTATATTTCTATGTACAGAATGTAACAATATACAACTATTTTTTTTTTTTTTTTTTAACAATATACAACTATAGTAAACAGCAAATAATACCAATCAGTACTATACAAGTGGATGATTACAATATACCATATTCACCACAATAAGCACCCAGGGAGCTTTAAAATGGTTACAGAGGGAGCGCTAATCAAGGTAACTATATGCTATGGACCAAAAAAATGAACATTTTTAAAAGTTGGTATAAAGTTTGATGCATTGTGACCAGATATTTAACATTTTCTGGAACTCCAGCTTTAATCACCAAACTGAAGTCTTTACTATAAAATGTAAGTAAATATTATTATGACTTATTCTTAAGCTGTTTCATGTTTAGTTCATGTTTAGGGGGAGGGGGGGTTGCATTTATAAAATTTCAATTTCTCTGCCCGTTAAGCGCTAATTGTGGTAAAAGCGTTTTAAATATTAATTTTCTTTCATGACAGTATATAGTCGGAAACGTTATTGTTGCATGTAATTTTATCTTTTGAATACTCCATGCTGACCGGTGGCCTTTTGAACAGGCTTGACCACTTATATTTTCACAGTTTGACTGACCTGAGCTATAAGGTTGAGTTCCAGCCACCTCTCACAGCTCAACACAACATGTTCCTGTTGGTACTGAAAACATCATATAGATGGATCGTATTATAACCACTTATAGAATATTGACCATAGGATGCAAATCTCAAAAAAGTAATTAACATACTGTATATTTTAAAACCCTCACAGGACCTAAAAAAGCAACTGACATCAGAAAAACGTTTTAATGCATAAATTCATCATAAAGAGTGTTATTTCAGTAATGAATTTTAATTCAATATTTCATAATTTGTTTTTCTTCCAGCTCTTTTAAATTACAGAGTAAGATCACTTTTTTCATCAGGGTATGAATGACAGCACAAAACTCAATATTTATTATACTCAAATGATTTTTTGTTTTGTTTTGCAGACTGCTCTCAATCACTCGTATACAGGAGGAAAGAACCTATATATATGTATATAGCTATAGTGAGTGAGAATGATTCATTGGTACTTTACTGTATATTTGATGTTTAAATTATAACTATTATACTTTCAGGAACAAAATATGGTCAATAATTCTGTTATATACAAAAGTCAATTTTGTGTTTTTTAACACAAATTCTGTGATCAATGTGCAAATTAATATACATCAATATTCTTTAATATGCTTAAAAAACCAAAACTGCCTCAATCTATTGTAATTTTGATGCAATGTGATAATATTATCTACTCAGAACACACAAAAAATGACATCTACCAAGAGGAAATATGATAAAAACATAAACAAATGTATCTTTTTCCCTCTGGCTATAGGCAGCTGTACTATCTTCTCAGCTAATCTCCAATGGTAGACTGGTAATTATTATACCGTTACAACAGCTTCATCTATAACAGAGCCTCAGACAGAGGATGGGCTAATGTTGTCAGGTAAATCAGGTGATAGTTACCTTAGATGCAGCCTGGTGGTATTGACAGACAGTTCTGTAGCTAATTGTCTTCAGCATCAGTTTGGCGCACCTATCACATAAAAACATCTCGTATGACATGTTTATGTCATCAATTTTCAAGTCTGTGTCTACAGCAAAAGATCAAGTGTCAGACAAGTGTCTGCATATAATCTAAAGTCTGTATTGAAACAAGATATATCTGTTTAGAAAACAGGAATGATGGAGAATGAGGAAATATTTTACCAATCAATACAGATAACACAGGACAACCTTTGGAAGTGTGCAAAGAAAGATAACTCTTAAAATTATAAAAATGCTAGGAAATATTTAAAAAAAACAAAAAAACAACAAAAAAACATACATCTTATTTCATAGTTTACTTCAGTATCAAGGAGAAATATCTGCATAGTTTTTGTTTTTTTTCGCACCCAGTAAGGAGATATATATCAATTCAGAAAGGATAAGAATATATATTCAATCCTTCCTTATAATTATAACCAAATGGAACTATAAGCCTCAGGAAAGCCTGTAGCACCATGGGGTGTCCAAAATATCATAATGAGCTTTCTTTTATGGAAAATTTTGTTATATACATTTCCATCCATGAAAGATTTACAGAGGTAGGACGCAGCAGAAACTTACCCATCCATTGGAGATTTATACCCGAGGTAGGACGCAGCAGCTAACACCCTGACTACAAGTCCACTGTCGTAAACTTACCCATCCATGAGAGATTTATATCCGAGGTAGGACGCAGCAGCTAACACCCTGACTACATGTCCACTGTTGTAAACTTACACATCCATGAGAGATTTACATCCGAGGTAGGACGCAGCAGCTAACACCCTGACTACATCTTCACTGTCATATACTTACCCATCCATGAGAGATTTACATCCTAGGTAGGACGCAGCAGCTAACACCCTAACTACATCTCCACTGTCATATACTTACCCATCCATGGGAGATTTTTACCTGAGATAGGAGCAGCTAACATCCTGACTAAATCCTCCCAGTGGTAAACTTACTCATCCATCCGAGAGGTACATGTAACACCCTGACTACATGTCCACTGTCGTAAACTTACTCATCCATGAGAGATTTACATCCGAGGTAGGACGCAGCAGCTAACACCCTGACTACATCTCCACTGTCGTAAACTTACCCATCCATGAGAGATTTACATCCGAGGTAGGACGCAGCAGCTAACACCCTGACTACATGTCCGCTGTCGTAAACTTACCCATCCATGAGAGATTTACATCCGAGGTAGGATGCAGCAGCTAACACCCTGACTACATCTTCACTGTCATATACTTACCCATCCATGAGAGATTTTTACCTGAGATAGGAGCAGCAAACACCCTGACTACATCTCCACTGTCATATACTTACCCATCCATGAGAGATTTTTACCTGAGAAAGGAGCAGCAAACACCCTGACTAAATCCTCCCAGTGGTAAACTTACTCATCCATCCGAGAGGTACATGTAACACCCTGACTACATCTCCACTGTCGTAAACTTACCCATCCATGAGAGATTTACATCCGAGGTAGGACGCAGCAGCTAACACCCTGACTACATGTCCGCTGTCATAAACTTACCCATCCATGAGAGATTTACATCCGAGGTAGGACGCAGCAGCTAACACCCTGACTACATCTCCACTGTCGTAAACTTACCCATCCATGAGAGATTTACATCCGAGGTAGGACGCAGCAGCTAACACCCTGACTACATGTCCGCTGTCGTAAACTTACCCATCCATAAGAGATTTACATCCGAGGTAGGACGCAGCAGCTAACACCCTGACTACATGTCCACTGTTGTAAACTTACCCATCCATGAGAGATTTACATCCGAGGTAGGACGCAACAGCTAACACCCTGACTACATCTTCACTGTCATATACTTACCCATCCATGAGAGATTTACATCCTAGGTAGGACGCAGCAGCTAACACCCTGACTACATCTCCACTGTCGTAAACTTACCCATCCATGAGAGATTTACATCCGAGATAGTACACAGCAGCTAACACCCTGACTACATCTCCACTGTCGTAAACTTACCCATCCATGAGAGATTTACATCCGAGGTAGGACGCAGCAGCTAACACCCTGACTACATCTCCACTGTCGTAAACTTACCCATCCATGAGAGATTTACATCCGAGGTAGGACGCAGCAGCTAACACCCCTACAACATCCTCTCTATTCACTTCTTGCTCGTCATGGTAAAGGTTTCCTAGGGTGACTGCTAGCGCTGTAGAATTAAAAACAACATCAAAATAGCCAATACATTTAACATGTGTATGTTACGTACCTTACAGATATTTTTAATTTGTGTTTTTGTGCCCATCATTAGGTGGTTGGAGGTATCTAATCTGTGACCCCTCCATCTGTCAATTTGTCACAAAAGAATGATGTTTGGCAGAGTTTTTCATCTACTCATTTATAGCTTTAGGGTGCAAACATTTAACATGAAAATTCTGTTCTTCATCAATGCATTGCAGTAAAAACCTATTATCATTTTCAATTTTATTTTTCCAATTTTGACATGTTTTGGACTTTATAGCTCCATTTCGATCAAAGCAGGGGCTGTAGGGCTTATATGTTCCATTAAAACATTTTTATTTTTTATGCTGACATACATAGTGTGCCTAATTGTTAATCAATATACTTCATCGCTTGGTTTCTCTGTTATACATTCCCTAAAATTTCACCCTATCAAAATGGTACCTTTAGAAACCTGTTCCTTACTTCTTAAAAGTACATCAGATTTTTTACACTAATTAATTATAGCTACCTCGTTTGGAAACATGAGGGTCTCTAATATCCAGTTTGATAACAGTGACATTGTTAAATCTTTTCTGAGAGATGTGGGCAGGATGGTCTACTCCTTTGGCTTCTTCTTCCTCCTGGATTTCTTCTCCATCAACCATACTCAACCTATCAGAATGAGTTTAACAAACATACTCAACCTATCAGAATGAGTTTAACAAACATACTCAACCTATCAGAATGAGTTTAACAAACATACTCAACCTATCAGAATGAGTTTAACAAACATTACTCAACCTATCAGAATGAGTTTAACAAACATACTCAACCTATCAGAAAGAATATAACAAACATTACTCAACCTATCAGAAAGAGTTTAACAAACATTACTCAACCTATCAGAAAGAATATAACAAACATTACTCAACCTATCAGAAAGAATATAACAAACATTACTCAACCTATCAGAATGAGTATCAAACATTATACTCAACCTATCAGAATGAGTATAACAAACATCAAAAATGTATACTAGCAGAAAAAAGTTTATTTTCAATATTTATTATTTAACATGATTATTTTAGGATGTGTTTATGGTGTGGGTTTCTCGATTATTTCATCACTACTGATTACATTCTGATGATTGTTGCTGTCCTATCACAGACGTTGTTTGGTAAATACCGTTAAAACAAGGGTACCCTACACCATTTCCTGATCCAAATCAGTAGTATGTGTGCCCACCCCTGGCATGAGTCGCTGCTCTTACTCTCCTTAACATTGACCCCATGAAGGTGTATAGCCCTTTGAGGAATATTATTCCACTCCTGAACTAGAACTGTCACCAGGATGGCTGACTAGAATACCCCCACAATCAGCATGAGTCAATGGATAACTAGAACTGTTATTTAGAGGCTAACTAATATAAGATAACCTGTGCATGCCCCTATTTCTGAAATTCAGAATGGCTGCATGTGTTGTTCATAATAAAGAGAATTTAGTGATAAGTTTTGTTGAAATCAGTCCACAAGTTTTGGAAGAGTTGTCTAGACAATAAAATTCTGTTTATAGTGACCTGTTACCATGGCAACAAAAAACTGGAATTTAAACAGCTGCATGCACATCTGCACATGTTCCCTAACATTTCCGTACTGCACATGTTCCCTAACATTCCCGTACAGTTTCGTGAAAATCGGTTCACAAATTTAGGAGTTGTCGGACAAGAAAAACCTATGAATAATGACCAGTAACCATGGCAACCATAATTTTGGAATTTTAACAGCTGTATGCACATCTACACATGGTCCTCTCTATTTGTGTGAAGTTTCATTGGAATTGGTCCACTGGTTTAGGAGGAGTTGTCCAGACAAGATGTCTCTACAGACAGAATGACAGACTAACGGACAGACGGACAGACAACCCGATTCAAGTATATACCACCCCCCACTCCTAACTTCATTGCAGGGGTATAATAAGGGCCTGCATGAGTTGAGCAACGTCATATGGGACGTTGCAGGGCGTCCTAACCCTCCTGTCTAGCTCATCCCACAAATGCTTGATTTGGGACATACCTAGACTGTAAGGTGGCCAATCAAGAACATGAACATTGTTTTTAGCCAGAAAGTCACGCAAAATCCTAGCAACATGGGGCCTCGTGTTGTCCTGCTGCAACGTAAAGTTACGTTGATGGATAAGAGGAAGAATGTGTGGTCTCATATAAAGACCTGATTCAGATATCTTATTGCTGTAAGATTTCTATGGATAAAGGTATTTTCATGCCTTGAGATATCCCTGCCCGTACCATAACTTGACCCTCCCCCAAATCTGTCGCTTTCTGATACGACGTCTGTTAACAGGTTGTTGTCCATCTGACCTGTAAGGCATAAATCAAGACTCGTCAGTGAGCAACATGCATCTCCAATCGACCAAACAAAACCAATAAGGTGCATGTGAAGGCAACCACTGCATTTGACGTTGAAGCCACAAGCCATAAGTGGCGGATCAACATAGGGACGCCATGTCCTTAAATGAATCTCTCGCAACCGATTCCTAACTGTTCTTGGACACACTGGTCGACTATGAGTTCTGCAATCTAATTGAAACCTAGATGGTCATTCTCACTACGTTACATGAACATCTAACAACATCCAATAAGGGGTCACGTTGGGTTGACCTTTTGGATTAGCCAATCAAATAACTACATGTACTTCCAGAATCTTGGAAGTGAATTTTATGTGTCTGAATTAGCATGACTAGAGTGCACAGCTTGCATAATCTGTCAATTTGTTTCAAGTCAATTCGTCCATGAAAGAAAATAGCAACATGTATATACATGCTGTGCCGAAATTGTTTGCTTCAGATGCATGCTGTGACGAAATGGTTTGCTTCGATGACATTGACAAATTGACAATTCGCCCAGAGATTGAAATACACATATCTCAATTGGTCATCAGAACGTGACCCCTTATGGGATGTTGTTAGATGTTCATGTAACGTAGTGAGAATGACCATCTAGATTTCAATTAGATTGTGAGTTCTGACAATGTGACGTGCCATCTATGTCACCGTCTGAAATCAGTTACGGATGTGCAAGAGATGTATAAGATATTCCTCTATCTTGACATCACGTCGTAATCAACAGTACGGGTGTCCACTCTTGGGACAGTCACCCAATCTTTGTGATTCTGAGATGCCCAACTAAACGGAATATTGTTGTCTCATGTCTACACCATATTGCTGGGCTACACCGCGCTGCGAATGCCCCTACATTATCAGACCAATGGCCCTTTATACCCCTATCAACTTCACTCAATCTCAGCATTTCGCTGTACAATCGCTTCGAAAAGAAATGTTGTATAACTGATCTGCACTGTTCCAATGTTCGATTTGTAGTGATTTAATTGCCAGCACATATGGTTCAAGAGTATCACTTATGCATGCTTTCTTGGAAAATCTGTTGAAAGCATGCAACGTCGAGCGTGGTCAAGGTCGACTGACATTTAACTGAAGAACATTTTCACAGTGCACGGAGGTGGCTCAGTGTGAAATTTAATTGAATTTAGACCACGTGTCTAAAGGTATATTAGAAAAACCGAAGTTGTGTTTCTTTCTTCCTCTAGTATATATGGCATGTTACATGTACAGTATATGGAATCAGACTTTGACATGGAACTAAATCATCTTATATCTTGTTTGAAAGTCTAATTGTAGTCCCCAGGAGAGATGGTATATATATAACTATACAAAGACATGATCTTCTATGTATAATATACCTGTTACTGATCTCACGGTACTCGTTGCTATAGAAATTACTCTTCTTTATGTAGTTGTCAAGTGTTTCAGATGCTGGGCTACGGTAGTACTTCTGGATATGGGGATCATCAGCCTCTCGAAGGAGCTGGGCCAGCACCTCTGACTTCTGTAGGTACGGTCGGTGTAACTCCCAATCCATACCCAGGCACTTCAGCAGTACATCTAATGATACAACAAAATCAAAAATAAGATACTTTATTTTTCTCTAATGGAAAAAAAACATTGAAAGTTATACAGTAGTTCTGATTTTTAATTATTTTATTTTCTAATGTAAATGAAAAATACCTAGAAGTATAATTAATATACACCAATAGTTTTGCATTGGCATTTTTTTTACACTATTGTTTTCACTGTATTATAGCTCTTTAAGTGCTATATAACATATTACAGATGCATATTCAAAAACTTCCTACTTATTAAACAGCTGCTTGATAAAAGCTTTTTAAGATATTTTTCAAAAAATTAAATTCATATGAATTATTTACATTAAAAAGAGACCAACTTAATTGACAACACTTGTATTTGTACATCAGAAAAGTTGAGACCAGAGTGTTTACCTTTTGTTTAATCCATGGAAATAAAATTATATACAATAAGTTGAAATGAAGAACAAAACTGATATAAAGCTCGATCCATGCTGTTATAATGTTCTGTTAAGTCAACATACCTGGGAGATAATGCTAGAGTCGTAACATCAGACAAAATCACTACTAGTTAACCTCCTCCCCATCATAATGAAGTGAAAACATTTGGAGAAACTTACAATATAAGCCATGTTGTGATATCATACAACTTCAGAAATGTTTCTACTGCAGCCGTTTTTGTTATTTCCATAGCTTTAGCAGAAGTTTATATGACTAATTTACCATTCTACAGAAGTGATCAAAAAGTTCAAAGGAGATTTCTACTTGTACAACATTTTAAATACAAAACTTAACTAATCTACTACTGTGATAAAAAAGAGAAACAAAGATGAACAAAGTCATTGTGTTAACATAGGAATGCCTCAGATATCAAGTTCCTTAAGTTCAGTGGCCAATACTTAAAAGGTTCTTGTTACCGTAATTTACCAACTACATGTACTTCAGAGAGCCGATATATAAACTGATAGCCCGTTTTACAATCCACTAGCTGACTTCCAACACATTCAACCTTAAGTCAAGTTCATATAGTATTAATAAGTTAATAAATGGTGAACTTTACTGTCAATAGCATTGTATGAACAGCTTTGATTTTGTAAGTTTACATGCTTTACCCGACATTGACAAATACAGTGTATGATAGCACGACAACTTTTCCAATTCATACATGCAGCTGACCACATGCAAACATGCATAATATATTGTCATTAGGGGGGTAACTGCAGCCAAATATGTGTATATCACATGGACAAAAACTAGTATATATGTTGTCACACTTAAAAAAAATCTATGTTTTGAAAATCTTTGTTTACCATGATTGAGAGCTGAAAGCAAGTGAAAGAACAAGCTATTTAGTATGAGAAATGTATGTGGAACTTACTGTATGAACAATTATATGAAAGTCAAGGAGGAAATGATCCTACAACTTTAATGTTTATCAAACTAATGCTTACTTATAGGGATTAAAAAGGAAAATCTGACTTAAAATTAACAATCCTTTTGTGTTCTGTTGTTTCCAAACTCACCCCTAAAGCCTCACCCCGCCCAAATAGGAATATTTCATGCAAAATATGTGTGAAATGTGAAAAAAAAACATTAAATATTTATAACTAGACAATGAATTAATGCTGTAATCACAGTAATGTTACTGCCATAAGAAGAGAAAAAAATAAAGTTAAAGTACATGTATCTTCTCTTAATTTTATAAAGGATTGATTGATCTTAAAAAATCAAATAAACTAAAAAAAAAAAAAAAAAAAAGTTTTTTTTTCATTACTGTATTTGTTTTTATCTGGTAAGATACCCAATTAACATGTCATTTAGTGGAATAGGGTCAAATTTCTGTCATACAAAGACATACAAACAGAGAAACTACTGTATGGTTATGCTACATATTCTGATAGGTACGTATACAATCGAGAAACAATTTTGAGGATGACAATAAGACATTGGTACCACATAATAGTATTGTTGACCCTAACATGTGGTGTGCATGCGTACAGAAGTATGAATAAGGGATTGAATGAAAATTCAATACAAATTATCATGATCCAGCATTAATTTTGACAGCTTATAAACCCACTGCAAGATAACAATGTGTATATAAATGTTCAAATTCACATCAAATAACAATCCAATTTTGATTAAAACAGGTTAATGAAAAATATATACTAAATATTTCAGACCAACCATATCTAGACATTGGACCCAAAAATCCTGGAAATGAAGCAGATACAGTACATTGACTAGCAGATTTTACATATTAGAGTCAATCTTCAGTATACATCATACATTTTATTGTCAATTTTCAGTATGCATTGTACATTTTAGACTCAATCTTCAGTATACATCATACATTCTAGAGTCAATCTTCAGTTAATGCATCATACATATTAGAGTCAATCCTCAGTATACATCGTATACATTTTAGAGTCAATCCTCAGTATACATCGTATACATTTTAGAGCCAATCCTCAGTATACATTGTACATTTTAGAGTCAGTTTACATCACATATTCTGTAATAAGCTAAGCCCTTTTACAAACTAGAACTGTCATCCAGAGGGCCAACTCATACCCCCCGCCCCTCTGGTGAAGATTTCCCAACAAAAACCTTTTTTTAGTGAATGGATTACCACGGCAACCTAAATTTGTGGGGGGAAAAACCTGCATGCATATTGTACACATTATGAGTCCCTAACATTCCTATGTATTTCAAATGAAATCAGTTGATAGCTATATAGGAGTTGTCAGAGTTGTCTTGACAAAGTTTTTCACAAGAATATGGGTATTGAAACCTGGTAACCATGGAAACCAAAAATTCTGTAGAGAAATATCATGCATGCACATTTACACATGGTCCCTATCACTCCTGTGTAGTTTGACTTGAAGTAGTTCACAGGTTTATGAGGAGATGACTGGACAAAATTACCCTCACCCAAAAAATGAAGTAAAATGACCACGTAACCATGGTAACCACAAAATTACAACATGATATAGATTACACACATCTACAATGTATAAGGGTTATTGCCATAAAGTTTCGTTGAAATTCTCTCAAAAGTTTAGGAAGAGTAGCCTGTACATCATTGTGTCTACAGACTCACCCAAAAAATGAAGTATAGTGACCTGGTTACCATGGTATCCACAAAATTTCAACATGATATAGATTACACACATCTACAATGTATAAGGGTTATTGCCATAAAGTTTCGTTGAAATTCCCTCAGTAGTTTAGGAAGAGTACCCGGTGTACATCATTGTGTCTACAGACGGACAGACAGACGGACAACCTGATTCCAGTATACCCCTCATACTTCGCTGCAGGGGGTATACTAACCATTGACTCAATGTCAAGAGTTGAGCTTATTGCAGGACATAATGAAATTACATTTTTAATGAACTGCTAGAGGGTGGGCTTATTACCAGGCATGTACTTATTGCTGGATAAATATGTTAGCAGTAGCAATAATACATACAGATTTCCCCTTCCCTGTATACAATAAAACATTAATATAAAAACAAATATATAACAGATATTTATCAGATGATAAATATTTTTAATTTCCTGTGACCATTCTATTTTTGGAATCTCTTTTCATGTATCAAAAACTATTATACCAAACATTATTAAATAATGAAATCAAAATCAGAATTCAGCTCAAGATATAGAATTGTACAACTTTAAATTGAAACTGAGTGATACAACATGATCAGAAAAAAAACTTTATTATTGAATATATTCCTTTTCATGAGATGGGGTTTTTAAAAACATTAACAGGACAATATTACAACCTGTATATCATGTTATATTCTTTATCATGTTGAGTTAGGTTCATTATAATTAATATACCTTATAACAATTAGATATTATATACTATTCATGAAACTATCAAATTTCATGCCATCATTTTTTTTATTTTTTCAATTTTGGCACAATCATGTACTAGGTGATGAAATGGGCATTAAAAATATACGCAAAATATATTTTCTATAAGCTGTTCAATTTACAGTTACATTATTATATCTATGTGATGTTCTTGATTTTATGAAACATTCTCAAATCAAAAATATATTTATGTATTACTGAAATTCAATATCCCAGGAAAAACAAAATATATTACAATCATTCACATACCAGGTCTTACATTTTGAAGAAAAATAACAACTATCCTTTCTTATTCTTAAATTATAAATGTTATCATATCTGAAAATCAATAGTTATGACATTTTTTTTAAAAACCTTGAACCTTAACATTTGAGGATTATGTACCATCACCCAGACAACAAACACCCTGACAACAAAAACAAACATGGACCATACCGCTGAGGCCCAGGGGGCTGATATAGAATGACCGCTGATTAGTTCCTGTAAGTGGAGACAGCATGCATTATAATTATAGCTATCTAAAACTACTTCACTCCATTCACCACTGAGACTCTCATCAAACAATCAAACACATTCTATAGCAGGCTCTTTTTTTTTTACTTTTTTATTTCTTATTCTTTTCTGAAAATAATTAAAACTGTTATTTGTAGAAATGGCAATCATCAATATAACTTTCTCTTGTGTCTATATGAGTTGTCTCCCATACATCGTATAACATTCCTTGATCAGAGATTCAGTGGATTTCAGTTTTTTTCCTCCTCTCTCTCTCTTAAAACATATAACAGTTAAATATACAACTGTATACTGATGTTATCACTGTTGAGTAAGAGGCATGCTGTCAAAATATGAAAATAATAAAAGATAAGATCTTTAGTAAGAAACATATTACAAGGATGAAATTACAACAATTATACACCTATACTTCATGCATCTAACCTTGACCAATCAAAGTAAATAACTATAAACAAATATATCATTAAGTTATAAATTATGATGTTTATTGTTTTTGAAAGAGATCTAACAATAACATTAAATAGATCAAAATGAAAAATGAAAATTTAAAAAAATATTAAAATAATGAGTTCTCACCACTAGCATCAACCCACACCATAGCAAAGTAAAGATGGCAGTTATTAGGCAATGATTAGATCAATTTACACCTAATACAAGATTACACATGTATTGTATTTAAATTACAGTTTGAACAACACTGTCACTTTTAAGTGTAGCACTGATTTATGTCAGTTCAGCGAACCTCAGTCCTCTGTGCATGGTTAGTTCACGGCAAAAGCCAGCCATTATCATATTTGAAAAAAATAATCATTAGCATTATCCTAGTAGGTATTTGAGTAATGTCAAACTTAAATGTTATCATGTATAATGTCAGGCTTAAATGTTATCATGTATAATGTCAGGCTTAAATGTTATCATGTATAATGTCAGACTTAAATGTTATTATGTATAATGTCAGACTTCAATGTTATCATGTATAATGTCAGACATAAAATCATGTATAATGTCAGGCTTAAATGTTATCATGTATAATGTCAGACTTAAATGTTATCATTATAATGTCAGACTTTAATGTTATCATGTATAATGTCAGACTTAAATGTTATCATTATAATGTCAGACTTAAATGTTATCATGTATAATGTCAGACATAAAAATCATGTATAATGTCAGGCTTAAATGTTATAATGTATAATGTCAGACTTAAATGTTATTACGTATAATGTCAGACTTAAATGTTATCATGTATAATGTCAGACTTGTTATCATGTATAATGTCAGACTTAAATGTTATCATGTATAATGTCAGACATAAAAATCATGTATAATGTCAGGCTTAAATGTTATAATGTATAATGTCAGACTTAAATATTATCATGTATAATGTCAGACTTGTTTTCATGTATAATGTCAGACTTAAATGTTATTATGTATAATGTCAGTCTTAAATGTTATTATGTATAATGTCAGACTTAAATGTTATCATGTATAATGTCAGACTTAAATGTTATCATGTGTAATGTCAGACTTAAATGTTATCATGTATAATGTCAGACTTAAATGTTATCATGTGTAATGTCAGACTTAAATGTTATCATGCGTAATGTCAGACTTAATTGTTATCATGTATAATGTCAGACTTGTTTTCATGTGTAATGTCAGACTTAAATGTTATCATGTATAATGTCAGACTTGTTTTCATGTGTAATGTCAGACTTAAATGTTATCATGTATAATGTCAGACTTAAATGTTATCATGTATAATGTCAGACTTAAATGTTATCATGCGTAATGTCAGACTTAAATGTTATCATGTATAATGTCAGACTTGTTTTCATGTGTAATGTCAGACTTAAATGTTATCATGTATAATGTCAGACTTAAATGTTATCATGCGTAATGTCAGACTTAATTGTTATCATGTATAATGTCAGACTTAAATGTTATCATGTGTAATATCAGACTTAAATGTTATGTATAATTACAGACTTAAATGTTATAATGTATAATGTCAGACTTAAATGTTATTATGTATAATGTCAGACTTAAATGTTATAATGTATAATGTCAGACTTAAATGTTATTATGTATAATGTCAGACTTAAATGTTATTATGTATAATGTCAGACTTAAATGTTATCATGTATAATGTCAGACTTAAATGTTATCATGTATAATGTCAGACTTAAATGTTATAATGTATAATGTCAGACTTAAATGTTATCATGTATAATGTCAGACTTGTTATCATTTTTAATGTCAGACTTAAATGTTATCATGTATAATGTCGGGCTTAAAAGTTATCATGTAATTTTTTTTATGAATATCAACTTTCCTATTACATGGCAACTATTATTAATAATTAAAAAAAATCATGAGTATAATTATGAACATGTTATACAGAAAACACATGCAATATGACCACTTGCTAGAATTTTTTTCTCTTAACCATGAATACTATATCAGAACTTTAGACACATTTGAAAAGTCATCAGCAAATCACAGATTAACTTACAATGCTAAAAATGGGTATATGGGTTTACTTCTGGAAATATCCAGTAAGATACAACATAAGAGACCAGAAAGGGAATCTTGATGTTGCTTGCTGTTAATCCACCCAGAATACAATAATTGAAATTAAAAAAAAAAATCAAATCTAATACAAACCAACATTTACACTATAAAAATTATGTAAGTTTTAAAATTCAGGCAAAAAAACCCAGAAAATAAAGCATTAGAAATTGGCGTCAATCTACTATAACATACATGTATCTAATATCAAATATTAGACATTAATCTACACACATGCTAATGGATATCAATAATTAGGTATTATATCTATATATATATTTATTGGCAGCAAATACAAACTACAGCTTTCCTGTTATTCAGCTCAGAACACTCACCATGATCTCGAACTTTCCCTCCTATGATTGTAAAACGTTAATTACATGAATTTACCTTTGAATATCACTAAATGAAGTTATATACATTTTGTACTGTAATATGTAGGAACAGATCCTGAAAAAAGAAACCTGCCAGCGATAGCAAGAGTTATGTCCCTTCTATCATAACCGCATGCAAGAGTATCCATTATAAAATACAATGTAAACTGTGATAGATTTTCCATTATTCAGAAACTATTTCTGAAATCCCTTATATTATTTGTGTCAAAATATTATCAATTGATTCATTTCAAACTTTGATACTTTGTAAATCAGAGAAACTCAAGTCCGATCATGAAGGTAAAAACTGTTTATGACTGATAACTAGTTGGGAAAGACAAACTGATGACAGAATATGAAAATGAAACCAATTCTTTTATTTCTATACAATATAATGTTAACTGACCTGGTCCAACATAGTTTTTGTTTTTCTTGGAGTGATACAGGAAGATATCCTTTGGTGTGTTTGGTCGTGCATTGGATGGGACATACTTGTTGACTGGTCCAGCGGGGATCCTACAAAAATTAAATTATTTATAGTGACTACTAAAATCTTAAAGTGATATAAAAAGATCATCATAGCTTAAATCACAATAATGTGTATGCTAATCCAATCTCTAATCAGACACCAATATCAATTAGTGTTTTGTGCATTATGGCAATTAAAATGAAAAGTGATAAAAAAGTAGACCTTTTTATTGTTATCTATATGATGCAGATTTCCACTTCGTACCTGGATGGGGCAGAAGCAGGATTAGGGGGAGGTTTTGGTACCAAGAAACTGCCACTCCTTGGCGCTCCTTCTGGCCATGAATCAGCCACTGGTTGTGTGTATGGCCTGTCCATTGTCTGACGGAATGTATAAGGCATGCTGGTGTCCAGGTTCATGTTGATCTGGGGACTCTCCGCTAAAATACACACAGGATTTAATACATATATGTATGTGTTACCTTACTGTGACATAATTCTTACTTCTTACAGCAGAATACCCACTGGGATAATGAGCATCTCATACAAACTGTTGACTGCCCTACAGCACTGTGAAAATATAGTGAATTACATGTACCTCTAGATCACGCTGAGGACAGTCAAAACTAGAACACTGATAATCACAAAAGACCCTGATGACATTAACCTGGACCATATGTATGAAACACCCATGAGAACCAGATTATTTGATACCTGGTAGTTGTTATTTTACAGAATGCATGCTTAGTTGTTAAATTTCACAGGGCTAATATCTCACTGTTGTTCAGACTGTAGACTAATAGTTGTAATGTTTTAAGTTTTGTGTAACCACCCTTTGTTTACATCCTCAATATATAATATTTGTTGGCGTTTATTTTTGTGCTGTAGGTAATTACCAGTATCTGGAAAAAGAAGTTTTGAGATCCGTTGTTACCTTTGCAAAACTTATCTTTGTTACAACCAGATTACATCACTCCCTGCATTCTTTTTTAAATGCAATATCATTTTAGGAAAAGTAATATGAGAAATAAGTCAGGACTTTAACAGGATCAAATAAGCAAACTGAAGCTTTGTTTCAGCACAACTGAATAAGCTGTCAGACAAACCTGTGATGATGTTGATGAGACTCTGGTTGAAGGGCATTGCTACGGACTTAATGGCCTGGCGACTCCCTAACAGATCACTCCCAAGGGACTCCGGAAGGCGCCATCTATTGGTACTCCCAACCAGCTTCCTCATTCGACAGCGTGGGGTTATAGGATGCTGGGAAACACAAGAAAAACATGACAATTATATATATTATTCTTTCATCAGAAATACAAAAAACCCATTTGTATGTTTATTGTTTAATCTTTAAAAACTCATGAGCTAAAAAATACATGTAGTCAAATGAAGGCAGCCCCTACAGCAAACTTAATCACATGAAGTTACCATGATTATCAACCCTACCAAGTTTTGTTAAAAACTGTGATAGGAAATATCTGGACAAGACTTAAACTCTGAGAGAAACAAGGAGTGGTTACTGTTTTAACAATTGTTGATTCAAAATGCTGATCAGAAAAACACAAAGAAATCAATTTTTGACACAGACAGGAATTGCTAGAAAAACAGACATTAATGCAAATGGTTATGCCACACTATAACACTCCTATCAAATTTTGACAGGTACTCAGTATCTAAAATTCATACCTATTACGTAACTATTTTCTGATCTATTCCAAACCTCTATGCATGAATCCATCTTGACAGTTTTCGATTCTGATATTTACATTGTATGATAAAACAACAAAAATTTACCATACCAATTATTCAGAGGAAAAATGACAAATCATTCACACAAATTAATGTTTATATTTGTCTTGGATGACTTTTGAATTTGAACATGACAACATAAGTCTTACATAATTCAGTCAGTGACTGTATGTGACATGGTGATAGATCTGTAGAGGGTTGGCTCAGGCATGTCATGACCCAGTGCCCTACTAAAACATCGCCTACATGTACAACAGCAGTTGACAAATTCGTTTAACACAATGAATATAGCCTAATGGATCACTCTTCAAATGTCAAACAGGATTGTCAGCAACCCTTTATTTAGAGGAATATAAGCATGGCCTTTCCTAAGAACTACTCCCACTGAAAACGCACATCATACACATATTTATTGCGAAACTAGGTTTACTATGTTTTTAAAGAGTGCTATAGCAACTGAAAAAAAAAACTATTGTCTGATTACATTTTCATGATGTTGTGATCAGACATTTCAAGGACAGACAGTCTGTAATGAGTGGGGCTGTTGTTACATAGACTTTTCAAGAGGTTAGGTCATACCTATACTATACTTATCCCCAAATGATAATACTCCCCTAATGAAAATATTTGGAGAGGGCTCATTGGTGAACCACTTTTAGCTTTTGAAATTTTAATATACATGATTCTGCAAAAATGAGGAGGGGGGGGGGGGGGGGGGGGGGGGGAGGTATTGTGAGCAGGGGTGGGTGTATGGTAAATATAAATATGTGTATAAAGAACCACATTTCTATATATATATATGAATAATTTAGTGTAGTCACTTTAACTAGTGTATTAGATAGATCGAGACATTGTATTCAGTGTCAGGAGGAAAACATTGTTGTATTCAATGTAATGTACTAAGAACATCATTGTATTAAATGTAAGGTTGATAACCTTGTTGTGATCCGTTCAAAGTTGTGAAATTATATTCAATGAAAGGTAGATAATCTTGTAGTATTCCATGAATGTTAGAGAACATCATTATATTATATATATGTAAGGTGGACTCAACTTCACTAAATTCAGTGTAACCTCATTGTATTCAGCATAAATGAGAACCTCAGAGTTCAGTGTAGTAGCTAGAGAACATCATCGTGTATTCAGTGTAATTGAAACCCTCATGATATTCAATGTAGTAGAAAACCTCATGATATGTATTCAATGTAAGGTAGAGAGCTTCACTTAATTCAATCTAGTTGAGAATCACATTGTATTCATCAAAATCTAATTGTGTATTCACTGTAAGGTAGAGACCATCATTGTATTCATATTAGGTTGAGATCCTCATTGTATTCAGTGTAGTGGAGAACCTCATTGTATTCATTGTAGTAGAAAACATCATTGTATTTAGTGTAGGAGTGAACCTCATTGTATTCAGTGTATTAGGTAGAGAACCTCATTATATTCAGTGAAAGGTAGAGATCCTCATTGTATTCAGTGTATTAGGTAGAGAACCTCATTGTAATCATTGTATTAAGTAGAGATCCTCATTGTATTCAGTGTATTAGGTAGAGATCCTCATTGTATTCAGTGAAAGGTAGAGATTCTCATTGTATTCAGTGTATTAGGTAGATATCCTCATTGTATTCAGTGTATTAGGTACAGATCCTCATTGTATTCAGTGAAAGGTACAGAACCTCATTGTTTTCAGTGTATTAGGTAGAGATCCTCATTGTATTCAGTGTATTGGGTAGAGATCCTCATTGTAATCAGTGTATTAGGTAGAAAACCTCATTGTAATCAGTGTATTAGGTAGATATCATCATTGTATTCAGTGTATTAGGTACAGATCCTCATTGTATTCAGTGAAAGGTACAGATCCTCATTGTATTCAGTGTAGTAGAGAACATCATTGTATTCAGTGTAGTAGTGAACCTCATTGTATTCAGTGTAGTAGTGAACCTCATTGTATTCAGTGTAGTCATGAACCTCATTGTATTCAGTGTAGTTGAGAACCTCATTGTATTAAGTGTATTAGGTAGAGATCCTCATTGTAATCAGTGTATTAGGTAGAGATCCTCATTGTACTCAGTGTATTAGGTAGAGATCCTCATTGTACTCAGTGTATTAGGTAGAGATCCTCATTGTAATCAGTGTATTAGGTAGAGATCCTCATTGTATTCAGTGTAGTTGAGAACCTCATTGTATTCAGTGTATTAGGTAGAGATCCTCATTGTAATCAGTGTATTGGGCAGAGATCCTCATTGTAATCAGTATATTAGGTAGAGATCCTCATTGTAATCAGTGTATTGGGCAGAGATCCTCATTGTATTCAGTGTATTAGGTAGAGATCCTCATTGTGTTCAGTGTATTAGGTAGAGATCCTCATTGTATTCAGTGTATTGGGTAGAGATCCTCATTGTATTCAGTGAAAGGTAGAGATCCTCATTGTAATCAGTGAAAGGTAGAGAACCTCATTGTATTCAGTGTATTAGGTAGAGATCCTCATTGTATTCAGTGTATTGGGTAGAGATCCTCATTGTAATCAGTGTATTAGGTAGAGAACCTCATTGTAATCAGTGTATTAGGTAGAGATTAGTGCTGGGAATCGCCATGATCTTGAAGATCGATTATCGGGCTGTCAAGATCGATCGATAATCGATTATCGGCTGGAAACGGTTTTTAATTAGGTCCGACCACGTGTTAAATAAATTCCGGAAAGTCCGGATTCCGTCATATATTAGCAAATTAGTATAGCCTTGTACAAAACGCTGCACTGACCACGATTATGTAAGGTAGTTACAACGCTTGAATGCCGGCGTGGTTCAAGCGAGACATAACAAGAACAAGCGAAATGGATGTTTTATTTTGGTTTATTGAAGATAAAAGCATTCATAACAACAGTACGTATCTGAATAACTTCAGCCATTCAAATTAGAAACATATGAAACGATCTATTCATAGCCAAATTTCACAATCGATCTTTTAAGTGCAAAATCAATTATCGAATCGATCTTGGGTCCAACTCGATTTAATCGATGTTTCCGGTTATTGGTACACCACTAGTACCGGCACTAGTAGAGATCCTCATTGTAATCAGTGTATTGGGCAGAGATCCTCATTGTATTCAGTGTATTGGGCAGAGATCCTCATTGTATTCAGTGAAAGGTAGAGAACCTCATTGTATTCAGTGTATTGGGTAGAGATCCTCATTGTAATCAGTGAAAGGTAGAGATCCTCATTGTAATCAGTGAAAGGTAGAGATCCTCATTGTAATCAGTGAAAGGTAGAGATCCTCATTGTATTCAGTGAAAGGTAGAGAACCTCATTGTATTCAGTGTATTAGGTAGAGATCATCATTGTATTCAGTGAAAGGTAGAGATCCTCATTGTAATCAGTGAAAGGTAGAGATCCTCATTGTAATCAGTGTAGTCATGAACCTCATTGTATTCAGTGAAAGGTAGAGAACCTCATTGTATTTAGTGTAGTGGAGAACTGCATTGTATTCAGTATATTGGGTAGAGATCCTCAGTGTATTCAGTGTAGTCATGAACCTCATTGTATTCAGTGTAGTGGAGAACCTTATTGTATTCAGTGTAGTGGAGAATTTCATCATTTTCAATGTTGGGTACATACCTCATTGTATTCAATGTTTGTAACAGGAACACATCATATTCAATGGTAGGTAGAGAACCTCAAAATATATTTAATAAAATGTTGATTGAGAGCCTCATTGCCTCCCTGCTTTTCTCACATATGGATAGAACCTCAAATTAAAATATTCAGCAATACATTTTTATTTTTCCAATATATTTTGCATGAAATATCATGCAGAATAAACTGTTCAATTCTAATATATTCCTTAGCCATAACAAAGGTTTTACTAATATGAAGTTTGAGGCTTTAATGACAGAACATGTATACACACATACACAGTTAGTACCTGACACACATATTAATATAACACAGCAATATTCTCCAATAAACTGAACATATGATATATCATAACGTAAAACAAACTATCATAAATTGTGAAACTCAGCCAATTTTTTTTAACGTTTAAGTTAACCAAAAGAATAAATCTATTTAAATGCTACTATTTTACGCATGATCCTAATCGAGGGATCATGTGAATGAGGTACTGACAGGCTTCCGATGGGAACAGCTCGGTTAAACTGGACGATATCCATTACACCTATATCATGGCTGATTTATTGTCTGGTTAGCCTGACACAATGCTCTGTAAGTGCTGTACAAGTCCACCAGGGACCAGTAATCAGGGATTAGAGGAATTTGACTAGTAGATTTTTAAATATCAGTCTGCTGGACCAGGGACAATTATTATCAGGGATCACAGATTTGACAAGTAGATTTTTTCAATATCTGTCTAGCTATCTGATGAGGTTGTCTCCCCATGAACAACCAGGGTCATTTTGATGCAGGCCCTCCATGTAGTAGCTGGTGAATACCTCACTACACAAAATAACAAAGACCTGCATGCAATCCAGAGCAAATTGGGTAATATATCTTGCCCAAGGACATAATTAACTAAGACAGCACAGGAAGGTCCTCAATCTCAGCTTCTTGAGAAACACAAACTGCCCCCAGTAAAGGAATCAAATCATTCACCTCAGGATTCATCCCCTGAAGTATCCTGTTCTCAGCCCACTAGGTTTTTCATACCTGAGTGAAAACCTTCACTATTTACTATGAAAGTAAGGGTTGGATGATAAGAATTTTACAATCTCTCTATAGGTTTTACTGTGAAGATTCCATACCCTAAATAATAGATAGTGTATATATATCCTATATCTGTACACAAGGGCTTTTCAAGCTAATTTACATTTATAGGAAACGTGTTCTTAATGTTATCAATGTTTAATAGAAATTGTGAAGAATACAGAAGAATACAAAAATGCACATAAGATATTTTCCACAATTTACTATTTTACTTGTCGAGACTCCTAAAAAAGAGTGAGGATGACCAAAAATAACTCCTGTATTATGATATGCATAAAAAAAATGAAAAAAATTAATGCACACTATATTTGTTTTATTCATTATGAAGTAGTATATACAGGCTTCACATTTATTAAAACTAAAATAGATAAATTGGTTCCGATTTAAAATTTCTGGATTTTCCGACAGGTGTGTTTACACCGGGAATTTAGTTTTGCCTACAGCGAAAAATGGTGCATCATCGTGAATTCGAAGGTAAGATTGCGGGAAAACTTATTGTACAACATATGTCAAAACAAGATTAATTCTGTCTTTGAGATATTTAATTTTAAATAAGTTTCAGAAAAAAAATTGTGGAAAGAATTGTGTCATTTTGGGTCAAATATCATGATATTTTGCATTTTTTTTTAGGTTTTTTGAAGTCATTACCATGGTATTCAAAGGTCTGCAAAACATAGAAAAAAGAAGTTTACTTATCTGTAAGAGCTGTATTAAAATTGACAATGTTGTATAGATTACAAATATATATACTTTATCATAGATAATATGTAGGGGATTGGACATTTTTACTGTACATTGCTACCTATATATATATATATATAGGGTATGTAATTACTTTATCATTATGATCATGACCTATATACAAATTACCTATAATATATATTACATGTACCTTTATCCAATTTAAATCCAGAGAAGATATAAATCAATACAGTTAAAATGTGAAATGGATTTATAAAATGAAACATTTGATAATGTGTAGTTGTGTATGTGCACCAAGTGTATGGAAACTTGGATGGAAACATTTAATGTTTCGTTTACCTTAGTATGACAAAACCATTACAATGTCACTTGATACCATTACAACACACTGGTGCCATTTAATTGCCCTCTTTGAAATCAGCATGTTTTCTCCTTATCCGGCCCCTGTATCATGAGTATGTACAAAATACGTGTAAATTGATATCAAATAGCAGCCACATCTACCTGTATAAACCATTTCAAATCAATTTCAACTGAACGCTAATACTTTTCAAATGTCACTTCAGATTTGTAAATTTAAATATAAACTCAATACAACTACTGAAAAGTTGTAGCACATTTATTGGATATAATATTTTTTTCGAGAAGTTTTTGAACATGTAACAAATGATTGCTAACAATTTGATTGCTACTGGCTGCATGTAGAGCATAATGCTAGTTGTTATTTCATTTCATGGAAATTCTTTCAATGTGAAAAGGTACTCAGGAATGTAACATTTGTGAATTATGAGAGCCTTGTATAAAGTATCATCTCTGTTCACCTTGAAACAATATATCAAAAACAGCCATCCAACCTCATGTGAAGAGGCAGATGTTTTTTAATGTTTATTTGACAGGATGTGATATGTTATCAGTGCAGGCAATCAGAGAAATGAATCGACACATTAATGCTAGCAGTCCTTTCATGAACTTTATACAACAGGAGAGTTTATATACACAACACTGATAGGTAGGAGTAAGTGTAGTATAAGATTCAGAAAAGTCTACCAAACTTATCATTGACACTGTAGTATATGCCAGATCTCCGATCCCCTGTACCCGGGGTCGCGGTGGCCGAGTGGTTAAGGTGTCCCGACACTTTATCACTAGCCCTCCACCTCTGGGTTGCGAGTTCGAAACCTACGTGGGGCAGTTGCCAGGTACTGACCGTAGGCCGGTGATTTTTTTCCGGGTACTCCGGCTTTCCTCTACCTCCAAAACCTGGCACGTCCTTAAATTACCCTGGCTGTTAATAGGACGTTAAACAAAAACAAACCAAAAACAAACCAAACCCCTGTACCCTTAATCACCGACTATTTTGATTATGTCCCCACCCCAACCCCCCTGCATTAAAAAATGTAATAGACATAACATTTCACCTGTAATTAATTAACAAGCCCTGAGGCCAACATGTTCCAGTTACTCTCATACTTGACCAATCAAAATCTGTTTAAAAATGAAGTCATTATAATATTAACGATGACTTTGTCCATGACCTTGGCATCCCGAAACAAAAATTCATTTAAGGTATTCTCATATATGACCAATTTATGAAATATCATTAAAATGTACTAAATACTGAACTCCCCAGAGCATTGACATAGATTTTACATAAAAAGTAACAATGACCTTGTCCTAATTCTTGGCACCCTCAGACATGAACTTGACCAAAGTATTTGAATAAGATAGGAAGTTTGATCAAAATCTGTTTAAAAAGTTGGTAGAGCAGTGACAACAGGTGAAATGAATGATTGTACATGTACATACATGCTCATACACAAACACGCATACGTACACACACGCTCCTACACAAACATGCATACGTACACACACGCTCCTACACAAACACGCATAGGTACACACATGATCATACACAAACACGCATACGTACACACATGCTCATACACAAACACGCATACGTACACACATGCTCATACACAAACACGCATACGTACACACAGGCTCCTACACAAACATGCATACGTACACACATGCTCATACACAAACATGCATACGTACTCACACGCTCCTACACAAACACGCATACATACACACATGATCATACACAAACACGCATACGTACACTCATGATCATACACAAACACGCATACGTACACACATGCTCATACACAAACACGCAAACGTACACACACGCTCCTACACAAACACGCATACATACACACATGATCATACACAAACAAGCATACGTACACTCATGATCATACACAAACACGCAAACGTACACACATGATCATACACAAACACGCATACGTACACACATGATCATACAAACACGCATACATACACACATGCTCATACACAAACACGCATACGTACACACATGCTCATACACAAACATGCATACGTACACACATGATCATACACAAACACGCATACGTACACACATGCTCATACACAAACACGCATACGTACACACATGATCATACACAAACACGCATACGTACACACATGATCATACACAAACACGCATACGTACACACATGCTCATACACAAACACGCATACATACACACATGCTCATACTATGATACACAAACACGCATACGTACACACATGCTCATACACAAACATGCATATGTACACACATGATCATACACAAACATGCATACGTACACACATGATCATACACAAACACGCATACGTACACACATGATCATACACAAACACGCATACGTACACACATGATCATACACAAACACGCATACGTACACACATGATCATACACAAACACGTATAGGTACACACATGCTCATATACAAACAATCATACGTACACACAGGCTCCTACACAAACATGCATACGTACACACATGCTCATACACAAACATGCATACGTACTCACACGCTCCTACACAAACACGCATACATACACACATGATCATACACAAACACGCATACGTACACTCATGATCATACACAAACATGCATACGTACACACATGCTCATACACAAACACGCAAACGTACACACATGATCATACACAAACATGCATACGTACACACATGCTCATACACAAACACGCAAACGTACACACATGATCATACACAAACACGCATACGTACACACATGATCATACACAAACACGCATACGTACACACATGCTCATACACAAACACGCATACGTACACACATGATCATACACAAACACGCATACGTACACACATGCTCATACACAAACACGCATACATACACACATGCTCATACTATGATACACAAACACGCATACATACACACATGCTCATACTATGATACACAAACATGCATATGTACACACATGATCATACACAAACAATCATACGTACACACATGCTCATACACAAACATGCATATGTACACACATGCTCATACACAAACACGCATACGTACACACATGATCATACACAAACACGCATACGTACACACATGCTCATACACAATCACGCATACGTACACACATGATCATACACAAACACGCATACGTACACACATGCTCATACACAAACACGCATACGTACACACATGATCATACACAAACACGCATACGTACACACATGCTCATACACAAACACGCATACGTACACACATGATCATACACAAACACGCATACGTACACACATGCTCATACACAAACACGCATATGTACACACATGCTCATACACAAACATGCATATGTACTCACACGCTCCTACACAAACACGCATACGTACACACATGCTCATACACAAACACGCATACGTACACACATGCTCATACACAAACACGCATACGTACACACATGATCATACACAAACACGCATACGTACACACATGATCATACACAAACACGCATACGTACACACATGCTCATACACAAACACGCATACATACACACATGCTCATACTATGATACACAAACACGCATACATACACACATGCTCATACTATGATACACAAACATGCATATGTACACACATGATCATACACAAACATGCATATGTACACACATGCTCATACACAAACACATACATATATACAAATGGAACACATGGTTTATTTTGTTTAACAGCCAGGGTCATTTAAGGATATGCAAGGTTTGGAGATGGAGGAAAGCCGTAGTACCCGGAAAAAACCCACCTATTGATAAGGTGTTGAGACACCTTCACCACTCGGCCACTGAGGCCCCTTAAACGGAACACTATTGGTATGTCACTTCCCTAACTTCGATATTAGGGGATAATGATTTTAGATAAGAAAAAGGAGCATATATAGGAAGGAATCATTTTTTTAAATGATAGAACATTGTTTTCAATAATGAAAGCAAAGAAAATTCATCGAATCATCATAGAGTACAGAGTAATTTGAGGTAATTGAGGTAGACTCAAAGTTTAAAAGTATTTGAATTTAAATATCTAAAACATCTAATTGTCACAAGGAACTGTTAAGCTTTTTAACTTCACATAAACCAGCACACACTGAATAGATCAAAACCATGACCTGAAACTTTTAAATCTTGAAGCAATCGATGCCCTGACTAGGAGATATACACCATTAAAAGCATTTCCTATTTTATCAATAAATGCCATTTCTACAGGTAAGCTCTCTGTAGGACCATACAATGTAAACTCTGGAATTTTAATACACTGTAAAATACCCAGAATATTAGTACTGTCAAAAAATGATCAAGCAAATTGACAATACACTACAGAGACTACCAAATATCCAAACTCATACTTCAGAGACTACCAAATATCCAAACTCATACTACAGACACTACCAAATATCCAAACTCATACTAGACACTACCAAATATCCAAACTCATACTAGACACTACCAAATATCCAAACTAATCCTACAGATACTACCAAATATCCAAACTCATCCTAGACACTACCAAATATCCAAACTCATCCTACAGAGACTACCAAATATCCAAACTCATACTAGACACTACCAAATATCCAAACTCATCCTACAGATACTACCAAATATCCCAACTCATACTACAGAGACTACCAAATATCCAAACTCATACTACAGACACTACCAAATATCCCAACTCATACTACAGACACTACCAAATATCCCAACTCATACTACAGACACTACCAAATATCCAAACTCATACTACAGACACTACCAAATATCCAAACTCATACTACAGACACTACCAAATATCCAAACTCATACTACAAAGAATACCAAATATCCAAACTCATACAACAGACACTACCAAATATCCAAACTCATTCCTACAACTCAAACACCAAACCACCCAACCTAATACAATTAGGCTTACATACCCCTGATCCCCTACACAACTACAACTGTAAGTCACAGACTAATACCCCCCTCCCTACACAACTAGAACTGTAAGTCACAGACTAATATCCCCACTCCCCCATACAACTAGAACTGTAAGTCACAGACTAATACCCCACTCCCCCATACAACTAGAGCTGTAAGTCACAGACTAACTAATACCACACTCCCCCATACAACTAGAACTGTAAGTCACAGACTAATACCCTCACTCCCCTATACAACTAGAACTGTAAGTCACATACTAATACCCCCCACTCCCCTATATATACCCCACTCCCCCATACAACTAGAACTGTAAGTCACAGACTAATACCCCACTCCCCCATACAACTAGAACTGTAAGTCACAGACTAATACCCCCACTCCCCCATACAACTAGAACTGTAAGTCACAGACTAATATCCCCACTCCCCCATACAACTAGAGCTGTAAATCACAGACTAACTAATACCACACTCCCCCATACAACTAGAGCTGTAGGTCACAGACAACATATAACTAATACCCCCAGTGACAGACTAACTCCCTAAAATGGCCTTCAGCTTTCTGTTCTATTTATTGATAAAAGACAGTAGATCTAGAGTACTCTACCCTAATGCCATATGTTCTATTGTCTACACTGCCATCATCCACAGATTCCACAGACCCCACACACTCCACACCTACATAGTATATAAAACACCTCCTGCTCCTAAGATCAGACCCCATAATTCTATATAAGTATACATGTGACTGAAATATAATCAATATTTGTAACTTTAAATTTTCGTCCCACACAGAAGCCGGTAAGCTCCCAATCGCTACTCCTTCTGGTCATAAGATATCTAGGTTCTCAACAGAAAAGCTTCAAGTTTCACTATACCTTTGAAATATAGCCAATTTACTGTTGTACATTGAAGCTTCATGTTTAAAAGAACCTTTAGAAAAAATCACAAATAAATTACAGTGAGCATTATGTGTAATACCCGTATTGGTTTAATGCAGTAACTTAATTTACCAAACGTTTTGACATTTGTCAGCTTAACTAAATTTATTATCTTAATGAAAAACATTTAATATTACAGCATACAGCATTTTTTAAATGAATTTCCTTCCGATATCTTTATCTTTTATTATGTTATGTTAACAATAAAATTGGAATTTTGGAGGTAGCACCATTTTTGAAGGTTTTAACTGACAGAATTCTTTTGTACGGGTGATAAGACTTTGCAGAACCCGATACAATACACAGAGTCCTGGTGACTTATCCACCGTACTACAATTTTCTTTAGTGTCAAGTCTTTTTTACGGCAACATTCTCAAAAGCACTTGGTCAATAAGTGTATTCTTGAGTTGTGTAAACTCCTGGGCACTTAAAACTATTAGCCAAACAAACAGACACCACAAGACTACCCTACCATACACTTGTTCGTGTTGATAGTGTCGACCTCTCCCTATATTTATCATTTACGTTGTTAAGTGCTTCCAGAAGAAATATTGATACAGTTGAACATTCATACTGGTGTAAAAACATGGACTTAAATAAACCATTAAGGCTTTTTCTAACATTCCATTTTAATTAAGGAACATAACAATAGGTTTCCAGAGAGGTGGGTCAGTCGTGCCGACAGTAACTTAACTAAGGAACATAACACTAAGTGTCCACAGAGGTGGGTCAGTCGTCCCTACAGTAACTTAACTAAGGAACATAACACTAAGTGTCCACAGAGATGGGTCAGTCGTCCCTACAGTAACTAAACTAAGGAACATAACACTAAGTGTCCACAGAGGTGGGTCAGTCGTCCCTACAGTAACTTAACTAAGGAACATAACACTAAGTGTCCACAGAGGTGGGTCAGTCGTCCCTAAATTAACTTAACTAAGGAACATAACACTAAGTGTCCACAGAGGTGGGTCAGTCGTCCCTACAGTAACTTAACTAAGGAACATAACACTAAGTGTCCACAGAGATGGGTCAGTCGTCCCTACAGTAACTAAACTAAGGAACATAACACTAAGTGTCCACAGAGGTGGGTCAGTCGTCCCTACAGTAACTTAACTAAGGAACATAACACTAAGTGTCCACAGAGGTGGGTCAGTCGTCTCTACAGTAACTTAACTAAGGAACATAACACTTAGTGTCCACAGAGGTGGGTCAGTCGTACGTCTCTACAGTAACTTAACTAAGGAACATAACACTAAGTGTCCACAGAGGTGGGTCAGTCGTCCCTACAGTAACTTAACTAAGGAACATAACACTAAGTGTCCACAGAGGTGGGTCAGTCGTCCCTACAGTAACTTAACTAAGGAACATAACACTAAGTGTCCACAGAGGTGGGTCAGTCGTCCCTACAGTAACTTAACTAAGGAACATAACACTAAGTGTCCACAGAGGTGGGTCAGTCGTCCCTACAGTAACTTAACTAAGGAACATAACACTAAGTGTCCACAGAGGTGGGTCAGTCGTCCCTACAGTAACTTAAGGAACATAACACTAAGTGTCCACAGAGGTGGGTCAGTCGTCCCTACAGTAACTTAACTAAGGAACATAACACTAAGTGTCCACAGAGGTGGGTCAGTCGTCCCTACAGTAACTTAACTAAGGAACATAACACTAAGTGTCCACAGAGGTGGGTCAGTCGTCCCTACAGTAACTTAACTAAGGAACATAATACTAAGTGTCCACAGAGGTGGGTCAGTCGTCCCTACAGTAACTTAACTAAGGAACATAACACCAAGTGTCCACAGAGGTGGGTCAGTCGTCCCTACAGTAACTTAACTAAGGAACATAACACCAAGTGTCCACAGAGGTGGGTCAGTCGTCCCTACAGTAACTTAACTAAGGAACATAACACTAAGTGTCCACAGAGGTGGGTCAGTCGTCCCTACAGTAACTTAACTAAGGAACATAACACTAAGTGTCCACAGAGGTGGGTCAGTCGTCCCTACAGTAACTTAACTAAGGAACATAACACTAAGTGTCCACAGAGGTGGGTCAGTCGTCCCTACAGTAACTTAACTAAGGAACATAACACTAAGTGTCCACAGAGGTGGGTCAGTCGTCCCTACAGTAACTTAACTAAGGAACATAACACTAAGTGTCCACAGAGGTGGGTCAGTCGTCCCTACAGTAACTTAACTAAGGAACATAACACTAACTAAGTGTCCACAGAGGTGGGTCAGTCATCCCTACAGTAATTTAACTAAGGAAAATAACACTAAGTGTCCACAGAGGTGGGTCAGTCGTCCCTACAGTAACTTAACTAAGGAACATAACACTAACTAAGTGTCCACAGAGGTGGGTCAGTCGTCCCTACAGTAATTTAACTAAGGAAAATAACACTAAGTGTCCACAGAGGTGGGTCAGTCGTCCCTACAGTAACTTAACTAAGGAACATAACACTAACTAAGTGTCCACAGAGATGGATCAGTCGTCCCTACAGTAACTTAACTAAGGAACATAACACTAAGTGTACACAGAGGTGGGTCAGTCGTCCCTACAGTAACTTAACTAAGGAACATAACACTAAGTGTCCACAGAGGTGGGCCAGTCATCCCTACAGTATTACTTAACTAAGGAACATAACACCAAGTGTCCACAGAGGTGGGTCTGTCGTCCCTACAGTAACTTAACTAAGGAACATAACACCAAGTGTCAACAGAGTTGGGTCAGTCGTCCCTACATTAACTTAACTAAGGAACATAACACTTAGTGTCCACAGAGGTGGGCCAGTCATCCCTACAGTAACTTAACTAAGGAACATAACATTAAGTGTCCACAGAGGTGGGTCAGTCGTCCCTACAGTAACTTAACTAAGGAACATAACACTAAGTGTCCACAGAGGTGGGCCAGTCATCCCTACAGTATTACTTAACTAAGGAACATAACACTAAGTGTCCACAGAGGTGGGTCTGTCGTCCCTACAGTAACTTAACTAAGGAACATAACACTAAGTGTCCACAGAGGTGGGTCAGTCATCTCTACAGTAACTTAACTAAGGAACATAACACTAACTAAGTGTCCACAGAGGTGGGTCAGTCGTCCCGACAGTAACTTAACTAAGGAACATAACACTAAGTGTCCACAGAGGTGGGTCAGTCGTCCCTACAGTAACTTAACTAAGGAACATAACACTAAGTGTCCACAGAGGTGGGTCAGTCGTCCCTACAGTAACTTAACTAAGGAACATAACACTAAGTGTCCACAGAGGTGGGTCAGTCGTCCCTACAGTAACTTAACTAAGGAACATAACACCAAGTGTCAACAGAGGTGGGTCAGTCGTACGTCTCTACAGTAACTTAACTAAGGAACATAACACCAAGTGTCCACAGAGGTGGGCCAGTCATCCCTACAGTAACTTAACTAAGGAACATAACACTAAGTGTCCACAGAGGTGGGTCAGTCGTCCCTACAGTAACTTAACTAAGGAACATAACACCAAGTGTCAACAGAGGTGGGTCAGTCGTCCCTAAATTAACTTAACTAAGGAACATAACACTAAGTGTCCACAGAGGTGGGTCAGTCGTCCCTACAGTAACTTAACTAAGGAACATAACACTAAGTGTCCACAGAGGTGGGTCAGTCGTCCCTACAGTAACTTAAGGAACATAACACTAAGTGTCCACAGAGGTGGGTCAGTCGTCCCTACAGTAACTTAACTAAGGAACATAACACCAAGTGTCAACAGAGGTGGGTCAGTCGTCCCTAAATTAACTTAACTAAGGAACATAACACTAAGTGTCCACAGAGGTGGGCCAGTCATCCCTACAGTAACTTAACTAAGGAACATAACACCAAGTGTCCACAGAGGTGGGTCAGTCGTCCCTACATTAACTTAACTAAGGAACATAACACTAAGTGTCCACAGAGGTGGGTCAGTCGTCCCTACAGTAACTTAACTAAGGAACATAACACTTAGTGTCCACAGAGGTGGGTCAGTCGTCCCTACAGTAACTTAAGGAACATAACACTAAGTGTCCACAGAGGTGGGTCAGTCGTCCCTACAGTAACTTAACTAAGGAACATAACACTTAGTGTCCACAGAGGTGGGTCAGTCGTCCCTACAGTAACTTAACTAAGGAACATAACACTAAGTGTCCACAGGGGTGGGTCAGTCGTCCCTACAGTAACTTAACTAAGGAACATAACACTATAAGTGTCCACAGAGGTGGGTCAGTCGTCCCTACAGTAACTTAATTAAGGAACATAACACCAAGTGTCAACAGAGGTGGGTCAGTCGTCCCTATAGTAACTTAATTAAGGAACATAACACTAAGTGTCCACAAAGATGGGTCAGTCGTCCCTACAGTAACTTAACTAAGGAACATAACACTAAGTGTCCACAGAGGTGGGTCAGTCGTCCCTACAGTAACTTAACTAAGGAACATAACACTAAGTGTCCACAGAGGTGGGTCAGTCGTCCCTACAGTAACTTGAGGAACATAACATTAAGCATCTAACTTGGTATACATTAAACTTTGTCTATCAATTGACACTTAAATCATGATCATCGCACAGAAATCTTGTTTCATAGGGTACCGAATTCCAAGAATGTCACTCAATGCTTAAACTTATTTTAGAAACAGCTAAAAGTTTATATCTAATGAGTTATTAACATTATGAAATAAAATATTTACTAAAAATTCCATCAAAATGAAAATGTTCCTTTGAGTTTTGTGTCACCACCCTGTCTTTTAGCATTCTTAAGGTAAAATCTCAAAATACTGTACTTTTTTTGGGTAAACAGGTCAGTATAATGATCCAGACAACAAAACTTGTTTTTGATCTAATAATATGACTCTGACGGGGGGGATGCCACAATTACCCTTGGACATTGCTCCCTAGTGGTGTCATGGTATTTTAAATGTTGGTGTTACTACATGTAGTAGTATTCAACTTATTTCCAGTTTGAAGTATCATTAGAAGTTGAAATGAAGTGCTACTGTGCTGTCTCTGTGTTGCAAATTACAGAATATACCGAGACATACACATTTACCTATGGACGGAACCATGCTAACTCATCTCTCTTCTTTAACCATTCCATCTTCCAGTAACATGAACCATTTATACAATATACATAAACTTTAATCTGTGTCTCATTTTCCTGGAGGTCTACCCACTCTTTGTGGAGTCATAAAATAACAATACCATCTAGAGAAACATTATGCCACCCTATGCCACACTATGCCACCTGATCCAACTCTATATAAAAGGCTGCAGACAATGCTAATTTTACCTCTGATGAGTTACAACTTAATTATGAATCTGGTCAGGAGTGGACAACATGGTTCCCTTCACAACACGGACAGCATGTTAGTGTCTTTTTCCCAGTCAGTTTGTATATGTATTAGATCTAGGGAGTCAAAAACGTACACATAACTGTCCCATGCCTACTAAGATCAAGAGAAGACTCTTGGTCTGATAACTCAGCAATCAGTAAATTTTGATCTGGCAGTGGGCAAGGAAATATTGGTGACTTCTTGCCCCACGGGACTGGCATGTGTTAAATTTCTTGTAATCTTTACCTTAGAGTAACTTAAAACATTACTGACTCAGTTTAGTTGGACCACTATGTCTATAATTCCCTGTTGGGTAAGTACTTTTGAACCCAAACTTGCCCGAAGGATCAGCCTCACCAGTGGTGATGAAACACAATTATACATATTGGGTTTCAGAGAGCTACCTATAAACCTTTCCTTTTGTACATGTAACACCAGCTCAATTGACAGATTCTGTTTCTAAACACTGTAATGGTTTCACAGATTCACACAACTTCAAAACTTTAGATCTGGAATCAATATAACACAAACATGGAAATCTTTACGACTATATAAACAATTGAGGAAAGGCTTAACATTCTGCTGGCATTGGTAGGTCTGTACTGTGGATCAATTTCTTCCAAGTTGTTATTGTTCAGAAAGTCTCCTAACATCCAAAGCCTCTCACACTCATAGATTTTTAAAGAAAATCTATAGATATACCTTGGGCCAAATCTTTTTCTTCAAAGTAATATAAGGAGTGAAGCATTCATTACGCCTTAATTATACTCAGATCTAGACTTACTCATTACCTATAGTGTCCCAGAAGTCAATAGTAGTAATATCACAAGTCTTTAACTTCGGAGCCTTCAAAATATAACTTCACTATCAAGGAGTTCAATAAATCTATTCTTTAACTTATACTCAAATACATGTATGTACGTGTAAAAGAGACAGTGAAACTGCTCAAGTCCTCTTTACTTAAATTCATTACCAGTTTATTTAAACCAAACAAGACAATTTAAGTACATGTAAATATGTCTCTACAATTTAAATCAAATTATCTTTCTCTTTTTTTTTGTACAGAGATAGACTCTTTGTGTTAATATTAAACATTGTACAGATTGAAAGCTGATACAATTTTAGATTTAATATGAAATCTCAATTATGCTTTATGGACATATGCCTTAAAGAAATAATTAAAAGACTAGCATAACCATAGAAGATTTTAATTACTTTTTTTTCTTTCAAATAAAACTGAACATTATGTTTCATTCTACTTAATACAAAGACACTGTCTCCTTTTTATTGACTTTAACATAAAAAAATAAAAGAAAAAACCCAGTAAAATCACAAATTTTTACTTTACTACATGTATGAGGAAACATTTCACTGATAAATGCCCTGCTGGTGTGATTTATGACCTTATATGATCCATTCCTACTGGTATAAATATCACCCACAACTTTGTGCATATTTCAATAAGTAAACATAAAGACAAACAGAAACTAGCTTATCTACAAGGTTCTATCTATAAGATTCTTTATATCAATAATGACCTAGGACAAATTCTCACCAGGAGTAGCAAAATCGCATTTGTTTAATAACAGTGTGGGACTTGATCGAATAACTGAGCTTAACAGTTTATTGAAAATCCTTCAGTGCTATTTAAACACCAATTCAAGTCCACTGTCAACATTGTTGATTATAATCCTCTTACAAGATGGAATTATACACTACATGGCCATATATCAAAGACGTTATCATATGCAGGCCAACTTTAATCCATTTCTAAAAAGGTGTGAATTTCTTATACCTTTTTTTTCAATTCATATTGTCCAAGTTTCTGAATATCCTAAATCGCAACTTATATATATGTTCCTATATATTTCCACCTGAATCTGACGATTTATGAAAGAAATATTGAAATCTATCCTATCTAAAGCTTACCCTACTTGTAGTTTCAAAATACAGGCCATACTAACAATACATTTAGAACTATAAGCTTCTGTGAAATCCATTACACCTCAACAGTTTGGTATGAACTACTGCTTTCAAGTACATTCTGTATGATGTATCTTATTCTGTTTGCAAAGTTAACCCACCATTTGATCCGGGAATATAAAGCCAACAATGTTGTTTTCAAAAAGCACAACTCTTTTATCAACACAAAACTTGACAAAAGTAAACTGTTTACAATTTTTAAAGGAGCCATGTTTAAATATATACTGCATTGTGTTATATATGTGTGTACTAAAAATATAACAACCAATGCTACTTTTGTATTTGATGTTTCTGAATGAATTATTTATTGATAAAAAAAATATAAGTTTATCATAATCAGAATAAAGAAGTAAATTTATATTAAAAGGACTGTATTAAATTATAGGTAATTCAACTTAAATTGTTTTTTTTTTTTAAATTGGATACAACGAAATATCAACGAAAAAGGATGTAAATCAGACCCAATATGTTTTATTTTACAATTTACATGTATTATGAATCTGTAATAACTAACTCCAGTAATATGCATGTGTCCCCAGAAATTTGGTATTCGGTACTTGGTAAGGAAGAAGTAGACGGTAGATTGACGTCAATACATTCATTTTTAGTCTCTGTAGTTTGACCAGATGGAAGTAAGAAATGAAAAAAAAAATAAAAGTATTATCCAAAAATCAAAATTCTTTTGCTTTACATCTTGCATAATTTAATGTCCTTGAAAAAGAAATATTCATTAAAAAAGGTGTAGGAGAGCATTATGAATTTCAAAATTCATCATCATTCAGGTACGGAAGATCTGCAGAAAATTGTTAGTACGTACATGTATATAAGAATTATATTAGTTTACAAATTCCTGACAGGAAAGCTATTAGGTATTCAGAATTTAGAAAGATCATTATTACACATAGGAGTCTTTTTATAGTAAAAATAAAGAAGTATTAATTACAAGGTTTTGAGAATTTGTTTGGGGATGTTCCACTGTATATCAAATTTATTCCACACTGATGAGGTTAATGTTGTGGGTTCTACAGATACAGTTAAGTCTAAGAAATCAATTAGTTTATTCATGTATTTCCTTCATTTTAATAACCAGCAAACTGTCAAACTCCAATATATACATATATATACTCTAGTAATGAAGATTCTAAACTAAAGGTTTTGAAATCTGAAAAATTTGGTTTTTTTATATACAATGTAGATCAATATTTTATACACATGTATTGGTCAACCGTTGATTTTCCCATATTCTGATCGTGTTATGTGCTGCTTTTTGTTTTGTGTGTACATGGCTGATACTTACACGGTCTGGCTGTCGTGCATCCACAACCACTCCCATCAGGGCTGTGTATGGAGCATTATTGACGGACCTGAAAATTAGAAATTGAGTTAATTAACATCACTACCTAATTAGGATCCAAACTGAGCAGCACAAAAGACGTTGTAAAATGTACTATAGCCTTCCACTTAATTAAGGCCACACTTCTGGTTTTATTTTAAGGTTGAGCAAATCAACCAATATTATGAACTTAAAAGAAAAAAGTCTGCTTAAAAGGACATTCTGTGTGTGCCTGTCAGGTATGGGATGATGACAGCTAGTGGTCCAAATGGCTGTTCCATCTTATGGACCATGCTGTTACTAGTGTTAGTAATGAATAAGTTATTTTAGTTTAAAATGAAAATCTTTAGACAGAAAAATTATAGGAAATGTTAATACATGTATCACCACTGAACTGCCTTTCTATGGTATTATAAATGTTAGAAATACCATATAAAACTTAGATAACACTACTGGTTCCTCTTACATTGCAACATTCAGTTTTATGGAGGTGGACTGGTGGAGGCACGCTTAAGTGTCCGACAAGGACTGAAACGTTGGTAATAACCTCTATATGAACTACCAAGTGATTTGCCTTCGTTAGACACGACAACAAAATCTTTACTAGGACATACATGTAGACATCTTCGCTCTAACTAAGGGTCACTAACTTTGTATTTACCATCTTCGTTAGCAATTAAGTTTACTACGTACTAACTTGGTGAACACAAAGTTACTGTTAGTAACCCTTGGCTAGCGAAGATGCGACACAGAAAGTTACTATACTGTAGAGTACAAAAAAGGGAAAGAACGGGGAAACAACACATTCCTGCCAAGTACCCAAACAGTCTGAATCGAACCTGGATCTCTGTTGGATTGTAACCCTGGTAAATATTAGCTGCAATATACTGCTTGGCTAAAGAAAGAACTTTTCTTCAGCTTGATTAGTTGAGTGTAAGACTAGTGTAATAGGAAGGAGTAATGAAAAACACCCTTCTTCTTTCTTGACTTCAAATTACACTGACAGAACCTTGGTTCCTAAATCCTGGGCACAAAAAGATGTACATGTACATATGTTTATCTGGAATGTGAATTCCTATTAAAGATGGCTGCTTACTACATACTCTTTGCAACACCCAGGAGCACATAACTGTACAAGAGTGATAAAACTAAACTAAAGACAAAGAACAAGTCTTAATATTTAAGTGGAGGATATGACAGACGGTCATTCTCACAGGGACTTGACACACTCAGCGACCCAGAATGACAAATTAACCGTATGGTCTGATCCCTATATCACTTATTATTGCCATAGTAACATGTCAAATCCCTGAGATCATGATTGGTGGATATACAGTAAAAGGTAGATATTACACATGTTGAGGGACTTATGGGGAGGAGACATTTAGAGCAAATCACCACAATTAATGCAGCTGTATCAATCATTTGCTATTAATTTGTTTCATATTCATTTATGAGTTTTCTAGACTTGAAAATATGTTATGATTTTTTACTATAAATGGAGTTAATTAGCATTTGTGACACTCACTTTCCTTGGTTGGATAATTATTGATTCTCTGGCAAATTTATAGATTAGATTATTTTTAACAATGTTTCTGCATATTAATGTAAACTAATATGAAAAAATATCATATATTTATAGGAGACAGCAAGAGGAAAAAATAGATAGATATAATTTTGTTTATAAATGTAAGAATTGATTTAATGAATTGGAATTATCAAACAATTCCAATTATAGAGAAAGAGAAAGAAAACTATTAGTATTTAGGTGTTTTAAGTTACAAGTGGATATCATAAGTAGGAGCAGATATTGCAGTACAAACTTTATTAGTAGTACAAGACTAGAATTATCTAGAGCTCACCTAGGTTTCATTTCTAGAAATGTTTACAAAAACAAAAATCAAATTATATCTGGGGGACTGGTCTGGGAGGTCATGAAAGCGCCTTGTTTGTATACTGTGTGTACATGTACTTTGAACCGAGAAGCCGTTGATAATTGAAAATCTTGGATTAGTGGATTATGCTTTTTTTTGTATATTTTAGAAACAAACACAGGCAAAAGGTGACACACGAGTGGCGCCTTTGCATGTGTATCTGATGTGCAACCAAATGCAATAGAAACGTCTAAATTTAATTGTGATAATTGTATACTAAATAAAACAAGCTTTGGTGCTGAACAAGCTTTATATCCTGATAAAGGAACTACCATTATCCACTACATGACCAACCCATGTCTATAACATCTGGAAGTAAACGACCACATCTGTGACTTCTCTGCCATCTAGATAACCCTATCAAAAATCAATGTTTTTACCAGCTGGGTGAATAACATATTGAAGGAAATTATTAACATGTATATAACCATAGATTTATCCTATCCCTTGATAATTTTAAATTGTTAAATAATCTTCAACTTAAAACAACCGTGATCTTCTCCGTTATGCAAAGCGAAATCAAAGTCGTATTTGCTTTGATTTTGTGGTTGATCTTATCGCAAGACACTTTTCAGACCTGTGTCGTCTGCATTTGAGTTGGTAGTTACTGCTAATTAATGCATGACAGAAGTTAATATAAAATGTTTCAAACGGGTTTCTTACTTGCAGTACGAGATGGCAGCCTTGGGTGCAGCTGGTGGAATGTTTGGAAAGTATGAAGTCGACAAGCGATTCTTCAAAGGATGCGATCCCATCGTAGATACATCCGCCATGCTTGATCTCCCGGACTGAACCTAATCACTCAGTTCGTATATCCCTCCACTGAAATAGGCCACTAAGTAAACAATCGCTAGTTTGTTTTTTATGTGTACTACTAATGTAAATTTATGCAAATATTATTTTAAAACTTCATAGTATCCCTTACAAATATACAAGAACAGTTCATTATTGTGTATTTACCTAGTATTCCACTGAACCAACGTAACTATGGACGCAATTTAAAGTCCGTGAATTAATTCGCGTAAGCTACTTCCGGAGTAAACATTACCACGTGCTCTTTTTCTGTTAAACTTGTTCACTGGTCTACGGTGTTGAATGGTGGTTGTACTTCTACGAAAACAAAAAAACAACAACTGTCAGTTCATTAAAGTATATGTACAGTGTAGTAAATTCATATACACTGTACATGTACATAGTACAACGGAGATACAAAGTATAATGCTGTAAAGTCCGCGATATTAGCTAAATGGACATACAGTACAGTACGAAGATGATTATTGAACATGTCATTTTAAATGACTACGGTGTAATTTTGTACTACAATTTTGGTGTCAGGACACTGAATTTTGTCTAGGTATTATGTGAAAATTGAATCGCTTAATGGACAGACCTCATATCTTGATGGCATTAAAATTACTTAAAAACAACATAAAATGAAGGATTTTTTAATTATCTTATTTTATTTTACTGCTATTTTCTATGATATCCATGTTTATCCTCATTAGGGTATTTCACATCATCACACTTGCCTGCGTTCAGTCTTTCGCTGCATGACCCTTTTGTATGGGAAATCACATTGATAATTTATAGAAAATTACTTATATCATTTTATACGTGTACATGTTAGTAAAGATATTTATTATACCGTTCCTATAATCTATGTTTAAGATTTACTGTTAATGTAGAGTCTCCGTAGGCCTCCAATAAGAGAAAATAGTAACGTTTCTAACGAGACACGGAAGAGTTTCGTCCCTTAATTTGATATTGACCCCAAAAGTTGTGTAAGAAATTCGAGTTACTTCCCTTCGCCATTAAACGCGTACGTAAAAATCTGAGACAACCTACTATTGATGTGAAATCTAATTAACTAACTACTAAAAATAATATGTTCACACAAATTTCCATGGACATTCGGCCGTTTTACAGAAGGCTAATAGAAGTTGTTAGATGAATGGGGGCAACAGGTGATATAGGTCTCAGACAAAGCAAACAAAACTTTTTGAGCGAAAATTTTCATTTGTGAAAGTTGTTCATTAAACAATACATTCAATAAAAATTAACTAGAACAGTGCCAGATTACAAATGTTTGCTTACGACATTCTGCTTTAAATAAACAATACAGAGTATATGCCAACTTGGCTATGGGAGGTGTTTAATTCATTTGGAAATACAGAAATCAAGAGCAAATTTACCAAATAAACCTGTAGAGAGAGAGGATATTATATCAAATAATTTTAAATGGGACTAATAGTATTGTTATTCTAAAAAAAAGAGGCCAGGGAAATAAAACATAATAAACATAATTATCTAATGAAATGCAAGGCATCGACGATAAGAGTCATTATATATACAGACTAAAATTTTGAAGGGTTAAAAGAGAGAAAAATATTAACTATTATTCCTAAATGTTGAGCACACGAACTAAATAGGAAAGATGCGTAAGAATAAGTGATGATATTATACAGATTTGATCCGAAGAGCTAATTGATGCCTCGGCAACTTCGTCTTTGTAAAACATCGGAAGTTGAAAAGCATTTAATTTCTCATTGTACATGTATATTGCACTGACCCAAGAGACTCGAGATAGAGGGTAGGGAAGTATGTAAAAAATATTATATACAAATGATACACAAAATATACTAATGCTGTTATCATCTAATTAACCACAATTCTCCCGTGATATGGATTTCTTCAGAAGAAAATTATTTGACATGTGCATTACATACAGTGTTGTATGGTTTGATTGCATCCTGCGTATTGTATGTTGTTTGGGTGTAAAATGTAATAACATTTATTGGAACTGAAACAACGTACGATTGGCACTCGTTTGATCTCCGATTATACACCAGCTGTCGAGGCCATGAAATACTGTTTCGTTGTTGTATATAAGTTACAACCTTTTTATAGATCAGTCTCTGTGTACTTGATTGTAAATATCGAACAGAGAGGAAGTAGATTCAAATAAGATGCATACGCCTCTCGGTGCAGACAGAATCATCGTAATCAAACAAAACCACAAATTTTGACGCCCACATACAACGTTGCACAACTTAACCAATCACATTTTGTAGTATTTATAGAAAAAAAATAGTCCCTTCTCCTACACAGGGTCGTACATACATCTATGAACGTCCCTCTCTCTTTCTACATGTATGTCAAGAGTAGGGGTATAGGTAGAGGCTTATATTTATTCTATTAATACTAAACAGAACCAGACGCCTGTGGGTAAGGTATGCAATAAAATCGACAGGTAACAGAACTCTCCACTCATCGATCGAAAGTCTCTCCCTCCCTACCCTCTATATCGAGTCTCCCTTCCTATCCTCTTTATCGAGTCTCCCTCCCTACCCTCTATATCGAGTCTCCCTCCCTACCCTCTTTATCGAGTCTCTCCCCCTACCCTCTATATCGAGTCTCCCTCCCTACCCTCTATATCGAGTCTCTCCCCCTACCCTCTATATCGAGTCTCCCTCCCTACCCTCTATATCGAGTCTCCCTCCTACTTCTATACCGAGTCTCCCTCCCTACCCTCTATATCGAGTCTCTCTCCCTACCCTCTTTATCGAGTCTCCCTCCCTACCCTCTTTATCGAGTCTCCCTCCCTACCCTCTATATCGAGTCTCCCTCCCTACCCTCTATACCGAGTCTCCCTCCCTACCCTCTATATCGAGTCTCCCTCCCTACCCTCTTTATCGAGTCTCCCTCCCTACCCTCTTTATCGAGTCTCCCTCCCTACCCTCTATATCGAGTCTCTCTCCCTACCCTCTATATCGAGTCTCCCTCCCTACCCTCTATATCGAGTCTCCCTCCCTACCCTCTATATCGAGTCTCTCCTCCCTACCCTCTATATCGAGTCTCCCTCCCTACCCTCTATATCGAGTCTCCCTCCCTACCCTCTATATCGAGTCTCCCTCCCTACCTCTATATCGAGTCTCCCTCCCTACCCTCTATATCGAGTCTCCCTCCCTACCCTCTATATCGAGTCTCCCTCCCTACCCTCTATATCGAGTCTCCCTCCCTAC
The DNA here is from genome assembly GCF_902652985.1 of Pecten maximus. Taxonomy (NCBI): domain Eukaryota; kingdom Metazoa; phylum Mollusca; class Bivalvia; order Pectinida; family Pectinidae; genus Pecten; species Pecten maximus. The sequence goes on from NC_047026.1 coordinate 25,355,514, forward strand.
CCTCTATATCGAGTCTCCCTCCCTACCCTCTATACCGAGTCTCTCTCCCTACCCTCTATATCGAGTCTCCCTCCCTACCCTCTATACCGAGTCTCCCTCCCTACCCTCTATATCGAGTCTCCCTCCCTACCCTCTATATCGAGTCTCCCTCCCTACCCTCTATATCGAGTCTCCCTCCCTACCCTCTATATCGAGTCTCCCTCCCTACCCTCTATATCGAGTCTCTCCCCCTACCCTCTATATCGAGTCTCCCTCCCTACCTCTATATCGAGTCTCCCTCCCTACCTCTATATCGAGTCTCCCTCCCTACCCTCTATATCGAGTCTCCCTCCCTACCCTCTATATCGAGTCTCCCTCCCTACCCTCTATATCGAGTCTCCCTCCCTACCCTCTATATCGAGTCTCCCTCCCTACCCTCTATATCGAGTCTCCCTCCCTACCTCTATATCGAGTCTCCCTCCCTACCCTCTATATCGAGTCTCCCTCCCTACCCTCTATATCGAGTCTCCCTCCCTACCCTCTATATCGAGTCTCCCTCCCTACCCTCTATATCGAGTCTCTCTCCCTACCCTCTATATCGAGTCTCTCTCCCTACCCTCTATATCGAGTCTCCCTCCCTACCCTCTATATCGAGTCTCCCTCCCTACCCTCTATATCGAGATTCCCTCCATACCCCTATATCGAGTCTCCCTCCCTACCTCTATATCGAGTCTCCCTCCCTACCCTCTATATCGAGTCTCCCTCCCTACCCTCTTTATCGAGTCTCCCTCCCTACCCTCTATATCGAGTCTCCCTCCCTACCTCTATATCGAGTCTCTCTCCCTACCCTCTATATCGAGTCTCTCTCCCTACCCTCTATATCGAGTCTCCCTCCCTACCCTCTTTATCGAGTCTCCTTCCCTACCTTCTATATCGAGATTCCCTCCATACCCCTATATCGAGTCTCCCTCCCTACCTCTATATCGAGTCTCCCTCCCTACCCTCTATATCGAGTCTCCCTCCCTACCTCTATATCGAGTCTTCCTCCCTACCCTCTATATCGAGTCTCCCTCCCTACCCTCTATATCGAGTCTCCCTCCCTACCCTCTATATCGAGTCTCCCTCCCTACCCTCTATATCGAGTCTCCCTCCCTACCCTCTATATCGAGTCTCTCTCCCTACCCTCTATATCGAGTCTCCCTCCCTACCCTCTATATCGAATCTCCCTCCCTACCTCTATATCGAGTCTCCCTCCCTACCCTCTATATCGAGTCTCCCTCTCTACCCTCTATACCGAGTCTCCCTCCCTACCTCTATATCGAGTCTCCCTCCCTACCCCCTATATCGAGTCTCCCTCCCTACCTCTATATCGAGTCTCCCTCTCTACCCTCTCTATCGAGTCTCCCTCCCGACCCCTGATCATTGACCTAGATATAAGTCCGTGACCTGATCAAAAACCCCTTTACATCTGATCTAGACCCCCTCTCTAATTCAATAATGAGTTTCCCTCCTTACCATCAATCAGGAGTCCCTTTCCTCCCCGGCCAATAGTCCTCTCCCTTCCCCCTATTAAGGGTATCACTCTACGCTCAACCCCGATAAAACGGGTTCCCTCTACCCCCAACCTATCTCCCTCTCTTACCCGTATCTTTCTCGTGTATACCCCGATCCACTTATCGCTATAGTGAAACGAAGGGAAGTAACGCCGGTATATCAGAATGACTTCGATCAAGAAGCTCCCTCAGTGCCCGACCCTAGCCACATGGTTCCTATGATTTGACCCCAGGGTCCAGTCTCCAGATCACATAGAGTAAACTAACTCAATCGCAAGTCTCCCTCCCTACCCTCTATTCCGAGTCTCCATCCCTACCTCTATTCCGAGTCTCCCTCCCTACCCTCTATTCCGAGTCTCCCTCCCTACCCTCTATATCGAGTCTCCCTCCCTACCCTCTATTCCGAGTCTCCCTCCCTACCCTCTATTCTGAGTCTCCCTCCCTACCCTCTATTCCGAGTCTCCCTTCCTACCCTCTATTCCGAGTCTCCCTCCCTACCCTCCTCCGATCGAACATGAAGTGATAAGGAGTCACTTGCCTGACCACGTGTGCTACTCGATCGGTTTATAAGGTCCTTCGTGCGCTTTCATCCGGGAAACAGGGAGTGATCAATATCCCAATTAATAAAGTTCTTTCGCATTTGTTGTAAAGTAAATAAAAGCTTATTACATTCTCTGTCCATAAACCCGACCGCAATTCCACTCCCGACCCTCAATCGCGTGTCTCGTTTCCTTACATCGATCAACTCTTCCAGTTACCGGCGTCCTATTATACATATATCTATATAGTAGACTGCAGGATCTAACCAATAAGTAAAATCTTTTTGTCAATAAACCAATTAGCACTGTTAATGAAAAAGGACCTGCCGGGACCTAGATAAGATAAGACTCGACTTGAGCTGCTACCAACATTGGCGTAAAAGACAAGAGCTTTCGGTCGGCAGGATGCAAACTCCTCTGTCGCGTGGGCGGTATTGAGATGTTTACCAGCCGTCCACAGGCTGGGAGCTTGTACCACATGGAATTTAAAATCAACTTAGATACGTCCCTATCTAGCTCGAGTTTCCTCTGGTCCTGACACAAGACTAAGGGATTCTGACAGCTCGATGTCTGGTGTGGGAAGTCAAAGTCTGGTGTCAGGCCCAGAGGAATCTCGGGCTTGTTCCTATCCATCAACAATTTTACATTTGTAACTTTTAAATAAATGACAGTATCATATTATTATATATATGATATCTATATAAAAAATACCATTGATATTTTATAGTGAAAACAACAGTTACCATATCAGTACTTCAAAAACGACCATCTTCCTGACACGATAACCATTTATGAATATGGTAGTTATGCTAGCAATGTTTTTTTTCGTACAAAAATATGATAAGTATTATTTAACAAAATATGTAATAATAATGAAACATTATTTAAATTTTGTAGGTGTCGAAAATAACGTGAAAATATTTCACTCTTCGACTCAATCATTGAACGTAACATCCGCTGTAACATGTAACGAAAGGCCTATGAGCAATGGCGATGTGACACAGACCCGATAAGTTGTTGCAATCTGGTGTCAATAGTCCTGAACAACGGTTGAATGTCTTTTACCCTGGAGGGTAATACATCGTCATGGTCCTGAACAACGGTTGAATGTCTTTTACCCTGGAGGATAATACATCGTCATGGTCCTGAACAACGGTTAGTGGAATGTCTTTTACCCTGGAGGGTAATACATCGTCATGTGTCACTTTGTCACTCAACAAATCTATAGGCGAACCTTAATACTGACAAATGTGTCACTTTGTCACTCAACAAATCTATAGGCGAACCTTTATACTGACAAATGTGTCACTTTGTCATTCAACAAATCTATAGGCGAACCTTAATACTGACAAATGTGTCACTTTGTCACTCAACAAATCTATAGGCGAACCTTAATACTGACAAATGTGTCACTTTGTCACTCAACAAATCTATAGGCGAACCTTTATACTGACAAATGTGTCACGTTGTCACTCAACAAATCTATAGGCGAACCTTTATACTGACAAATGTGTCACTTTGTCAATCACAAAAACTTAACTCGGGCATTTATACTGACAAATACGCTCGTCCCTGAAGTATTACTGAGGATATTGAGTTAGTTTAGAATTATTGTTTGTTTTCGACATGTTTATGGAGTTTGAAATGTCACACACAGTGTATGCTATTAACCGACACTTGTGGGATAATTGTGTAATTACACTAGTTGCCTATTTGTTGACATGCCTAGTCTAGCGCAAATTTATATCACGATGCAATTCACTACTCCTGTCATATTTTTTTTGTCGCGAAAATCACGTAAACAAAATTGTCACTCAAAGTGCTCAATTATACAACAGTGTTTTCATCCATATAGAGGCATGACTCAAGTATCTGACAGTGTCTGTTGTCATCGAGCCAAAGACAAGTGATCATCTTCATTGATTCTGCCTTTTTAAAAAGTGCGTGACAGACGTTTGACGTCACTTCCGCTAACAATGAAGTACATCCACCTAGGCCTACGGCGATGAACTCAATGACCAGGCAATGCATTTACGGTTTAGTCAGCTTGTCAAAAACGATGGCTCTCCTCGCCTCTTTCAACAATGAACAACCAAGCTAACAGCATCAGCCATGTCTTTCATGCTACTTTACACGCACACCATACCCGGAAGCAGTTGGCAGCAAATAACGTGTTTTCTTCAGAACATAAAAGTTATTATTCTCGGCCTTTTTAGTTTCACGTCCCCACATCATTTGACTCCTACGCACATGCGTACAATTATAATGCACAGAAAGTCGAATCCATGACGAATTTCGTTGATCCCTAGACATCCACAATACCGCAAATGTATCATTATGAATCTACGAATAAATGCAGTTTGTGTGACAACATCCTCGAGACGTAGGCTTGAATATAATTCAGTAATTGAAATAAGCAGTTTAGGCTCAGTGATTGTGAGAGCTTATTTACTCGTGCAATGTTTCCATTAAAAACATAACCCCATTCCAATACCTCCATAACGAAAACAAAAGTATAGCCTTACATGAACTTTGCTAGACGGGTGGCGAATCTGGCGATCAATGTCAAAATTGTTTGCATGTTACAACATAATGCTACAATTCCACCATAATTTACCTGCTTCCTTACAAATAGTTAATTAGATTATAACGTGTGACCGCTGACTTTGTCAAAATCGAATGCACGTGTTCTAACAATTAAACATGCATGTAGCTTGTCGTTTAAATTGAATCAAAAAGAATCCAGTCTAACCCTAGGTTTGTCAGAGAAATATTTCACAATGGTAGATAAATGGCAGAATCTGAAAACTTAATTCTGTAAAATGTCATCTACAAAATACCGGTACTTTGAAATTGAAGACAAGATAATAGCTCCGAGTGAAGATTTGTCTTCCCTTAGTTTTGAAGTCAATATGCGTGTATTTTTTCTTCTGTACAAATTCAAGTTTCTTGCTTCTTGGACAAACTGATGCAATGTACATAAAGTATGTTCGTATTTAGCATAATAAAAACAAACGAACCGAATTCATTTAATCTTTATTCAACCTTCAAAGTCAAAAATTGAAGAGACATCAGTGTAGCACAATGTGGAGTTGCCGAGATATAATGATTCTTTGATCAAGACCTTGAACTCTCTCAAACCGGCGACCCCACAATACAAGTATCAAAATAGAGATTTTTAAAACAAATATCGAACTCGTAATTTACCTGTACATTTCAAATAAAACATGCCATCAATGTTTTTTTTTTAACAAAATACATATCACTATGTAATCTATCATTGACGTTCAAGCTTAATGGACACAGACCAAAAATTCAAGGACATGTCAAGGTCACATGGCAGAATTCAAGGCTTTTCAAGATCGTATGCATTCTCAAATGATACTCATCACCTTGAACCCCTTCAACTTCCATGTCGCGCGCCTTATTAACTACGCCTAAAAGGATATACAACATTTACCTATCCTATCCCGTATTAAAATATACACAAGACTTTGAAAGATACATGTATACTAGTAGTGACTTTGAAAATGTGCGCATTGTTTTCGTATGAAATACATAATTAGTCAAAGGGACGATGTCTGAAAATGTATTTTTTGTAGAAATAGATTGGTGCACATTTAATGAATTTGATATGAAACGAAAATTTTGATAATGAACGCTCTGCTGTCTGCATTGACGACCTTTCCCTGGTATGAAGTACATCAGTGTCATTACATCATCTTCACAGAGAAGAGTAAACGTGCATAATTTTATATTTTTAATATAAAATCTATCTACACCATTTTTATTAAACACAACAAATAAACATGTATACGAAAAATAAATTAATAATGTAACCATACATCTACAAAATTACAAATTATTGATTCCCCAACAGGACTGAATCAATCAACTGTAGGACAGTTATCACAGTAGGCCTACAGATAATATCACAACACCGAGATCCCGGACAGATGGCGCACACCAGTGCATGGTCTTTGATTCTGTGTACACTCTTAGTTTCAACGATTTTTCTTATTCATCTATGACTATTTCTTGTATTCCTATGCTCTTTTGACTAACCGTGACTATTTTTGTTCTTTCAATCTGTCCGAAAAAAATACTAGTAAGATGACCACCACTTCTGTTTCCGAAAATAAAACCTGCATTATACATCTGGGAAAGAACAGGAACAAACTTCAAGACCAGCAGTGTCTAGGTTATTCTAGTCGGATTCTAAGTTATCACTAAGGACCGCGTGTTACATACAAATGACTATTTTATATCATGAGAAATAATTACATTTCAATCCAATATGACTGTCTGTCGGTCATGTTTGTATCCAATAACACCCAGAATGTAGTTTGTATAACTAGATGAAATTTCATAAAGATGTCTTCTGCATTGTCCGAGATACAGCTCGAACTTCAAATCTCAAATCTAAGATGTCTGCTTGTCGGCCGTCCTGGTTACCAATCAGTTCGAAAATGTATTATACTGACTGGTAACTAAGCAACATGGTGGAATTCCAGGAAGCTAAGACGTCTCTAGTACTTTTTCTGAGAAATAGTGCAAGGATAGACCACTGACCAAAGGCGATTTGCGTAACCCACCATATACTGATAGTGGGTTAAAAATACGTGTCTTTTCTTATCGAATCTTTGTTCATCTGGGATTAAGTATTCACAAATCTTCGGACATAGTTAAGAATACATGGGGCGAAAAATGGATAAGATAAAGTATGGAGCGGTTTTAAACAACCTGTACCATGTCCAAAAATACTCAGTTATGAATTTCAACTTTTTACTGTAACGTAATATAATCCTTCTTTTAAACATCCAAATATTGCATTCTATATTTTCTGATTTATTTAATTTAAAAAAAAGATCCCGAAACGAAAGTTTCCGGTTTATTTGCTTTACAATGTGGAGTTTTTTTCGGAGATATTATCATTATTATTGCAGTTACATATAAAAATACACATTATTAAAACATGACGGTTTCCCTAGACAAGGTAAAAAAAGTGCATAAAATATTAATCATGTGACAAATCTACATCCGACCTGAAAGTTACTTCCGGCCATATTGCACCATAATTTCAATTCGATATTCAATTAAAATATCCGTGTCCTGGCTAAGCTTAGTCTGACAACGATAACGTATCGATAAAGTATTTCGTGTCAAAACACTGCTATAACCTTCTCAACTGTTTGTCAATCGTAGCTCGTAACATCTGCAGTTCCCTGACTTCCGGTATACATAGGTCTGTATAAAACCCGTATAACATAATATGGAATGCAACTAGCATAACCTAAGTGTCTTTATAGTAACTACAGCACCAACAAGTCCGTACCTTTCTCAATGGCCTCATTGGCCTGCATTCGTTTCTCGGCATTAGACATTTCACAATCGCCTTTGCTGTGCGGCAGATTCCAAACATTCCAAATATTCTTCTTGCTGTGTCACCGCGCATGCCATCAAAATAACACTTCAAAACTGACTGCCGTTCTTTCTTCAATATTCCAATTGAAGATTCGAGTCCGCCTTAAATGTAGCGACTGAAGGATACAAATCCACAAAATGATCAATGTGGTTTTCACCTGGATAACTGGGTACTGGGGTGTACGTCAAACTCTCAGGTGAAGGTAAGTACTGGACTCTGCAGCAGTTGCACAGGGCTATGCAATATGGTGGTCGGTGGTATTTCTTCATGACCGAAGAAAGAAAATGCCGGTGATGAAGATGTCACAAGTCGACATGGAGATGCTGGAGGCGAGTATTTCCTTTTATTATTCCGCGTTTGAATTTCTTTCTCGAAGTCCAAAAGCTGTTGCAAGAAACTTATGTTTGGTGAAATCACGCTCCGGCGAGACTTAACAAATTCGAAAGCTTCGTCCAAACTAAGACATTGGCTCTGCATGATGTAAGCCAGACAGATCGTAGCAGATCGGCTGATTCCGGCCTGGCAGTGCACGAGGGTCTTACCGCCCTGACGCTTGACTTCATCTGAAAATAAGCAAAAATTCATGAAAATTACTTTAAATGTTAGCATGAAAAAATGCATCTGTTATTCACATTTTCAATATTACTCGTTGTTGTGGTTAATGTATGTTTGAATATGAATGTTTGTTTTAAGTTTTAAGGGTCACCTTTATGATTTCGTTTCGTAATTTGAGTACGTACAACTAAATATATGCAACGCTTGCAACGTCCAAGAATAGTCCGTTGTTTTTTGCAATATTTCTAACTATCAACGAGAGTTCCGCAGCTTCTGTGTAATTACATGAGAGGCCACAGTAATTATTTCCTGTACAAATTGATTATCTTTGCATTTCCATGATTTCTGATTCTAATTAAAAGAAGCTGCACAGCATCCCACAAGTGTTTACCTGTCTACTTTAACATCGAGAAAACTTTGATGGTGCTAGCGTATACGATTGCATAACAAATAGTCTTAATGAGCATCACTTCTTGGGAGACTAGAAAATGAAGCGGGCTGAAGTTAGCAGCGGATTCGTTATTCGTTATTGGGGATTCGAATAACAGCGGATTGGGGATTTAGTTTTTTATGTTTAAATGATATTCGAATCCCAAATAACGAATAACGAATCCGCTGCTAACTTCAGCCCGCTAGAAAATGAAACCTTCACGCAAGTTATGCTTAAAATTCTGGATATATTCACTAGTGTGCCTTTGAATTGTGATATCTACTATATTTTTTTTTTAATTTTTTGTGTACTTTAATTATCTTCGATATTTATCCAATTCCCAGACACTCCCTCGACACTTAAGTCTACATAAGTATCCCTTACAGTGATTGCTGTGTGTTTTCTGTGTCGGTTTCATCAGCAGTGTCTCACTGTGTCTGCCGACGAGCGCGTGGGTGTTAGTTCGATCGATCCGGGCCCGCTCCGGTGACACTATTATAGCCAGCACGACTACCGTAGTCTAGTGAATAACGGCCCTGCTAAAACTTTTTATCCTCCAACGTCCAACTAAAGTGTGTATTGTTGAGTTATTATTATTACTTCGACATCTTTTTATTATGTTTTTTTTAACAATTTACTTTTTTTAAATTTAATTTAACACTTTCCACACTTTAACACGAGATAAACATATAGGGAACGTAAATATATGTTTCAGAAGTAGAACCTCTGAGCTTCATCTTCTGGAAATATACTCGAACGTTTACAACAGTGAATTCTGTCTGTATCGCTTGTCGGTCCTGGATCGGGCACCTGTTATCTCACCATTATAAAGGCCATCTACGCAATACATTTTACATAAATAACGAATGCCATTTTTTCATCAAATAAAAGAAATAGTACAAAAGATACGATGACTCGATGCCATATATTGTTATCTACACCTATTGCCGGATTTCCTGTAATTTTGCACATTTCTTATAATGCCTAGATTCAACAGATTTCAAAAATGTGCTAAATCGATACATTTTTAAAGACGTGTGTTGTCCATTGATTTTGTTTTTATTTGTGTCCTATGAAACACTTTATCTAGATATAACTGTCACAACAATGCGTCACATCAAGCGTGAGTCAGGATAGGACGTTAACTTGGGACATTCGCCGGAACCGCACACTTCACAACGCCCGCTTCCGGTCAAAAAATCACAGACGCTATGTTGAACTGGTATGATTAATCGTTTAAGAATGACCTGTGTTGTGAGTGTCATTGATACAAAAGATTTAAGAGTGAGTGTTGCCTGGTCGTCATGGTGATATGGTTAGTATAACAACTTACCAATAACACAACACAAAATGACAAGCTTACAAGTGAACGCACCTATGAACGATATTGCTTCCGTGAACCACGTAGAAAGGTCAACCAGGGGGTTGTCATCGACGGGGATGTTCTTATATCGGAAGTCGGCATCAAAATGATTCTGACAATTGTTTGAAACATTCAAGATGGCGGTGATACCATGTGTCAGCAGAACGTCCTTGCCCGCTGCGCTCAGGGCGTTACCAATATAGAGATGGGCCAAGAGTTCAACCGGCTCCGACTGAAAAAGATAAAAGTTAATAATATTATAACATTTTAAAGATCATTTTGTAAATATATTTCTGAATTACGAACACGGTCTTTATGTTTAGCTACAAATGATTTTCCACTACAACAGTAGCTACTTCACACTCAATACATGTATTTCCAAGTTGCACCTTTAACGTCATTATAAATACAATCACAGTGAAAACAAAGGAAAAGATTATCATATCGATTGTATATATTATAATTTTAATTACATATATCTATTATTCTCTCAAAAATGTTGACGTACCGGAACTGAGATGTTGTGGAAGAGTGGAGTATTGGAGGCGGTGGTGGACATGGAGTCCTCTTGGCACTGTTTGGTGCATAGTGACGGGAATTGCTGTTTGAATGTGTTGTATCCACCTGAAATGCACAAAACATTATGATTACAACAAAGTACATATACCTAACACGGAGTTAACCTTCTTTAAACAGAACACGCTTATCCTTTCTGAACAGCTGGCCCTTGTACACTTCTAGGGTCTCCTTATGTATTTATATGTTGTCTTAGACTCTGAGTTATAATTTACATGTTGCGCTTTTGTGTACATGGTAAAATTACATACTTGCAAAACATCTACAAAACAGCAATTACTCTTAGTAACAACCAATCTAATCAACTAATTCACTATAACACGTTGTAGTTGCAAAGACGCGGATGTAGAGTTTTTAAAACACAGGCGGACATTTAGTAATTATACTGCATCGCAACAAGGTGCCCACGCGATCACTTTCTGTTGTATACAATTTGTTCGTCATGACAACGTACGTGACAAATTAATATACAAGGACTGGCACACATTCTTAATTAATCTGCTTACGTGTTTTACGAGGGCGTCCAGCTAATTATGAGTAATAATATCCTATATGATTACAATAATCACACTAGACCGATATGTATACACGGTTCTATCAGATTTTGTTTGTTACTGTTTTTAAAATATATGCTTAGTTTCTCACTTTTTATTTTTACTATTTAAAGAAGTGACATAGTTAAAGAGAGGAGTGTCGTCTATTTATACACAATGACCACTTTGTCCGATACACTTGGCAATGCACGTGACGTTTGCAATTTTTTTTCCAATTATTAAGTGATGAGAGGCTCAAAGTATTCAATGCCAAAAAATCGTCATTCTCTCTCTCGATCGACCGATCATGTAAACAGCTATTTCCGGACAATATCCTATATATCTAAATGTCAAGTTGTGTTCATTTTTTATTAACTATAGTCATACAAACTACATATATATGTGCACGCTATGACAGGACATTGTAAGGTACTAACTAGTCATATCCTTTATTAGGAATACTTAATAAATATAACATCTGCATTATCTGCTTATTTTAGATTGCATGCATGACAAAGCTTTTACTATACCATAGACCACAATCAGTTCTATATTAGGTATCTGAATTAACATAAACATACACAGATGTTGCAAATTTGCACAGAGCGAGTATATCTATAGTGTATATATCTTCTCATATTTTCTTGTATACGTTTATCGTAAGTGCATATGTAATTTTTGGTAACATTCCTTGCATTAAACCGTTTCCAGGAAAAGAATCCTACTGACAGAGGGCTTAATCGTGGGGGTTCTATGCGGTTTATAATTTATAAATGCAAATTATATAGACTCGAAATACTTTGGTGGGAGGTTGGCCCCACCCACTCATTACATGTATATATATAATTACCTTTATGTGCGCACCTGGTCAGTAATTACCTGTACATGACTGACGGTAACAGGCGATACATATATGATACATGTGTTAGTATATTTATTCACACCAATCGGCAACAAACAACATGAACAAAACTATTATAGAAATATGAATGGTCAGCTATTTAATTGTGATCTACATGTAGGTAGTCGTGTCCGTGTGCCACGCGATTGTGGTGAACCTTACAATACAGTATGAAAAGCTGATAATAATATTAAAGGTATTAATACAAATGTTTGTCCTAGTAGGGTCAGAGCTATAGTCACGGGGGCGCACCTGTTATGCGACAGGGGGGGGGGGGGGGGGGGGGGGGGGGGGGGTATTTGTACCCGTTTAAGTGTATATACTATACATCCGTTGACCAATGCAATGCTCATTGAAATTCTTATTGCGTGATAATGACGCACCTACTGGTCACTAATGGTCAGAATGGACAAACACCGGAAGCTGATTACGTGTATGTGTTGACTCAACAATCTCACGTGGGTATTTATCAATTAATGGACAAATAATAATGCTCCTATTCTCACTAAACAAAGTATAAATTCATACCACACGTTTACCAAGCTGCGGTCAGACTCCCACCTCCCGTATGTTGCTGATAAAAGCTCGACTTCGTGAGAGGATGGGTCATTTTTCTTAGGATTGACTCTACGTACGTAATGGTCTTAAATATTCCATTTTTCCGGTAAAAAATATATATATTCTAAATAAAGAATATAAAATTTCGAAACTTTACAGCACTTAAAATACTTTTTATACAAGTAAAAAGTCCATATAACCGCTCCCGACTCAAAACTCCGGAACCATGTACGTAACAATGTATATACTCCCATGAGATTTATTATCCACCCAAATCGCCCTATTGTTATAAACCAGTGTCACGACTTAAGGTGTATGGAAACATAATCGGTCATCGATCTTTGATTAAAATCGGACGTTGATTGTTTCCGGCGCGTTCGGACAAGCGGTAAGAGGCGCTATGCATATAAAAGAATTGTTTGACACGGGCTTGGCCCACAGGGTTTATAATTACTATCTCATCTATAATTACCAAAATTCTCCACCCAGAATGACAGTTTCGGCGAAAACGCTGTGAAGTGTCAAAACTATACAAGGCCCATTTACCAAACGCCATTGGTCAATTGGTGAATTAGCTATAAACTAATTAACGTACATTTTTTGTATACACAGATCGTATTTTTATACTTTGTGTTACAGACTACACGATTGGCCACCAATCTATGTTATTGAGACCGATTTCATTTTTACTTTAATTATAATAGAAATGAGAAAAAAAAACATATCAAAAGAAACAAATATTCGATTCGAAGGGAAACCGTCAGAGGAAACAGGTGTAGAGAAATCGATATAGATCTATAACATAATGTATCGATAACATCGCCAACTTAGGGGAAGTGCGAGGTTGAAATCGATAGGTTTCCAGTACTCTCAACTCGACATTGCCAGCGTTAGAAACACACTTAACATACCGGCGCTTTCGATCCTATCTCCAACATCTATGTGAAGTACCACTGATGTATTCCTATATAATCTAACGACTTGGATGTTGACAGGATGTCGATAATACTTCGACCTAACACAGGGACCCGAGGAATTGTTACGGTCTATGGATTCTGTTCCAGTGTATGTAGTATTTCAGACGTTTTATGTGGACAGATCAACACTTAGACATTTTGTTTGTTTGCTTGATTGTTTTGGGGTTGTTTTTTTCCTTTTTTTGGGGGGGGGGGGGGGCAATTAGTCTCGGACACGCATATACTATTCCACATTCTCATATCAAAACCCCAAAGTCCAAACGCTCATAGAATTTATTTCTTGAAACAAGTATCAGGTCCCTGCGTAGTATATAATGTAGTTTCTCTACGACCGAACTATGCTATCACTGCTATTAAAGGTATCCCTAATTTGAGGTGAACGCCATGGAACATAAGTTATAATTATAACTCAAATTATTCATACTCTCTTATCTCAAAACAAAATCAAAATCAATTTTAAACTTTTGAGCTATCTTCAAAAGTGATGTCTAGTTAGGACCGGAAACAGACACAAGATATTTATTGCACTTAAGTACGATAAATCGGTTTAATATTTTATTTCATCTTTATTGATAGGCAGTGAAGTGAATCAGAGTAAATGTCTGCCTGGGGTTATCAACTTTCTCATGTGCTCAGGAGTTCGTTGAACAGCGGAAACTGTTCCCATATTTCCCACAAGTGTCCGAGAGGACAACGCCTTTGTTAATACAAGATCTTTATAATAAGAAATAATACAACACTGTTTACTTGGCAAACAGGGGGTGTTTGTTACGATAACTGTATACAACGAGCGTCACTGACCGAAAAGTTACCATATCTCACCTCTGTTCATAGACCAATGAACCTCGGATATACAATGCAATGAACTTCACAGTGATAGACCATAAGTTTTAACAGGAATAATTTTTCGAATAAGATTAGATACAATAAAATATTGTGATACAAGCTTCTAATATGTGGACGTCACAATCTCATAGCCTAAATGACATCCAACCTATTTTTAAATTGCATTCACCGTAGGCATCGCCCCAGTATGACGCATCTGACATTTTCATTTAAATTTGAAGAATGTACATATAATCCGTTTTTGTTGTTTATGGTAGTTATTGTTTACCTGCTGTAATATATGAAACGCGAGCATTTAACGAGATAGCAACTGCTGACGTGATGCGTATTTTATGACACTGTCAACCATTTTGAGTTTGTCTTTGTTTTTAATTACGTACTATATTTTTTTTTGCGTAACCTGGTCCAAAACTTGGTATTTGTTTACAACATTTGATATTAGTTAATACCAGTTCAGACAAAAACATCCTTATATAGGGTTTATTTTAGACAACACGTGACACAGATCCAGACATCTTCACGCCTGTGTACTATATAGGTTTTAAGACTACAATGAGAACACCATATGCTACCCATTTTCTATACCATAAATTTAACAGGATAGGTCAGGTGACATGCAAAATTAAACAGGATGCACAATTGTGCACATGTATAATTAAATGTAAATATTGTACATTATAAAGTCTATCTTCCTTACAACTTTATTGTTTTGTTTTTGTTTCGATATTCCCATTGTTTTATTACCCATATATTACACAGGTTTCTTATTGTCCCTAATGTAGCCATCAAAATTCCAACAAGCTTAAAATCTGTGACAATGAAAAAAATCCAGTAGACAATAGACACGTGTTAAAGAATTTGAGTTAAAAGTGTGATATCGATGCTAGAATTCAAATTTTGTCGTTTTTAAATTTTTATTAAGAACATGGTTTTTCAATGCGTTTCGTTATATTTTTGCATATTAAATACATGTATGATGTATATCCCTATCAGGTAAGTATGAAGAACGATTATCTCATAATAATACAAACGGACTGGAATTTACAGTATTTGTTTCTCAATCAATTATTACAGCGATTGAACGTGTTGAACCCATAAACGCCACTTAGTGTGTGTTCATGAAGCAATAAATACATTCAGATAGATCTGCCTAGAGATGTATAGAGGACCACCTCCGGTGCTAAGCCCTGCCGCTTACAACTTCCTGCATACGATACCACAGGATTTCGATGTTCGCCACGATAAGCCCCGTCTTATCAGCAGAGACACGAAGTTCTCAGTTTGAGCTGTAATTGGTGCCGAAATCTTACACCCATATTGAACCTTACACGCTCAAGAGATGCACGTCTCTATAGATTGAGTAAATAACACCTTAAAATAACATCTTTGATGACGAATTTTATAACAAATATCATAGTGTTTCGTATTGATAGTCATTTTAAGATATGATATGATATCAAGAATGATGTTGCAGTGTGTATAACGGAACAAGGAAGACTGGGTATCTACGTACTTGCTTATGTATATATTCTATTAAGTGAATTTAATCATGTATTTATCAGGATATAATAAATCGTATTAGTCCTGAATATAATAAATCGTTCAAGTCCTAAATATAATAAATCGTACAAGTCCTAAATATAATAAATCGTACTTTAGTTGTGAACTGAAATCCGAACACGACGTTTGTGATGTTAGATTTAGTATTTACAGAGACATATATAGATATATATATGTCTCTGGTTGTTAGATTTGTTTGTAGTGGAATACTCATCAAACTTATCATTACAAAATCTAATATGTATGACTTGCTTATAATTCCCTTGTGTAGGAGTATTATAACCACACAGCTGACTGTCTACATAGACAGTATTAAGATGTAAGCTCATTATATAGAAGATAAATATTGCATTCCCTGTGTTCTTTTATTAACTTTACACGTCGTTATTAAAGAAAGCGGATTTTTAGCCGAGGGATAAAGCTTTCCCGACACGAACACGCTATCCTAAAGCAAAGCTGATTGTGTAGCGTATTTGTGAAAAGTCTTTTTCGTGTCTGAGGAGTTCACAATCAAAACAATGACGCGTCTAACCTAGGCGATTTGACAGTTACACGGCCCATTTTATAGCAAGATAAAATTACAGAAAACAAATAAATTTCTATATATTTAGCTATAAACACAGGCTTTTACGAATCGTGATTATTCTCTATAAGATATTTATAAATGTTGAGGTGCTGTAGCCCAATTATGTCAACCAAAATTATCAGAAAAAAGTTTATAAACAAATGCTCAGAGAAAACATATTACATTTTGTACATTCTACTACGTTTCTACTACGTGTACATATATTTACCCATATATACATAAATATAAAATTTAATAAACATGCACACATTTCAATTTTTTCAATTAAATTAAATTAAATGTTATGTTTGATTTAGTAAAATAAATCGCTCACCTTTCAGGATTAAACACTTTGCATCTTTGGCGAGCTTGCATAAGGTATGGTAGACGATGATGAGATCGGAGGTATCAACCCCCGAACTGTTGTTGTTGATGGCGTTTAGTGTAGGGAGACACGGCCCTTCCTGGTCATACACTACAATGGTAGAAAATTGTCCGGAGATGAGCCTGTTTTTTGTTTCCACTCCTAGCATGGATTCTAGGTGGACCTGACCACCATTTGCGAATCTCCTCTTTAGAATTGGGGGACAGTACATATTACAAGCCCCAGTGATGTGCTCTTCGTTGTACGCTATGTATGGCCGACTGTCTACAATTAATACTTTACTAGCTGTTTTAGAATTCACCATTTCGTTTTCCATCACCTGCTTCAGTTGATAAACATTCACTCTAAAAGCCATAGTATAGTGATATGTCACTCGTAGTACTAGCGTATGTGTGGATATCTCGCCGTCTGCTCGGTAAATACTGGAATGTAGCCGAGTTGTGGTCGTAGCCCATTCATAAAACTGCTTGTAAATCAAGCGCCTATATAAACAGCAGGAATGAATCTCTTCCGGCTGATAAATTATCATACGCCTAATTTGGGTAGGCGGTTTACTCACACATTACGCGTTGTAATGTAGTTCTACGTACTTACAATGCTATTGATTAAACTAAACGCTCAGTAAGCGATCGTTGGTATAATTTGTGAGACCGGCCAGTATGCAGGCCTCTGCTTGTCTTTGTTAACAGGATTAAAATGTATTATGAATTTCAATCTATGTGGATTTTATGAATGAAAATCCTCAAACCATTACGTCATCATATCATTTTCATCCGCGAATGGAAGCCACGCCCCCTAAAACCTTATTTAGCGCCCACATTTCCTTTCAGCGTAACTCTACCGGATGTAAACAAACCTCAACCATGTGAGTGAGCTAGATACAATTAGCAGACGACAGCCTCTGGCTTTTCCCGCCTGATCGGGTTCGTTAGCAAATTACGAGGCAATGTCATTACATAATTTTCCACTCCGATGAAAGGGACAGGTGGAATTAATCTTCTCTTTCGACAGGAAATCAATGTTTTGTGCGCGCGGCGCACTGATTTTCACTATAGGTAGGCGTTTATGCGTTTTGGAATACGCTGCACGAGGTAAATGCATTTGGACATGCATTTTATTGTGCATGGTTCCTGTAATTTGCAATGGTTAACGCAGCACTATATGAAGAAATATGGTATTGACGTCATGTTTTCTAGTGATAATCTAAGCGCAATAATAAAACACAAATTATCTCTGATCGTACAAGCCGTTACACCGGGGGTATTATACATTTTAGAATGACCGCTGATAGTCCCTTTGGTAACACACTCTATACCATCTACAAACTCCATATAAAAATAATGTATCTTTATTAAAAAAACAAGCTTTATAACTTATATCACTGAATTATCTAAGTCAGTGTTTAAATATACATAATATGTACAGGCATATCAACCACTTGTTTGCCGGATGGAAGACATTTCGTGTAGGAGGAAATCGGAGCACCCCGAGACTTTCACGTCCAATCGAGGAACGTGGATGGTTACTGATTTTACGCTTGTATTTATTTGCTGATGAGTTCAATACCTTAGATGAAGAATTAAAATAAAACAAAAAACGATCTTATCACGGCCGTCGACACTCGGAAAACCAACCGGGTCTTTCCGTCATATCTTCGGGAAAACACCGATATATATACTATATTTTATACATGGCCGTTCATTATGTAATCCTCTGTATTCGGCTTTGGGGAATTGAATCCAGGTCGCCTGGGCGAAAGCTCTGCGCCACGCGACTTCCCAACTATGAATTATGAGGAATTGTGGTGGGGAACACATGTACCATCATTTAGTATTATCGATATTAGACAGCATTGTATCAAATTGATATAAAAACTAAAACTGTCATATTTTTATTCGTACCTACTTTCCATGATGTCACAGTTGGGAAACTGTAGCTAATCTCCACTTCATATTATTAGTGATTTATTACATGTGCTTCATGCTAAACTTGGCCCCAGACGTGTAAGTAATTAGCAAAATCAATTATCGCGAAACAGTGTCAATGCATGTATATATTTTAGTTTAGCCTTTAAACAATATTTATTAGAGAATGAGTTATACAATACAATAAATCAAAAGTATACAAGAGGATTTGGTAACAAGCTTAGAGCTTATGTAAAACCATCTCCTTATTAATGATAGACATAGATATAAAGTAGAGTGATCATGGGAATGCTGGTGTTAAACAATAATGTTACTGTCCGAGTACTGTTCATGTTTTCATAATTACATACAGAATAATTATACAACAAGTATAAGAGACTAATGTAGTAAAGGTACGTTATAGGTACAATGTATTTTACATACGAGAAAACAACTGATCCAAGTAAATACTATATTTTATACATGGCCGTTCATTATGTAATCCTCTGTACTCCTCTATACCCTATTATCAAACAGTTCCGATGATTTTGTCTTTTTCAGAGGCAGACCATGGAAATCATTCACAGAATACAGTTCATTTGTGCCAAAATATTCGTTGGTACATATATAACCATTCTAATGAGCTGTGTGGATATCACCGAGATACACAGATAGGCCGATAGACAAATAACCCCCAGTTTTTTTCTGATGGGAATGGGTGTATCTAAACTCATCTCACCGAACAACCAAACAGTAGATGCGCTGATACACTAATAGATAAAAGGGTTATCTTCACGTGCACACCGCGAGCGTTGCCGCGGGATAATGCACACGTGTTGGTTATTAGAACAATTATTACCGGAAACGACGTATCTGTATTTTGAGTATTCCTAATCACTTATAGATGTTCGAAACCAGGAAGTTGTTGGCATTTAATGAGATTTCCTGTTGATGATGTGTTCATATTAAGGTCACCTGAAGGTGATACGCTCTCCAATATCGGTTAATACATAATTAGTATTATAGCGTCATCCTATAACCCCAGTCGATTAGCACCCTTGTATCTGGGGAGATTACTTACACTCAAATATTTATTTCAAAATCCCTAAATTGAGCTATAAAAACTCGGTGGATATCTAGCGATACTTGTAATGACAATCCGGAATCCTCACAATGACATTATAATGATGTAGATACGATATTAATGTTGTATTAATGGGTGATCACGTTGTTGACAGGGATAGGATACGGGATCACGTGGTTGACAGGGATAGGATATGGGATCACGTGGTTGACAGGGATAGGATATGGGATCACGTGGTAGACAGGGATAGAATACGGGATCACGTGGTAGACAGGGGTCGGATATGGGATCACGTGGTAGACAGGGGTTGGATACGGGATCACGTGGTAGACAGGGGTCGGATACGGGATCACGTGGTAGACAGGGATAGAATACGGGATCACGTGGTAGACAGGGATAGAATACGGGATCACGTGGTAGACAGGGATAGAATACGGGATCACGTGGTAGACAGGGATAGAATACGGGATCACGTGGTAGACAGGGGTTGGATACGGGATCACGTGGTAGACATAGGCTGGATACGGGATCACGTGGTAGGCAGGGGTTGGATACGGGATCACGTGGTAGACAGGGATTGGATACGGGATAAAATGGCTAACTGGGGAAAATTTTAAAAATGTTCAGCTACGATAGAACATTATTTCTTTGATCTTTTATCTAAAATGTGCTCATTTACAGAAGTACTTAGTAATGTTCAATTTGATTTAAAACGCACACTAATATAATTGGATTACATTTTCTATTTAATGGCAATGTCTTTTGTGTTGAATCTGACTGTCCGACGAGCAATACTTCTGAACAAAACTATATATTAAAACTTATAATATAATTACATATGCTTGTATCTACCTAATATCACCTCGTGTAACCCACTTGTCTTATGAATGATAACCTAAAGGGTGTATTCGAATTATGACAGGTGCGTTGGTAGGGGCAATGACTCTCCCCCTCCCCCTCCCCTGCTTGTAATCACGGCACGGCTGTGATGAGCGGACACACACTGTAAATTAATTCAGGGATGACCGACGTTAAATGGTGTTATACCGTATTGCGCGATCTTCCACGTTTTATATAGATCTCTACTCTTTGATAAAATGTCTCACGCGGCCGACACCGGTGCCGGGTCATAAACTCTTTTATTTCTTCTCTCTTTCTTTCCTGCTCGGTGTCCCGGATATATACAGCTCCATGTAACATCCTGTGTGTAATTAGAACAAACCGGAAATGCTGCACTACGTTTCCGCTCTTACACCTGTCCATCAAAGCGAGGCCGGGCAGATAAGTCGGACAGCTGGTGCTGATTCCTAATAAAATGGAAGGAATTCAAAGGTGTTACAAAATTCTAGAATGTCAAAATACTATCGTTCAATATTTCGTAATTAGACCCTGTGTTATCTTTACTCTAGTTTCATTATCCCGATATATTTTATTTTAGAATGTGATATCGTCAGACAATGAGGAGTTGTGATACTATGTGCCTAATCCGATTGTATTTATGACAATAAGATAAAATTATGTTTGAATCGAAGCAAAAACCACGTGTTTGCTATGAATTTTGTGTGGTTTATTGAAATTCAGTGAATGTATACACTCTGTTTGGATTGATGGTAAACTTCATTTCCAGGGTCGGTCGTTTCGAACCTATAACTTAAGGTGCTTCAGTACACTTGTGGCGAGAAAGATTCGAGAAATAGCCAAACGGTTTGTAATCAATGATAAACCCTTTATAAATGTTTCGATGTGGTATATTAAAGTTTTATGATTGGTAAATAACCCGGACCCTCCATATCAACCTGTATTGCTCCCAACACTTGGGAGACTTGGAGAAATTTTGTAATTTATACCCTTATAAACCGTAGTTGAATTACTTTCATTTCCCAAATATCAAATATCCGGCCTATAGTCCACAGTTTTATGTATAGAGACCAAAACATACATGATAATCTATATTGAAAATGAAGACACATAGAAAGGCAATTCTAAAAATAAGTCATGATTAATTGACACATGTCGATCTATTTATAGCCACATAGGTGCGGTAGTCAGATAAACTGATATATAATTCGAATCCACAGTAATATCGAACATTAGAAAATGACGTATATGAAAATTTATATATATATCTACATGTCTGGATAGTTAGACTATTTATTTGTCGTCTTGTGGTTTTACATATCAGAGATTCAAATTCGTGGTTTATCCAACAAACCTATATATGAAGTCATTGATATATTTACATACCAGTAACCTCATCGTTAATTGTACAGAATATGAAATACACTTTTTAAATAAATTGTGATTTTCTGATAATGACTCACTGAAGCTTGAATATAAATAATGATTACTTTTCAAAATGCTCATTAAATTCAATTTACGTCAAATGTAAAGAATTCAATTATCTATCGACGATTTGAATAACTTCTTCTTAAGACCGATGCAATTGTAAAGTTACCAATAAATGTTATCGAAATCTACGCGATAACAGGTGTAGAACAAATATACTAAAACGTTAAATACGTCCCGGGATGGAGCAAGACGCTATATGATTGGCTCGGTAAAATAGGTTAAAATATCATCAGATAACGTCGTACAAACACTCGTTTAAAAATAAAAACACTTCCGACAAGTGGTGTCATTGAGAAAAGAATTGATGATTAAATGAAGTATTTTAACCAGAAAAACACGCGTTCTGTTTGGTTGGGACCTACATGTACACTATGTAAAGGTTATTTGAGAATGTAACAGCGTTACGTGTTTATTTTATTTCAAAACGTGACAATAAACGAACCATATCAAACTTTGTAATGTTTAAAAGGGTATTCGAACGGTCTTCCGGGGATCCCGATCGGAAAGTTTTTACATTATCTATGTATACTCTGTCTATATCGTGAATATTATATTTTTACCTGGGTTTTTATTTACCAGATACAGGCGCCTGTGACCTTGCAGTTCACCATCAATAGTAACGACTTACATGTAGCCTACAGTCGAGTGCAAATGGACTCAAATTTACAACCCAACACATACTATATACAATTATATTCTTTGGTTTACCGAAGACATACGACATTCCATGCCATGTAAATGTAAGAGTGACGTGTGCTATATTAACGAGTTTAGCAGGTGTCCTGACCGGATTTTACACAAATACTGGACCTTATAAAGTAATTTTTTGTGATAGTTATTAATTATTAACTTGTTTTCGTAGGTAACCTTATTCGCCAAAAATAAGGAAAATCGTGAAAAACAACAGATAGGGACAGGTGGTTTTTACAGCCCATATGTTATGCATCGGCGGGCGATAATTGTGATAAAAACCTGCGAAGTGTTTGTGCCAGTGTTCAACGTTAACCGGGGTAAACATCAAACAGTGTGAAGAGTTTAACAGTTGTACAAGTCATCCACTTTGTCGTTGTCGAGTCTGCATTGTCTAAACCATCCTTTGTATGATAGATTTGGAAATTTTGGTTTGTTTTACGGTATGTCCAGGTCGGCGAAAGGTTTCTTTCAAGCGGCCAGATACATTGAGGGCGCTTGTGATCTAGATGACAAAGATCTCTAAAACTAACCATTCAATACACCATTTTTGTAAATTTGTATCTCAATATGTATTATCGCAATATGTAATACCTTAGTATACGATATCTCAATATGTAATATCTCAAAATGTAACCTGATATGTAATATCACAATATGTAACACATTAATATTCAATATCTCATTATGTAATGTATCTATTTTCATGTTACCAGTTGTGGAATATGACCGAACAGTAAAGGCCAGCGGACATCATTATAGGCGACTATTTATTTGTTGTATTTAACCGTACTGTGTGAACCTCCAAAAGCTTATTTTCTAGGACTCACTAGTCATTGTTTACGCCTACTCCAGCGAACTCGTAGTCTACAGCGGCAGATGAGTGTCAACAGTATGGCGCGATCGTATACTATCTGTATGTCCCTGTGGGCTACACACGGCATAGATGGCTGCGGTGGCGGCGTGTAAACAAGGCTTTTACTGAGCCGATTTGGTTTGTTTTCGTCTTAACGCATGTATGCTATTGCCAATTTCACCTTGACTGATATCAGAAGTAAACAAGACAGCAGCGCCGGTTGCTGGTACTAATGCTTACTGCATTGTTGTATGTTTAGTCCATAGCATTGGGTTCAAACAGTAGATAAGGCGTATTGCATGTCTAACCCCATTTCCTGTCTTTACACAAATAATTGTTTCGCCATACTTGGACCCAACTACAACAAATGAAGAACGATTTGCTTCTAACATTTGATTAAAGCATCAGTTTATATACTGTTTTGAATCGACAAAGGATTTTGGAGTTGTTATTGGGTTGTTATTGGGAGTTGTTCTGTAAGAAGGTTCATGGACGATAACTTCATGTCTGAGTTTAGCTCAAGCGTAGACGAAGTGGATCTTCCTGGACGATACGTGTATCTACTTGGAGCCTATCACTAAAACTGAAAGCCGATGTCTGATAGATCCCACGCTAGCCGTCGCTATTTATTTTCTTTACTATTTTTCTGTTTATTTAACGGGTTTAACGTCCGCTTTACGATCTTTCGGCTTTCAGCTGACAAGAAGAGATAGGAAAATGAGTAGAAGGGATAAAGTAAGGAATGATGGACGAGAACGGGTTATATCATGTAATTTCTATTAGAAGGCTGTGCAATCGGAACTAAGGTGGTGGGGATCGAGGGCCACGTTTAAGGAGTTCGGTTGCTGCTCATTACTAGCGAAATCAAGTCGGTCTTGTGTATCACAAGTTTTCATGTTTGATATCTTGTCCAGAACAGTTGTATGATATAATGTATTATTGTTTTCAGTTTTTATACTAGATTTAATCTTACTCGTGTTCACCGCCTTGTCTTATTCCTTCTATTACAGATTGTAGAACAGACCTGCTATTGCCCACTGCATACATGTCATGAAGTATGATAACAAGCCTATATTGAAACACTCTCCAGGCCTCTTGCAGATTTGGGAATTTGATGTTATGTCCTCTACTTGGTAATAACTGATCGCCATTTGCTAGATATTCGTTTCTCTTTTGTCTGATGTTTTGGTTCTTTTACAGCTGTAAAGTATTTTAGCAATGTCTCTCTTGTGGCATTGGTACAAGGGGGATGATCAGGTCATGCCCCCTACCCAAAGAGATCATATTTTTGTTCAGCTTTATTAATGGTGCATTGCTCGAGGCCAGTGCCTTGTGTCATGGTGGCGTGTGAAACCTGGATGTTAGGACGCGAACCCTAAAGAATTCCAGTTCCTGCTGCACAGCACATTGTGTATTTATATCGCTTACAAATGTTATTGTTGATTTCTTTGTATTGTACACTCTTCTTAGACAGATGAGTGGTAAGCTCTACCGGTGAATTGAGTCATTTGCTTTGACCCTGTACGTCATGTAAATTCTTACATATATACTGGTACGGATTCAGAATGTTGAAATTCTTTGGGAATGGAAAACATTTCAAATCAATTGAATATTTGTATATTTATTGATTTATTCTCTTAAAACCACTAAACCCGTTTATATTGACACACTTATAATGCCAATTGCGTGCTTCTATGTTCTCTCAGAGTAAACACTAGCGGGATTTAGGTTCTTATCCTGCCCGTGAAACTCCGTAAAACACCCTCCATTATATCCCATCTATAATGCAGCCCACTTATTTATGCTCTCAATCAATGGAACAACTTTTTCACATCACGTACGCGGACGATCGATAGCCCGTACGCTGACACAAGTGCCTGTAACGCAGTACTCACAAGATAGAAGGTTTAGTTGGGATGTTGGTAAGGCTATGGTCTAGTGTGTCTGTACACAAAGTCTACCTCCACGTAATTATCATACAACACAGGACGCATTTCCACCAGTAAAATTGAATTGAATGGCGCCATTGTCTTATATATGCTGCCATTTCAAACACGATCTTACGTAAGACACCAATACCATTAAGTGACAAAGGAGCACAAGTTTCCTGGCAGACTGTTCCCGATCCTCAATACACTATCCACTCTATTTCCACTATCGAATTATTTGCATGGATTATCAGTTTAGAACACGAGATGGTTCTCGTTTTCATTGTTACTACTACAAAATCGTGGCTTACACATGATGTATCCATGGCAACGCTTATATAGTGTATACATACTAGATATATGAATGAGTTTCACAGCCACCGAGCAAGAATCGATACGTCACACATTTTTGAGATCGATATAGCCGAAGGCCACCCACTGGGGGGAATCTTATACGCTGTGAAACCTGCGCTACAATTTCCTTCGGAAAGCTTCGTTATCATCTTCTGTTTTCACGGAGAGGTACCTTATACACCGTGTAAAACACGCAGAAAATGTTTCGCTTCAATATATCATCTTGCTTTTGTCATACATTTTTTGGTTACGATGATAATACTTTGCCAGTATGTTGTATTTTTGCGAACTTGGCAATGTAATTCTCTGATACATCAATTTTCGTATTGAGTATCAGAGCTCTGTTGTACATCGTTAATGAAAAAATGGATTTAACCGGTTGCATATAACAAAAAATATGATTATACATGTAGTTATTTTCTTTAAACTTTAACATGCAACCATCTCGTTAAGAATTATTATCTAAAAAAAAAGTCACGGAAAAGGCTACAACTCTCTATTTGTCTTCGAATGACATGAAACAATATCATTTAAACGGAAGGATTTTCAGGACATTACAATTCTCGGCCCGAATCGGATGTCAAATTTATTGCGATTTTATCGCGTGAAACGAAAGGAAATTTGGGTAAATTGGAAACTCAAATCCAGTCGATAATGAATCACTGTATTCCAGGATAAACACGAGAGTAAAGTGAAATGGATCTTGAAGAACAGCTTTAGGTAACATTAAGTGTAATAACATAGAGTGTAATAACACATAGTGTAATAACATATATAATGTAATGATATTTATTGTAATAACATACATAATGTATTTAGTGAAATAGCAGCAGCCATTGCACGTCCCCATCCAACACACGAGTCCTAGAGTACAAAACATCTGTATGGTGGTTCCTATCATCACTGTCGAGTCCTAGACAACAAAACATCTGTATGGTGGTTCCTATCATCACTGACGAGTCCTAGACAACAAAACATCTGTATGGTGGTTCCTATCATCACTGACGAGTCCTAGACAACAAAACATCTGTATGGTGGTTCCTACCATCACTGACGAGTCCTAGACAACAAAACATCTGTATGTTGGTTCCTATCATCACTGACGAGTCCTAGACAACAAAACATCTGTATGGTGGTTCCAAACATCACTGTCGAGTCCTAGACAACAAAACATCTCTATGTTGGTTCCTATCATCACTGACGAGTCCTAGACAACAAAACATCTGTACTGTGGTTCCTTTCATCACTGACGAGTCCTAGACAACAAAACATCTGTATGTTGGTTCCTATCATCACTGACGAGTACTAGACAACAAAACATCTGTATGGTGGTTCCTAACATCACTGACGAGTCCTAGACAACAAAACATCTGTATGGTTGTTCCTAACATCACTGACGAGTCCTAGAAGGACAAACAGATGTGTGTGATCGTGTTTAATTCAGTTTTTTTGTTCTGAAGTATCTAAATATTAATTGGATCTAAAGGTGTAATCTAATACGTGTTTTGTACAACCCTACTGCGTCACACACAGTAATCTTAAGACACACAGACAAAAGGGATGCTCTTAAAATATTGATAAAAACGTTCCCGTACTTGACGACATCATATATATATATATACTTATCTGAGTCTTTTTACATCGTTAGCGTACGTATTCTCAACATGTATGGTATGTAATCTACGTATTTCCTTATATATACAAAGATGTAAATTGCAACTGAAATATTTATGAAAAAAAGGCTTGTATTTGATAAAACAAGTTTGTCCACCGAGACCACCTTCAATGTACCTACAAAAGCACTGATTGTATTATTAGTATATTAATGATGTTACAATTTTTATTTTTATTTTTTTTAAACCTTCAAAGTGTATAATTAAAACGTGTTGTTCATACATTTGCATTGCCACCTACTCTATGAGTATAAGCAGAGACAATGGTTTTGCCATGAAAACTCAAAGTCAGGTGGTTTAGTGATATTATTGGTGTTAGGATATAACTGACGCCGGGCGTCTTCGTCCGAACTATAAATAATGTATAAATGGATCTAGTGTATTATTCATGGAGTAAGAAATCCAGGAATAGTAAGCCAGTAAAACCATATCTCTGTTATACGATCAAGAAACCATTTAGGACGTCAAGTTGTATTTTTTCTACACCAAGAATACATTAAAGGTTTATAAACAATTCATAAAAAATCGTCATCATTATTCAAGATGATCCTATCAAATTTAATTTAATTCATGGATTAAAATCAGTTAGTATTGTTATAAAGCAGACCTAAACAATGCATTATCATTTATGATATGAGCCTAGCGGGCCTCATGTAATAGGAATTTAACGGATTTCAGTGGCACTTTAATCCGGCATGAGGTTTAAAAATGTCTTTCAGGCCCTTATTTCAGAACAAAGAAAAGTTTCTTAATAGTTTAATGGTTCAATTATTCAGATTATTTCAACAGAAATGCTGTTAAATAATTGTCGTCTCGTCCTTAACTCCATTGTTACAATCACACAACGACAGCTCGTGGAAATGTAAACTTCAAATAGACATGATTTAGACATGTTTTATTGCATAAATGTAGCAAACGGATTGATATTATTTCAGCATAACAATTGTTCACTCCACAATAAATTTTACATGAATCGTGATTTAGCATTATTTTATCACAATAAATACCATTTTTCATACAATAAATGTAATAAATACTAACAACAAACTGATGAGTTAAAGTCATATTACATTAATTAAAATAATGTAATAAACAAATATATCTTCAAATTCATATCCAGTTTTACGGACTGTATCCTGTTTTTAATTAGAGATCCAGTGATAAACTAAATATTTACTTTAATCAGAGACGACCATAAAAGCAATTGAATATTGCTAACATTAAATGTTTATTGTAGAGAGCCACGCCTGTGGTATCGACATCAGAGCACATGGCGGTTTACTATGACAGATCCCATGTCTTTCCATTGACAATATTGGTGGCATATCACTGTGTGCTTTTCAACCGCAATTCATGGAAAAATCGATGTGTCCTATATTTAAACCTGCAGCCATATGAATGAAATCTCTTCTAGTTGTGAATGAAGACTTCATTCCGTCCAAGGGCGAATCATGATAAATGGATGAAGCCGCCCTATTGATGTTCATGTGTAGGCCGTGGTACCTGCATGTTGTACAGATAGGCGATAGTATATGGAGAATTGCTGTCTATTATAATTGCTTTCATTGCCATATTTAAAGTACTTAAATTTGATAAATGTTTTCCATGCTCACAAAAGTTGATTTTTATTTAAACGAACGCCTACAATGAGAAAAGTAGGTAGGATAGAAAGTCCCTACTATACGTGTGTAATAATGGCGATATTAGATCTAACAGGATTACCTCTGTGTTCCGACAGAAGAAAATCTTCATTCTACCGGAACCCCACAATACAAATTCAAGGGGAAATCTTTCCTCGAAACAGCAATGAATTGATGGACGTACCCAATATCTTTTTATGTCGCTTTTTCATTTCATTTCAAAATATTTTATTATCAAGTAATACATGAATGTACAGTTACATAAAAATATATAAATAAATGGATTAGACAACAGGAGAAGCCTATACTGGTCCTATCAAAGTTTGTGTTGCTTTTGATTCTAAAATTCCACTCAATGTAGATATCATCATTATATATATTTCAGTTAAACATGTAAAAGTACCAATTTAATTTATCAGTCTATTGTTTATGTGAATGGATGACAGGTTTCATGACATTAATAAATGAAAATTGGAAAATTTTCCCTGAAGAATTAAACAACTATATCTGAAGTCTCTAGTATTTGAAGCAAGCATTAACCAAGAAAACACATTGGACAAACTTTAAATGTCTATTTAAGGCGTTAAATTAGAACTACAGTGTATATATACATATTTATAGTTCAGCTTGATGGTGACATTGTGTATCGCTAAATATGTTAACATAAATGACACAACAAGACAATTCCGGTTGTCTTGTTGTGTCATTTATGTTTACATACATATATATATACATTGTGTATATGTATATTCCGCAGTGGCTGTTGTTTCCTGTTTCCATATATAATATCGACAGGTCTGATGAGCCATTCCCACGTTCATTATCTGTTATAACAAAAACGTCATCATCAAGATAAAGGTAAACGTGAGAAATGTACGATAAGCCATGGCCAGAGCTAAAGTTGTCAGTATCTATAGTTCTCAGTATCTATATATCAAAAGACACATATATTCATTACTCTTTGTCATCTCATGTATAGATAAATTAAAGGGTAATGAGCTTCTTGGTTGATGAAACTTACCAAACGTATGTTCAGTCCTAGAGGTTATTATTTATGACAAGGCACCCTTAAACTAAGCTGTGATTCCAGGAAACTTGTAACTGGGCTGATTTGGAAACAACTGATAAATAACAGTTTTATTTATCAAAAAGAAACTTATAATAGGAAAATATTTCAGTAACATGTATTTTTATGAATTCAAATATGAAACAATTTACAACAAAACCTATAGCATATCCTCGCCCGACAAGTCAACGCAATTTCAGATCTGTCTACAGTTGTCCAGTCTGCCAGTTAACTGCTCAAAGATTAATACTTGTAAAGATAATATAACGATACAAAGCCGCTGAAGAAAACGCGTCAGTGTTTTCATTTTTGAAAGTCAGATTGCATTAGTTTTGCAGCATTTTCCATATAAAGACGAGTTTAAGATCGGGCGACATGACGTAAAATCGGCTAATATCACATATAATCATCAATTTTGACTCTGTTTGCTATGATATTGGGTGGATCGCAAACATCATAGAAATGTAATATTATATACCAAGTTTATTGATAATTTGATTTTATTATGCATATATATTGGCAGATACTTCGTATATCACCACGATGGAATGAGACAAGTAATGGTTTCTTGACAAACACATCTATATTTGTTGTAGAACAGAAACGACAGAGAATCTTGCACAAAATCGATAATATATTAACATTTACATGAAGACATTGGAAAAGTACTAGGATAACATAAGACCAGGCGTTCCGGAGGGAAAGCGTCTTCTGTTTCTTATCAAATTCTGGGGTTCGTCGTCAATTAGTGTTTGACATTTTTAGCCGATCACACATAAGATTAACTTAGCAATGAAGCGCAAAAATGTAAAAGAAACTGAAAATCTTAATTGTTTTCATGTGAATGCAAATGCCCACAAAACTATGTTTTAGTTTCATTGACAAACCCCTGGGTTACATTAGCATTACACAAACTCACAGGTACTTAAGATACACTCCCAGGGCAAGGTCCATTTGGTTGTCAGTGCATTTCGTTTTTGAGATAAATTCCCAATGCGAAATAGTCAATTACGTAGCTAGTGTATGTTAAGATGAATTCCAAAGACAAGCTCCATTACGTAGTTAGTGTATTTTGTTTGGTCAATTACGTAGTTAGTGTATTTTGTTTGGTCAATTACGTAGTTAGTGTATTTTGTTTGGTCAATTACGTAGTTAGTGTATTTTGTTTGGTCAATTACGTAGTTAGTGTATTTTGTTTGGTCAATTACGTAGTTAGTGTATTTTAAGATAAATTCCATATGCGAAATGGTCCATAAACGTAACGGGTTGTCGTCTATGGTCTCGTCATTCACTGCTAGTTCTACACGACTTGACGCCTTTTAAATACGGTATTCTACCAATGGGAACATATCATATTAAAATACCTTCCCAGGATTATTAGGAAATGGGAGTGATAAAGACTGTTTGATGCCCGCTATATGCGTATGTTATGTGTTTATTTTCGGTGAATTCTGATTTGTTTGTAAAATATAAAGTGAAATATCCGCCATTTTCGAGCCATTCCTCCACTATTTGTCCACGATTCAGTGTAATTCTTGCTAAGGAGTTCAATCTCTCTAAAGTGATAGACATTCGATTTCCTGTTTTCTTGGCGGCTTCTTTATCTAAATGATCACATATCTAACGCTTACATAATATACACCCGCGTATAGGGTATATATTGATTACCTCATACACAATAGCGTTCCTGAGTTTATGGGGTATATATTGATTACCTCATACACAATAGCGTTCCTGATTTTATGGGGTATATATTGATTACCTCATACACAATAGCGTTCCTGATTTTATGGGGTATATATTGATTACCTCATACACAATAGCGTTCCTGATTTTATGGGGAGATACTTCCTGATGGTGTTCCATGTTACACTGTTCAGACGCTATATAGCCGACAGTTTAAACTGCTTGATGCAAAACTATGAAAATATATCTAATTAACACCATCAAATGAAATATATATAACAATCTTCTTAAAACTGATCGCCGGCAAGAAAGTTACGTACCAAATACTGAAGCGGAGTGCAAAGAATTTCTGCGGGTATTCACTTTAAATTCGGAAGATAAAAAAAACAGTTTAAATTAAAATATACTGCCAATATCGTGAAATATGCAACAATTGGTTTTGTATAAAAATCTACATCTTATTCTGTATCAATCGACCAAACTACTCTTTGTCAGAGATAGGGCATCATCTATTTGGTAAAGACTATCTGTGTCTGTATTTAACGTGAAGGTCGTCATGAAAACAGGATTGGTGTCTATTTAATCGTCTACGGTCTAAATCAGTATTTCCTGTTATTGGAGAAATATTTAAGCAGAAAGCCGCGTGAGGTAAAATGCTTGTTTGTTACGCGTTAGATAGATATGTAACAGTAGTTGTAAACACGGCGTAACCAATTCCCGTCACTCACCAGACATCTTTGTATATCGTGTTAGCATCACAACAGTTTACTTCCATTTGAATCAGCTTTTGTTTTACGGGGAGGTAGTAAGTTTAGATTTTCATACAAATGTCGCCAAATTTGATATATAACAGAATTTAATATACACAATTTAACCTGCAATACATGTCTTATGTCGTGTGTTTTAGCCACCACCCGAGATTTGGAATTATTTTTACTTTTTTGTCTTCTGTACAGGGGGCAGTGGATAGTCCAAGAATAAGGCCCGTTCTATTCCACTGTATGCTGATCACAGAAGACGACTTACAGTCGGCCCCGTGAGGAATCGGGGGGGTTTTCTTCCGTGTTTTCTATTAAGGGGACAATGAAGAGACCAAAATATATCGTCTTCTGTCCCATCGCAACACTAGGGTTCTTAAATATCTCATTTACTTGTCTCTCTCTCTCTTCTTTATTTCTTACTCTAGGAATCTCTTTAACATCCGTCCTCAAATGAACACGGCTATTGCGAGGGCGTTAAACCCCTAAAACAAACCTCTAAAGTTTTGCGTGAACCATCTCCGGACTGACAATTTTACATCTTGTTATTATTTCCTATCTCCAGTTTTGGGCGAACCATCTCCAGATTCTTAATTATTTTCTACCTCCTGATTTGCGTAAACAACTTCGGATTAGTAATTGTTTTCTTCTACCAGACTATATATACACATGTATTGTGCTATCCATCTTTGGGTTTTGCGTGAACCATCTCTCAAGATTTGTAATTATTTTTACCTCCCAAATTTGCGTTAACATCTCCGGATTTTTAATTATTTTCCACCTCCAGATTTTTACGTGAAGCATCTAAAGATTTAAGATTATCTTCTTTCTCCAGGGTTTACACGGGACACCTCTGAAGTTATTATTTTCTAACCCCACGTCTTCATTGCTGCTGTAACCGTTTTCTTTCTAAATATGTTATATCTACTCAATATCACACTTCTGCCCTTCAGTGAAGCTCGGATGTTTATATCCGTTTGCTGTGTCTCCTTTTATTATTTAAACCTCATGTTGTCTTTTTCTTATACACCGTTTTTAACCATTTCTGTTGACAGCCATAGGATTGAGTTGCATATATATGTATATGTAGGTCAAAGTGTTAACAAACAAATCAAAGGTGATGGTTGGTGGATAAAGAAGTATTTTTCCATGAATTAGAAAATAGATGCTTTTTTCAATGCACTGACATATTGCAACTGCTTTTTAATGAAATATCGCATTATGTATGTGATATGATAAAAAAAATAAAAATCAATTTTCAATTGTTGTCGCTATTTCACAGCATTTATTTTAGTTTTCATTGTCGTTATTTTTTAGAGTAACAGTTGTAAAATGCGCAATTATTAAAAAAAACACTTTTGAAATGCTCAATTTTTCGAAGTTGGTTTCTGTTAAGAACACCATCTCCAAGCTGGACGAGGATTTTCTTGTCAACGACCTCATTTAATCTGACATTTAATGTTATTGTTTCATTTTCGATGTTTGATCGATTATTTTCTATCCTGTTCCACTATCATGGCACAACTCTGTAAGTCGAGATATTCAAATAAAAAAGGTGTTTTTGTCTTAAGCGTTCTATATTGAAGGTCTCCATGAACAAGGATCGGTGAGCATACACTCATCCATATAAATATTTCCTGTTATTGTCGAAGTATTTACTGAAGAAGTCCGCGTGTGGTATAGTACGTTTATCACACGTGATCACGTGATGGGTTTTCGTCACTAACACGATCTACGATCGACTGGTTATTTACTCAGCATTCTATATATGTCCGATTTTTGCGTGAACCATCTCTAGATCTGTTAGATTTGCAATTATTTTCTTCCTCCAGAGTATTGCGTGAACCATCTCTACATTTGTAATTATTTTCCACAAAGTTTTTTCACTCTAACACATCCACTTTCAATATTTTTTTACCTTCTTGTGATGAGAAGAGGGACCCCTCCCCCTAGCAGGGTGGGGGTGGTTTCTCCTTTATCGTCTGTTCAGGGGAAGAATACTGAATGTGTAAAAGTGGGCCTCCGAAGAAATGGGGATTTCCTCATTGCGCATGTCTGCTATATAAGGGATATTGAAGGTATAAATACCAAAAACATGTCATCTGCGCCTCCATCTCCCTCGTCCCTCATTGCAACACCTGGAATCTTAACCCATTTGCGAGATGTCTTTCCTCACTGCTCCGTTTTTCGATGCTGTGTTCAATTGAATTCTCTTCGACACCCGTCCTTATATTCCCTTTGACCCTGGAGCGAGGAATATATTTGGTACAAATTTCACGTTTTAGATTTTCCTTATTAAACTACTTCCTGTCCTACCTTCTACCGGAGGGGCCGCAGTGACCGAGTGGTTAAGGTGTCCCGACACTTTATCACTGGCCCTCCACCTCTGGGTTGCGAGTTTGAAACCTACGTGGGGCAGTTGCCAGGTACTGACCATAGGCCGGTGGTTTTTCTCCGGGTACTCCAGCTTTCCTCCACCTTCAGAACCTGGCACGTCCTTAAATGACCCTGGCTGTTAATAGGACGTTAAACAAAAAAACAAACCAAAAACTTTCTACCGTATTCTCCAACAAGATATCCTTCAAAGTGTACGTGATTTTGTCTCCACACAGTTACCGATGAAACTTATCTCAATAGGGTTGAAAACAGGGGGGTTTCCAACTCGCATCATTTGGGTGAATGGAAAGAAGGAATTATCGTAATTATAACAGTAAACGCACCAGCAAAGAAATGTCATATTAAGAATGATGCCGTACACATGTTTTCTGACACATACATACAAGGGAGAAGAATAATTTGGAAATTATAATTGCCATATCAGTTTTTAACATTTTTTTTTATAGAATTACATGTAAGTAGGAGAAAAAATGATAATATTATTATTAAAATCAGTCTCTGGTTGACTTTCTGTTGCAAAATATCATTGGAGGCGACTAGGTTGTATGGACCAATATTTTACAACATGGCATTCTTGTCTTCGCCCAGAACGAGACTTAGTTACAGAATATTAGTCCTGGACTGAGATAAATCGATCCTTACCACATACAGGTAACCGATTCTTGTAACGCTCCTTTACTGTGCGTTAATAGGAACGCTCAGCGTTACAAGTGAATGGCCACCCACCACCGAGACCAGGGATAGGCTACAGGAGAGCAATTCCAGAAAACAAGCAAGTCGATACCACAGCTTGTCAACTAGACAGCTGGCCACATCATGATCCGCATCATTAAAAGTAGCACTACGTCCTGACAAAACACGATATTAGATTATATATAGCAAATACATCTTAATACACATACAGCGGTGTCAGGACGATTTGTAGATTAGCTATGACACATCAGATTAAGAATATATGGAATCCCTTGTGTTTACTTATAGTCTATTACATTCAAAAACAACTTTCAGTCGTAACATACATCACATCGTCAACAAACAAAGACAAAATACATCACATCGTCAACAAACAACGACAAAATACATCACATCGTCAACAAACAACGGCAAAATATACCGGACAATATATATACCACATCGCCAACAAACAACGACAAAATACATCACATCGTCAACAACGGCAAAATTCATCACATCGCCAACAAACAACGGCAAAATACATCACATCGCCAACAAACAACGACAAAATACATCACATCGCCAACAAACAATGGCAAAATACATCACATCGCCAACAAACAACGACAAAATACATCACATCGCCATCAAACAACGGCAAAATACATCACATCGTCAACAAACAACGGCAAAATACATCACATCGTCAACAACGGCAAACTACATCATATCGTCAACAAACAACGACAAAATACATCACATCGTCAACAAACAACGACAAAATACATCACATCGACAACAAACAACGGCAAAATACTTCACATCGCCAACAAACAACGGCAAAATACACCACATCGCCAACAAACAACGACAAAATACATCACATCGCCAACAAACAACGGCAAAATACATCACATCGACAACAAACAACGGCAAATTACATCACATCGTCAACAACGGCAAAATACATCACATCGTCAACAACGGCAAAATACATCACATCGCCAACAAACAACGGCAAAATACATCACATCGCCAACAAACAACGACAAAATAAATCACATCGTCAACAAACAACGACAAAATACATCACATCGTCAACAAACAACGGCAAAGTACATCACATCTTCAACAAACAACGGCAAAATACATCACATCGTCAACAAACAACGACAAAATACATCACGTCGCCAACAACGGCAAAATACATCACATCGTCAACAAACAACGACAAAATACATCACATCGTCAACAACGAAAAAAATACATCAAAGCGTCAGCAAAAATTCGAAACACTGTTAAAGATCATGTTTTATTTTTAAAATCAACAGGGTTCCTCGGTTTCATCATAGTGTGATAGTGATATATTTTTTTTAATTTTAGATTTACTTTCTTTGTTGTCTTCATGTCTTTTCATGCAAATATTGTGTTGTTCAATGGTGTCAGATATATAATTATCTGAAATTGATTCAATATAACAGTACCATCTTATTATTACTTTTCTTCAATTCATGTATATATATATATATATATATTCATATTTCCCTTACCAGTAAAACAAGAAAATGCAATTAGCGAAATGGGAATTGTGCCATTTGACGCTCCTTATAATTACCATCACACAATCGAGAGACGAAGGCTGATGAAGGCTGTAGGGAAGTATTATGGCCACAGTGACGATCTAATTACTGTTAGGAATAAAGGACTGTACTTTGGTTGGTCGGATACTGTCTATAAAGGACTGTACTTTGGTCGGATACTGTCTATAAAGGGCTGTACTTTGGTTGGTCGGATACTGTCTATAAAGGACTGTACTTTGATTGGTCGGATACTGTCTATAAAGGGCGGTACTTTGGTTGGTCGGATACTGTCTATAAAGGACTGTACTTTGGTTGGTGGGATATTGTCTATAAAGGACTGTACTTTGGTTGGTGGGATACTGTCTATAAAGGACTGTACTTTGATTGGTCGGATACTGTCTATAAAGGACTGTACTTTGGTTGGTGGGATACTGTCTATAAAGGACTGTACTTTGGTTGGATACTGTCTATAAAGGACTGTACTTCGGTCGGATACTGTCTATAAAGGACTGTACTTTGGTTGGTCGGATACTGTCTATAAAGGACTGTACTTTGGTCGGATACTGTCTATAAAGGACTGTACTTTGGTTGGTCGGATACTGTCTATAAAGGACTGTACTTTGGTCGGATACTGTCTATAAAGGACTGTACTTTGGTTGGTCGGATACTGTCTATAAAGGACTGTACTTTGGTCGGATACTGTCTATAAAGGACTGTACTTTGGTTGGTCGGATACTGTCTATAAAGGACTGTACTTTGGTTGGTTGGATACTGTCTATAAAGGACTGTACTTTGGTCGGATACTGTCTATAAAGGACTGTACTTTGGTTGGTCGGATACTGTCTATAAAGGACTGTACTTTGGTCGGATACTGTCTATAAAGGACTGTACTTCGGTCGGATACTGTCTATAAAGGACTGTACTTTGGTTGGTCGGGTACTGTCTATAAAGGACTGTACTTTGGTCGGATACTGTCTATAAAGGGCTGTACTTTGGTTGGTCGGATACTGTCTATAAAGGACTGTACTTTGATTGGTCGGATACTGTCTATAAAGGGCGGTACTTTGGTTGGTCGGATACTGTCTATAAAGGACTGTACTTTGGTCGGATACTGTCTATAAAGGACTGTACTTTGGTGGGATAC
Source organism: Pecten maximus (assembly GCF_902652985.1). Lineage (NCBI taxonomy): Eukaryota > Metazoa > Mollusca > Bivalvia > Pectinida > Pectinidae > Pecten > Pecten maximus. The sequence continues at coordinate 25,394,043 of NC_047026.1, forward strand.
TGTCTATAAAGGACTGTACTTTGGTTGGTCGGATACTGTTTATAAAGGACTGTACTTTAGTTGGTCGGATGCTGTCTATAAAGGACTGTACTTTGGTTGGTCGGATACTATCTATAAAGGACTGTACTTTGGTTGGTCGGATACTGTCTATAAAGGACTGTACTTTGGTTGGATACTGTCTATAAAGGACTGTACTTTGGTCGGATACTGTCTAGAAAGGACTGTACTTTGGTTGGTCGGATACTATCTATAAAGGACTGTACTTTGGTTGGATACTGTCTATAAAGGACTGTACTTTGGTCGGATACTGTCTATAAAGGACTGCACTTTGGTCGGGTACTGTCTATAAAGGACTGTACTTTGGTCGGATACTATCTATAAAGGACTGTACTTTGGCTGGTCGGATACTGTCTATAAAGGACTGTACTTTGGTTGGTCGGATACTATCTATAAAGGACTGTACTTTGGTTGGTCGGATACTGTCTATAAAGGACTGTACTTTGGTTGGTCGGAAACTGTCTATAAAGGACTGTACTTCGGTCGGATACTGTCTATAAAGGACTGTACTTTGGTCGGATACTGTCTATAAAGGACTGTACTTTGGTTGGTCGGATACTGTCTATAAAGGACTGTACTTTAGTTGGTCGGATACTGTCTATAAAGGACTACTTTGGTCGGATACTGTCTATAAAGGACTGTTCTTTGGTTGGTCGGATACTGTCTATAAAGGACTACTTTGGTCGGATACTGTCTATAAAGGACTGTACTTTGGTTGGTCGGATACTGTCTATAAAGGACTGTACTTTGGTTGGTGGGATACTGTCTATAAAGGACTGTACTTTGGTTGGTCGGATACTGTCTATAAAGGACTGTACTTTGGTCGGATACTGCCTATAAAGGACTGTACTTTGATTGGTCGGATACTGTCTATAAAGGACTGTACTTTGGTTGGTCAGATACTGTCTATAAAGGACTGTACTTTGGTCGGATACTGTCTATAAAGGACTGTACTTTGGTCGGATACTGTCTATAAAGGACTGTACTTTGATTGGTCGGATACTGTCTATAAAGGACTGTACTTTGATTGGTCGGATACTTTAAATAAAGGACTGTACTTTGATTGGTCGGATACTGTCTATAAAGGACTGTACTTTGGTTGGTCGGATACTGTCTATAAAGGACTGTACTTTGGTTGGTCGGATACTGTCTATAAAGGACTGTACTTTGGTTGGTCGGATACTGTCTATAAAGGCTTGTAATTTGATTGGTCGGATACTGTCTATAAAGGACTGTACTTTGATTGGTCGGATACTGTATATAAAGGACTGTACCTTGGTAGGATACTGCCTATAAAGGACTGTACTTTGATTGGCCGGATACTGTCTATAAAGGACTGTACTTTGGTTGGTCAGATACTGTCTATAAAGGACTGTACTTTGGTCGGATACTGTCTATAAAGGACTGTACTTTGGTCGGATACTGTTTATAAAGGACTGTACTTTGGTCGGATACTGTCTATAAAGGACTGTACGTTGATTGGTCGGATACTGTCTATAAAGGACTGTACTTTGATTGGTCGGATACTGTATATAAAGGACTGTACTTTTGTTGGTCGGATACCATCTATAAAGGACTGTACTTTGGTCGGATACTGCCTATAAAGGGCGGTACTTTGGTTGGTCGGATACTGTCTATAAAGGACTGTACTTTGGTTGGTGGGATACTGTCTATAAAGGACTGTATTTTGGTCGGATACTATCTATAAAGGACTGTACTTTGGTTGGTCGGATACTGTCTATAAAGGACTGTACTTTGGTCGGATACTGTCTATAAAGGACTGTACTTTGATTGGTCGGATACTGTCTATAAAGGACTGTACTTTGGTCGGATACTGTCTATAAAGGACTGTACTTTGGTCGGGTACTGTCTATAAAGGACTGTACTTTGGTCGGATACTGTCTATAAAGGACTGTACTTTGGTTGGTGGGATACTGTCTATAAAGGACTGTACTTTGGTTGGTCGAATACTGTCTATAAAGGACTGTACTTTGGTCGGGTACTGTCTATAAAGGACTGTACTTTGGTTGGTCGGATACTGTATATAAAGGGCGGTACTTTGGTCGGATACTGTCTATAAAGGACTGTACTTTGGTTGGTGGGATACTGTCTATAAAGGACTGTACTTTGGTTGGTCGGATACTGTCTATAAAGGACTGTACTTTGGTTGGTCGGATACTATCTATAAAGGACTGTACTTTGGTCGGATACTGTCTATAAAGGGCGGTACGTTGGTTGGTCGGATACTGTCTATAAAGGACTGTACTTTGGTTGGTGGGATACTGTCTATAAAGGACTGTACTTCGGTCGGATACTGTCTATAAAGGACTGTACTTTGGTGGGATACTGTCTATAAAGGACTGTACTTTGGTTGGTCGGATACTGTTTATAAAGGACTGTACTTTAGTTGGTCGGATACTGTCTATAAAGGACTGTACTTTGGTTGGTCGGATACTATCTATAAAGGACTGTACTTTGGTTGGTCGGATACTGTCTATAAAGGACTGTACTTTGGTTGGATACTGTCTATAAAGGACTGTACTTTGGTCGGATACTGTCTAGAAAGGACTGTACTTTGGTTGGTCGGATACTATCTATAAAGGACTGTACTTTGGTTGGATACTGTCTATAAAGGACTGTACTTTGGTCGGATACTGTCTATAAAGGACTGTACTTTGGTCGGGTACTGTCTATAAAGGACTGTACTTTGGTCGGATACTATCTATAAAGGACTGTACTTTGGTTGGTCGGATACTGTCTATAAAGGACTGTACTTTGGTTGGTCGGATACTATCTATAAAGGACTGTACTTTGGTTGGTCGGATACTGTCTATAAAGGACTGTACTTTGGTTGGTCGGAAACTGTCTATAAAGGACTGTACTTCGGTCGGATACTGTCTATAAAGGACTGTACTTTGGTCGGATACTGTCTATAAAGGACTGTACTTTGGTTGGTCGGATACTGTCTATAAAGGACTGTACTTTGGTTGGTCGGATACTGCCTATAAAGGACTGTACTTTGATTGGTCGGATACTGTCTATAAAGGACTGTACTTTGGTCGGATACTATCTATAAAGGACTGTACTTTGGTTGGTCGGATACTGTCTATAAAGGACTGTACTTTGGTTTGTCGGATACTATCTATAAAGGACTGTACTTTGGTTGGTCGGATACTGTCTATAAAGGACTGTACTTTGGTTGGTCGGAAACTGTCTATAAAGGACTTTACTTCGGTCGGATACTGTCTATAAAGGACTGTACTTTGGTCGGATACTGTCTATAAAGGACTGTACTTTGGTTGGTCGGATACTATCTATAAAGGACTGTACTTTGGTTGGTCGGATACTGTCTATAAAGGACTACTTTGGTCGGATACTGTCTATAAAGGACTGTACTTTGGTTGGTCGGATACTTTCTATAAAGGACTGTACTTTGGTTGGTCAGATACTGTCTATAAAGGACTGTACTTTGTTGGTCGGATACTGTATATAAAGGGCGGTACTTTGGTTGGTCTGATACTGTCTATAAAGGACTGTACTTTGGTTGGTGGGATACTGTCTATAAAGGACTGTACTTCGGTCGGATACTGTCTATAAAGGACTGTACTTTGGTCGGATACTGTCTATAAAGGACTGTACTTTGATTGGTCGGATACTGTCTATAAAGGACTGTACTTTGGTCGGATACTGTCTATAAAGGACTGTACTTTGGTCGGGTACTGTCTATAAAGGACTGTACTTTGGTCGGATACTGTCTATAAAGGACTGTACTTTGGTTGGTGGGATACTGTCTATAAAGGACTGTACTTTGGTTGGTCGGATACTGTCTATAAAGGACTGTACTTTGGTCGGGTACTGTCTATAAAGGACTGTACTTTGGTTGGTGGGATACTGTCTATAAAGGACTGTACTTTGGTTGGTCGGATACTGTCTATAAAGGACTGTACTTTGGTTGGTCGGATACTATCTATAAAGGACTGTACTTTGGTCGGATACTGTCTATAAAGGGCGGTACGTTGGTTGGTCGGATACTGTCTATAAAGGACTGTACTTTGGTTGGTGGGATACTGTCTATAAAGGACTGTACTTCGGTCGGATACTGTCTATAAAGGACTGTACTTTGGTGGGATACTGTCTATAAAGGACTGTACTTTGGTTGGTCGGATACTGTTTATAAAGGACTGTACTTTAGTTGGTCGGATACTGTCTATAAAGGACTGTACTTTGGTTGGTCGGATACTATCTATAAAGGACTGTACTTTGGTTGGTCGGATACTGTCTATAAAGGACTGTACTTTGGTTGGATACTGTCTATAAAGGACTGTACTTTGGTCGGATACTGTCTAGAAAGGACTGTACTTTGGTTGGTCGGATACTATCTATAAAGGACTGTACTTTGGTTGGATACTGTCTATAAAGGACTGTACTTTGGTCGGATACTGTCTACAAAGGACTGTACTTTGGTCGGGTACTGTCTATAAAGGACTGTACTTTGGTCGGATACTATCTATAAAGGACTGTACTTTGGTTGGTCGGATACTGTCTATAAAGGACTGTACTTTGGTTGGTCGGATACTATCTATAAAGGACTGTACTTTGGTTGGTCGGATACTGTCTATAAAGGACTGTACTTTGGTTGGTCGGAAACTGTCTATAAAGGACTGTACTTCGGTCGGATACTGTCTATAAAGGACTGTACTTTGGTCGGATACTGTCTATAAAGGACTGTACTTTGGTTGGTCGGATACTGTCTATAAAGGACTACTTTGGTCGGATACTGTCTATAAAGGACTGTACTTTGGTTGGTCGGATACTGTCTATAAAGGACTGTACTTTGGTTGGTGGGATACTGTCTATAAAGGACTGTACTTTGGTTGGTCGGATACTGCCTATAAAGGACTGTACTTTGATTGGTCGGATACTGTCTATAAAGGACTGTACTTTGGTTGGTCAGATACTGTCTATAAAGGACTGTACTTTGGTCGGATACTGTCTATAAAGGACTGTACTTTGGTCGGATACTGTCTATAAAGGACTGTACTTTGGTCGGATACTGTCTATAAAGGACTGTACTTTGATTGGTCGGATACTGTCTATAAAGGACTGTACTTTGATTGGTCGGATACTGTAAATAAAGGACTGTACTTTGATTGGTCGGATACTGTCTATAAAGGACTGTACTTTGGTTGGTCGGATACTGTCTATAAAGGACTGTACTTTGGTTGGTCGGATACTGTCTATAAAGGACTGTACTTTGATTGGTCGGATACTGTCTATAAAGGACTGTACTTTGGTTGGTCAGATACTGTCTATAAAGGACTGTACTTTGGTCGGATACTGTCTATAAAGGACTGTACTTTGGTCGGATACTGTTTATAAAGGACTGTACTTTGATTGGTCGGATACTGTCTATAAAGGACTGTACGTTGATTGGTCGGATACTGTCTATAAAGGACTGTACTTTGATTGGTCGGATACTGTATATAAAGGACTGTACTTTTGTTGGTCGGATACTATCTATAAAGGACTGTACTTTGGTCGGATACTGTCTATAAAGGGCGGTACTTTGGTTGGTCGGATACTATCTATAAAGGCCTGTACTTTGGTGGGATACTGTCTATAAAGGACTGTACTTTGGTGGGATACTGTCTATAAAGGACTGTACTTTGGTCGGATACTGTCTATAAAGGACTGTACTTTGGTGGGATACTGTCTATAAAGGACTGTACTTTGGTTGGTCGGATACTGTCTATAAAGGACTGTACTTTAGTTGGTCGGATACTGTCTATAAAGGACTGTAGTTTGGTTGGTCGGATACTATCTATAAAGGACTGTACTTTGGTTGGTCGGATACTGTCTATAAAGGACTGTACTTTGGTTGGATACTGTCTATAAAGGACTGTACTTTGGTCGGATACTGTCTAGAAAGGACTGTACTTTGGTTGGTCGGATACTATCTATAAAGGACTGTACTTTGGTTGGATACTGTCTATAAAGGACTGTACTTTGGTCGGATACTGTCTATAAAGGACTGTACTTTGGTCGGGTACTGTCTATAAAGGACTGTATTTTGGTCGGATACTATCTATAAAGGACTGTACTTGGTTGGTCGGATACTGTCTATAAAGGACTGTACTTTGGTTGGTCGGATACTATCTTAAAAGGACTGTACTTTGGTTGGTCGGATACTGTCTATAAAGGACTGTACTTTGGTTGGTCGGAAACTGTCTATAAAGGACTGTACTTCGGTCGGATACTGTCTATAAAGGACTGTACTTTGGTCGGATACTGTCTATAAAGGACTGTACTTTGGTTGGTCGGAAACTGTCTATAAAGGACTGTACTTCGGTCGGATACTGTCTATAAAGGACTGTACTTTGGTCGGATACTGTCTATAAAGGACTGTACTTTGGTTGGTCAGATACTGTCTATAAAGGACTGTACTTTGGTCGGATACTGTCTATAAAGGACTGTACTTTGGTCGGATACTGTCTATAAAGGACTGTACTTTGGTCGGATACTGTCTATAAAGGACTGTACTTTGGTTGGTCGGATACTATCTATAAAGGACTGTACTTTGGTTGGTCGGATACTGTCTATAAAGGACTACTTTGGTCGGATACTGTCTATAAAGGACTGTACTTTGGTTGGTCGGATACTGTCTATAAAGGACTGTACTTTGGTTGGTGGGATACTGTCTATAAAGGACTGTACTTTGATTGGTCGGATACTGTCTATAAAGGACTGTACTTTGGTTGGTCGGATACTGTCTATAAAGGACTGTACTTTGGTCGGATACTGTCTATAAAGGACTGTACTTTGGTCGGTCGGATACTGTCTATAAAGGGCGGTACTTTGGTTGGTCGGATACTGTCTATAAAGGACTGTACTTTGATTGGTCGGATACTGTCTATAAAGGACTGTACTTTGGTCGGATACTGTCTATAAAGGACTGTACTGATTGGTCGGATGCTGTCTATAAAGGACTGTACTTTGGTTGGTGGGATACTGTCTATAAAGGACTGTACTTTGGTTGGTGGGATACTATCTATAAAGGACTGTACTTTGGTTGGTCAGATACTGTCTATAAAGGACTGTACTTTGGTCGGATACTGTCTATAAAGGACTGTACTTTGGTCGGATACTGTCTATAAAGGACTGTACTTTGGTCGGATACTGTCTATAAAGGACTGTACTTTGATTGGTCGGATACTGTCTATAAAGGACTGTACTTTGATTGGTCGGGTACTGTCTATAAAGGACTGTACTTTGGTCGGATACTGTCTATAAAGGACTGTACTTTGGTTGGTGGGATACTGTCTATAAAGGACTGTACTTTGATTGGTCGGATACTGTATATAAAGGACTGTACTTTGATTGGTCGGATACTGTCTATAAAGGACTGTACTTTGGTTGGTCGGATACTGTCTATAAAGGACTGTACTTTGGTTGGTCGGATACTGTCTATAAAGGACTGTACTTTGGTCGGATACTGTCTATAAAGGACTGTACTTTGGTCGGATACTGTCTATAAAGGACTGTACTTTGATTGGTCGGATACTGTCTATAAAGGACTGTACTTTGATTGGTCGGATACTGTATATAAAGGACTGTACTTTGATTGGTCGGATACTGTCTATAAAGGACTGTACTTTGGTTGGTCGGATACTGTCTATAAAGGACTGTACTTTGGTTGGTCGGATACTGTCTATAAAGGACTGTACTTTGGTTGGTCGGATACTGTCTATAAAGGACTGTAATTTGATTGGTCGGATACTGTCTATAAAGGACTGTACTTTGATTGGTCGGATACTGTCTATAAAGGACTGTACCTTGGTGGGATACTGTCTATAAAGGACTGTACTTTGATTGGTCGGATACTGTCTATAAAGGACTGTACTTTGGTTGGTCAGATACTGTCTATAAAGGACTGTACTTTGGTCGGATACTGTCTATAAAGGACTGTACTTTGGTCGGATACTGTTTATAAAGGACTGTACTTTGGTCGGATACTGTCTATAAAGGACTGTACTTTGATTGGTCAGATACTGTCTATAAAGGACTGTACTTTGGTCGGATACTGTCTATAAAGGACTGTACTTTGGTTGGTCAGATACTGTCTATAAAGGACTGTACTTTGGTCGGATACTGTCTATAAAGGACTGTACTTTGGTCGGATACTGTCTATAAAGGACTGTACTTTGGTCGGATACTGTCTATAAAGGACTGTACTTTGGTCGGATACTGTCTATAAAGGACTGTACTTTGGTTGGTGGGATACTGTCTATAAAGGACTGTACTTTGGTTGGTCGGATACTGTCTATAAATGACTGTACTTTGGTTGGTCGGATACTGTCTATAAAGGACTGTACTTTGGTTGGTCGGATACTGTCTATAAAGGACTGTACTTTGGTCGGATACTGTCTATAAAGGACTGCACTTTGGTCAGATACTGTCTATAAAGGACTGTACTTTGGTTGGTTGGATACTGTCTATAAAGGACTGTACTTTGGTCGGATACTGTCTATAAAGGACTGTACTTTGGTTGGTCGGATACTGTCTATAAAGGACTGTACTTTGGTTGGTTGGATACTGTCTATAAAGGACTGTACCTTGGTGGGATACTGTCTATAAAGGACTGTACTTTGGTTGGTCAGATACTGTCTATAAAGGACTGTACTTTGGTCGGATACTGTCTATAAAGGACTGTACTTTGGTCGGATACTGTTTATAAAGGACTGTACTTTGGTCGGATACTGTCTATAAAGGACTGTATTTTGATTGGTCAGATACTGTCTATAAAGGACTGTACTTTGGTTGGTGGGATACTGTCTATAAAGGACTGTACTTTGGTTGGTCGGATACTGTCTATAAATGACTGTACTTTGGTTGGTCGGATACTGTCTATAAAGGACTGTACTTTGGTTGGTCGGATACTGTCTATAAAGGACTGTACTTTGGTCGGATACTGTCTATAAAGGACTGTACTTTGGTCGGATACTGTTTATAAAGGACTGTACTTTGGTCGGATACTGTCTATAAAGGACTGTATTTTGATTGGTCAGATACTGTCTATAAAGGACTGTACTTTGGTTGGTGGGATACTGTCTATAAAGGACTGTACTTTGGTTGGTCGGATACTGTCTATAAATGACTGTACTTTGGTTGGTCGGATACTGTCTATAAAGGACTGTACTTTGGTTGGTCGGATACTGTCTATAAAGGACTGTACTTTGGTCGGATACTGTCTATAAAGGACTGCACTTTGGTCAGATACTGTCTATAAAGGACTGTACTTTGGTTGGTTGGATACTGTCTATAAAGGACTGTACTTTGGTCGGATACTGTCTATAAAGGACTGTACTTTGGTTGGTCGGATACTGTCTATAAAGGACTGTACTTTGGTTGGTTGGATACTGTCTATAAAGGACTGTGCCTTGGTGGGATACTGTCTATAAAGGACTGTACTTTGATTGGTCGGATACTGTCTATAAAGGACTGTACTTTGGTTGGTCAGATACTGTCTATAAAGGACTGTACTTTGGTCGGATACTGTCTATAAAGGACTGTACTTTGGTCGGATACTGTTTATAAAGGACTGTACTTTGGTCGGATACTGTCTATAAAGGACTGTACTTTGATTGGTCAGATACTGTCTATAAAGGACTGTACTTTGGTTGGTGGGATACTGTCTATAAAGGACTGTACTTTGGTTGGTCGGATACTGTCTATAAATGACTGTACTTTGGTTGGTCGGATACTGTCTATAAAGGACTGTACTTCGGTTGGTCGGATACTGTCTATAAAGGACTGTACTTTGGTCGGATACTGTCTATAAAGGACTGTACTTTGGTCGGATATTGTATATAAAGGACTGTACTTTCCTTCCTCTTCGAATAGTCGGTCTTATTCTATCATTTATAATTTCTCTATTTAGTTTAAATCAGATCCTCCATGCGACTTGGACATTTTTATGTTCTCCATAACAAAAATAACACCAACAACAAAACGACCCGAGGCATTAAATCATAAAAAAGCAACAAGAACCGAATCAAACGAGATACCTTATAATGGAAAATCAAAACAACTTGGAGAGCAACACCAGGATATATGAAACACCAAAACGAAATGGAAAGGTAACAACAGAAACAACAAAATAAATGGAAAGGTAACAGTAGAAACAACCAGGTTCATATGAATGTGGTAATCGAGGAGATTCCAACAGTCAGGTTCATATGAATGTGGTAATCGAGGAGATTCCAACAGTCAGGTTCATATGAATGTGGTAATCGAGAAGATTCCAACAGTCAGGTTCATATGAATATGGTAATCGAGGAGATTCCAACAGTCAGGTTCATATGAATATGGTAATCGAGGAGAAACGAACAGACAGAGAAAACACGAACAGAAAGCGAATTAGAAAGACTAAGGAAATGGAAGATTGGCTGTAAATATATAAAGATTGATACAAAATTCAGCTACGGAGATTGTGCTTATAATCCAGAAATACGTGTGCATATCTGTTTTAACTGTTTAAACAGTTGATAAGACTGTTTGTTATTACGATAATCCGGTGTTTTACATTAACTATAGATGATTTAGATGTATCTCATGGCGTTATCACTATTTTTTTTTCAAACGATAGTTTGATTAAGTAAACATTTTCTAATTAAAATATATTTCTTCTAATGTTGAAATAATGTGCACACTAAAGAAACGTGTAATTCAGAGTTTTAGATCGAACTTCAGACAGCTCGTGCGTGAGACTAGTTAGCGATTGCGATGTATAGATGTGTGTAATCAATGAGTAAATAATTATTTAGCTAATTTAGTGCGACACAAAAGGACATATCGAACCTAATATGATGAATGATCCAGCCGAACCCTGCTGGCTTCCACAGCTGCTCTCGACATGGGATCGGTCACGGGTCCATCTGGTGATTATTTCCGCTGGCGGATCCTTCCTTATTGCCAACGTTGGCATATATTATGTGTGTTAATCCTTAAGATGGAGTGATGATGGGTGTTAATTCTTAAGAGGAGTTATGATGGGTTTTTATCTGAAAGACGGGGTAATGATGGGTGTTTATCCTGACGACGGAGTGATGATGGGTGTTTATCCTGACGACGGAGTGATGATGGGTGTTGACCCTGACGACGGAGTGATGATGGGTGTTGACCCTGACGACGGAGTGATGATGGGTGTTGACCCTGACGACGGAGTGATGATGGGTGTTGACCCTGACGACGGAGTGATGATGGGTGTTGACCCTGACGACGGAGTGATGATGGGTGTTGACCCTGACGACGGAGTGATGATGGGTGTTGACCCTGACGACGGAGTGATGATGGGTGTTGACCCTGACGACGGAGTGATGATGGGTTTGACCCTGACGACGGAGTGATGATGGGTATTGACCTGACGACGGAGTGATGATGGGTGTTGACCCTGACGACGGAGTGATGATGGGTGTTGACCCTGACGACGGAGTGATGATGGGGGTTTATCCTGATGACGGAGTGATGATGGGTGTTTATCCTGATGACGGAGTGATGATGGGTGTTGACCCTGACGACGGAGTGATGATGGGTATTGACCTGACGACGGAGTGATGATGGGTGTTGACCCTGACGACGGAGTGATGATGGGGTTTATCCTGATGACGGAGTGATGATGGGTGTTATCCTGATGACGGAGTGATGATGGGTGTTGACCCTGACGACGGAGTGATGATGGGTGTTGACCCTGACGACGGAGTGGTGATGGGTGTTGACCCTGACGACGGAGTGATAATGGGTGTTGACCCTGACGACGGAGTGATAATGGGTGTTGACCCTGACGACGGAGGGATAATGGGTTTGACCCTGACGACGGAGTGATGATGGGTGTTGACCCTGACGACGGAGTGATGATGGGGGTTTATCCAGACGACGGAGTGATGAGCGGTGTTGACCCTGACGACGGAGTGATGATGAGTGTTTAACCTTAAGAGTTGCGAGTGTCAATGAGACATCAACAGCCAGGGCCATATAGGGACGTGTGTCAAGGAGACGCAAACAGTGGGGTCCATATAAGGACGGGTGTCAAAGAGACACCAACAGTGGTGTCTATATAGGGACGGGTGTCAATGAGACACCAACAGCGGGGTCTATATAGGGACGAGTGTCAATGAGACACCAACAGTGGGGTCCATATAGGGACGAGTGTCAAGGAGACACCAACAGCCAGGGCCATATAGGGACCGGTGACAAGGAGACACCTATAGAAGGAAACAAAACGCAAAAAGGAAATGAAGGTCAAGATAAAGGTCGCGAATGTGTACAGTTCAATTCCCGATTCCCCATTGTCAAATTTTAAGCCGCCTTCTACGACCAACATACTGTAATAGCCAAGTTGCTAATTGTCAATTACATTCACTTAAGTGACCGGGGTTCAATTCACGGGCAAACGGGTATAAGATTGTGACCTACTCGACCTCAAAGGTTTTCTATGGGTAATCTAGTCCTGATTTAGACCCTCTGCGGGCTTCAATCTGGGCCACACCAAGTGATTGACATAGCGTAAACAACGGTAGTGTGAAATACTCCAATATGTCATTTTTATAGGCTTATTTCAAATTTTCATATATTTTCAAATTGCAATGAATAATTATAAAAATGTCATTTTCACATATGCCAGAAGCATTTAAAGTCCGATTGGATATCATCAACAAACATATTACAAGATAGTGGTGTGTAAATAAAATAATCACTGGGTAAATATTTCTAAAATTTTGAAATATGGGGCATGCCTACAGCAATCAGAGAGAAAATAATGCCTATATCAGCTGATATTGCAGGCCACTCTAAATAACACGTATGGCTAACCTAAATATAACACGTACAACTACCCTAAATATAACACGTACAACTACCCTAAATATAACACGTACAACTACCCTAAATATAACACGCACAACTACCCTAAATATAACACATACAACTACCCTAAATATAACACGTACAACTACCCTAAATATAACACGTACAACTACCCTAAATATAACACGTACAACTACCCTAAATATAACATGTACAACTACCCTAAATATAACATGTACAACTACCCTAAATATAACACGTACAACTACCCTAAATATAACACGTACAACTACCCTAAATATAACATGTACAACTACCCTAAATATAACACATACAACTACCCTAAATATAACACGTACAACTACCCTAAATATAACACGTACAACTACCCTAAATATAACACGTACAACTACCCTAAATATAACACGTACAACTACCCTAAATATAACATGTACAACTACCCTAAATATAACACGTACAACTACCCTAAATATAACACGTACAACTACCCTAAATATAACATGTACAACTACCCTAAATATAACACGTACAACTACCCTAAATATAACATGTACAACTACCCTAAATATAACACATACAACTACCCTAAATATAACACGTAGAGCTACCCTAAATATAACACGTACAACTACCCTAAATATAACACGTACAACTACCCTAAATATAACACGTACAACTACCCTAAATATAACACGTACAACTACCCTAAATATAACACGTACAACTACCCTAAATATAACACGTACAACTACCCTAAATATAACACGTACAACTACCCTAAATATAACACGTACAACTACCCTAAATATAACACGTACAACTACCCTAAATATAACACGTACAACTACCCTAAATATAACATGTACAACTACCCTAAATATAACACGTACATCTATCCTAAATATAACACATACAACTACCCTAAATATAACACGTACAACTACCCTAAATATAACACGTACAACTACCCTGAATATAACACTATATCATAATTATTTTTCACACATTCACAGGTGTACGGCGGAACAGTGGTGACATGATTTTTTTTTTATGTAAGACTAAAAGGTTTTTTATGTAGACTGATTTTTTTTCCCTTTTACGAGCCCTCGTAAAACGTTTTAAAGCGTTAAAAACGTTGACGTGCTCACGTAAAAGTTGTAGGTGAGCACGTAAATGTGTTTTTTACCGTACATAAATGCTTTACGTGAGCACGTAAAAGTTTTACGAAAGCCCGTAAAGGAAAAAGCTATTTTTCAGCCTTAAGATTTTTTTAGCCACACATAAAAAAAAAGATCATGTCACCTCTGTTCCGCCGTACTACAGGTGACTAATGCGTCGAGTCTTTCATTTAGACGACCCTGGTTCGAATATCCGATCGGGCATGTCGGTCGTTGCAAAGTACTTGCGTGACCACTTTACCACGTGAATTTAATCTGGACACTTGGTTCATCTTTGCTATAAAGCGAGTTTATGATTCTATCAATGACCTTTGGCTCAGTTTGGTTTTCCAATTCCTATGATTATTGTCTGAGTGGTTGTACAATAATCTCATGCGCTTTAAATATACTTCCTATGTTTTCGTTAAACATTTAGAAATTATTAAAACATAAATCAACACCATAAAGATTCCATGCTTTGCGTCTTTCCTTTTCATCCTATCAGCAGAAATTTTATTCAATGATTGTTTAGCGAGGACAATTCAACCCACATGTATATTAATATAGAGCCAATAAAATATTCTATAAAAAAACCTGCATTTGTAATAATCAAAATATCTGACATTAAATACCTAATCATCTTACAAGCTTCTTAAGATGATTAAATGAAGATAAAACTCCTAATCTAATTCAGAATTTGTGTCTTCTATAAGATCAACCAATCAGGCCAGGATGTGGCCAATGGCGGGTCGGATTAAGATAGGAGTGGCTTCTGTTCTTCAGTCATTTACCGGAGAAACATTTGCCTCCATCATATCGAAAGGAAGAAATAGGGGATAAATCGATACTTTATTTAGGCTTTGATTGTGTGTTATATAACAGCTGGCCTATGGCGTGGGCGGCTAACCTATTAAATTGTTCACAATTTACATCAGAATCAATGAACAAACGACTGAAGGCTTGATTATCAATCTGACTCCAATATAACAATTCGTGTTATTGGAGGATAAGTATAAAACTTGATAGAGGTTAGGAGCGTTGGTTTCCTTTCTTCTTTTTTAGGTTAATTTAATTGGTATTTGATACGGTAAATAAAAAAACAATAATATTATGAAAATTGTATCTAGATTATTTATAAAAATAAATAAGGAAATATCTGTATAACAATAACAATTTGGTGGGGAAGGGGGCAATAACAGCCAGGACAAACTGAGGTCCGGCGTCTTACGAAAAAGGGTTTCTTAGGGACACCTGTGATCACCTGAGGACGTGTGTCTTTATGGGGACGGATGTCCAGAGGACACCAGAAACCACCTGAGGACGTGTGTCTTTATGGGGACGGGTTTCTTAGGGACCCGAGGATATGGGGACGAATGTCCAGGGGACACCAGTGATCACCTGAGGACGTGTATCTTTATGGGGACGGATGTCCAGGGGACACCAGTGATCACCTGAGGACGTGTATATTTATGGGGACGGATGTCCAGGGACACCAGTGATCACCTGAGGACGTGTGTCTGTATGAGGACGAATGTCCAGGGGACACCAGTGATCACCTGAGGACGTGTATATTTATGGGGACGGATGTCCAGGGGACACCAGTGATCACCTGAGGACGTGTGTCTTTATGGGGACGGATGTCCAGGGGACACCAGTGATCACCTGAGGACGTGTATATTTATGGGGACGGATGTCCAGGGACACCAGTGATCACCTGAGGACGTGTGTCTGTATGAGGACGAATGTCCAGGGGACACCAGTGATCACCTGAGGACGTGTATATTTATGGGGACGGATGTCCAGGGGACACCAGTGATCACCTGAGGACGTGTGTCTTTATGGGGACGGATGTCCAGGGGACACCAGTGATCACCTGAGGACGTGTGTCTTTATGGGGACGAATGTCCAGGGGACACCAGTGATCATCCGAGGACGTGTGTCTGTATGAGGACGAATGTCCAGGGGACACCAGTGATCACCTGAGGACGTGTATATTTATGGGGACGGATGTCCAGGGGACACCAGTGATCACCTGAGGACGTGTGTCTTTATGGGGACGGATGTCCAGGGGACACCAGTGATCACCTGAGGACGTGTGTCTTTATGGGGACGAATGTCCAGGGGACACCAGTGATCATCCGAGGACGTGTGTCTGTTTGGGGACGAATGCCCAGGGGACACCAGTGATCACCTGAGGACGTGTGTCTGTTTGGGGACGAATGCCCAGGGGACACCAGTGATCACCTGAGGACGTGTGTCTGTATGAGGACGAATGCCCAGGGTACACCAGTGATCACCTGAGGACGTGTGTCTGTATGAGGACGGATGTCCAGGGGACACCAGTGATCACCTGAGGACGTGTGTCTGTTTGGGGACGAATGCCCAGGGGACACCAGCGATCACCTGAGGACGTGTATCTTTATGGGGACGAATGCCCAGGGGACACCAGTGATCACCTGAGGACGTGTGTCTTTATGGGGACGGATGTCCAGGGGACACCAGTGATCACCTGAGGACGTGTATATTTATGGGGACGGATGTCCAGGGGACACCAGTGATCACCTGAGGACGTGTGTCTTTATGGGGACGGATGTCCAGGGGACACCAGTGATCACCCGAGGACGCGTGTCTTTATGGGGACTGATGTCCAGGGGACACCAGTGATCACCTGAGGACGTGTGTGTATAGTTGGACACCAACTGAAGAAAGCAAAGAAATTATAACGGTACAGTGGAGAATGGAAAAGATAAAGATACCACGTTATTTAATCGGACCAACAATGCTGGTGATAAGTACGGGTACATTGATGCTATATTAATGTATATTAATTTGAAGAAATAAAACACATTTACCGCGAATGACATATACATATAACAGAAAAGTGTCGTGTTGTACAGAGTATAGAAATGGTCTGGTGTTAAACACTGTTGTCTTATCGACACCCTAGAGTTATCCTGGAGGACCTCAGGCGTACGGATATAGAAACCTCTAATGCCCTTAAAGGCGGCTTTAGTCTTCTCATTCGGAGACTGTGACAATACTTATGTAGAACCCCAAGTCTGTCATATTCCATTTTCTTTTGGAATATAAAGTCAGACGGCTAGTTGATCTTCCTAGTGTATGGTGACTATTAACGGTCATCTCGCGTTGTCGTTTTGTCGCTTGTCCATGTTCTCAAACCATGTGAATCCCAGACTTAATAGATTAAATGTTGTCTTCTCGCGTTTACAATCCACGACAAGGCGAAGAGACATCAGGCTTTGGTTTACTTTGTTTAACGCCCTGTTAACAGCCAGCGTTATTAAGGACGTGCCTGGTTTTGGAGGTGGAGGAAAGCCGGAGAGTACGGAGAAAAACCACTGGCCTACGGTCAGTACCAAGCAACTGACCCACGAGGGTCTCGAACTCACAACCGAGAGGTGGAAGGCTGGTGATTAAGTGTCTCGACACCTTAAGCACTCGGCCACCGCGCCCCCTCATGACAGGACAGACCGCCATACTATTCCCACTCTTGTTCTCATTAACGTGACTTAACCCGGATTTGACCTAGATTTTGATGGCGAGTGACGTCGTTGAAGTAGAAGACGCTTACCTCCCTGGAACACATGATTTTATTCTTCGCGTACTTTTCCAGTGGGATCCAAGCAAATCTATATTTCTTGTTCGTATTTTGTCAATTTTAAATTAGAATTACTAGAATTACTGAATTATTGGAGGATATCGAATAGGGAGATTATAGGTGTCCTGATGTGGGGCTCTATCCAGAGCTGTCGTTCTTTACACCTAGGAGCGATAATACACGGGGAAAATGTTGGATCCTACTTTCTCCGCTATGTACCGTATGCCCTGTAGAAACGTATTGATTTTACTGATCTATGTAATGATAAAGTAGTTGGATATATAGGACTCATCTAGCGGTACTCCCTATAGATGTAGCTGTCCAGAGGTGTGAGCTCGTCTATCTACATTAAGTAAACCCTGTAATATACTGCAACAAAGACGGCGGAGTCTAAGCTACAGACGTTACATGAGATGTCTGAAATGATAGAGGACTAGTATAATCTAGACACTAGTATAATCTAGACACTAGTATAATCTAGACACTATAGTATAATCTAGACACTAGTATAATCTAGACACTAGTATAATCTAGACACTAGTATAATCTAGTATAATCTAGACACGTATAATCTAGACACTAGTATAATCTAGACACCAGTATAATATATACACCAGTATAATCTAGACACTAGTATAATCTAGTATAATCTAGACACTAGTATAATCTAGACACTAGTATAATCTAGACACTAGTATAATCTAGACACTAGTATAATCTAGATACTAGTATAATCTAGACACCAGTATAATCTAGACACTAGTATAATCTAGACACTAGTATAATCTAGACACCAGTATAATCTAGACACTAGTATAATCTAGACACCAGTATAATCTAGACACTAGTATAATCTAGACACTAGTATAATCTAGACACTAGTATAATATATACACTAGTATAATCTAGACACCAGTATAATCTAGACACTAGTATAATCTAGACACCAGTAGTATAATCTAGACACTAGTATAATCTAGTATAATCTAGACACTAGTATAATATAACACTAGTATAATCTAGACACTAGTATAATCTAGACACTAGTATAATCTAGTATAATCTAGACACTAGTATAATATAACACTAGTATAATCTAGACACTAGTATAATCTAGACACTAGTATAATCTAGACACTAGTATAATCTAGACACTAGTATAATCTAGACACTAGTATAATCTAGACACCAGTATAATCTAGACACCAGTATAATCTAGACACTAGTATAATCTAGACACCAGTATAATCTAGACACTAGTATAATCTAGACACCAGTATAATCTAGACACTAGTATAATCTAGACACTAGTATAATCTAGACACTAGTATAATCTAGACACTAGTATAATCTAGACACTAGTATAATCTAGACACTAGTATAATCTAGACACTAGTATAATCTAGATACTAGTATAATCTAGACACCAGTATAATCTAGACACTAGTATAATCTAGACACTAGTATAATCTAGACACTAGTATAATCTAGACACTAGTATAATCTAGACACCAGTATAATCTAGACACTAGTATAATCTAGACACTAGTATAATCTAGACACTAGTATAATCTAGTATAATATATACACCAGTATAATCTAGACACTAGTATAATCTAGACACCAGTATAATCTAGACACCAGTATAATCTAGACACTAGTATAATCTAGACACTAGTATAATCTAGACACTAGTATAATCTATACACCAGTATAATCTAGACACTAGACACTAGTATAATCTAGACACTAGTATAATATATACACCAGTATAATCTAGACACTAGTATAATCTAGACACTAGTATAATCTAGACACTAGTATAATCTAGACACCAGTATAATCTAGACACTAGTATAATCTAGACACTAGTATAATCTAGACACTAGTATAATCTAGACACCAGTATAATCTAGACACTAGACACTAGTATAATCTAGACACTAGTATTATCTAGACACCAGTATAATCTAGACACTAGTATAATCTAGACACCAGTATAATCTAGACACTAGACACTAGTATAATCTAGACACTAGTATTATCTAGACACCAGTATAATCTAGACACCAGTATAATCTAGACACTAGTATAATCTAGACACTAGTATAATCTAGACACTAGTATAATCTAGACACTAGTATAACCTAGACACTAGTATAATCTAGACACTAGTATAACCTAGACACCAGTATAATCTAGACATTAGTATAATCTAGACACTAGTATAATCTAGACACCAGTATAATCTAGACACTAGTATAATCTAGACACCAGTATAATATATACACTAGTATAATCTAGACACTAGTATAATCTAGACACTAGTATAATCTAGACACCAGTATAATCTAGACACGTATAATCTAGACACGTATAATCTAGACACTAGTATAAACTAGACACTAGTATAAACTAGACACTAGTATAATCTAGACAATAGTATAATCTAGACACTAGTATAATCTAGACACTAGTATAATCTAGACACTAGTATAATCTAGACACGTATAATCTAGACACTAGTATAATCTAGACACGTATAATCTAGACACTAGTATAATCTAGACACTAGTATAATCTAGACACTAGTATAATCTAGACACTAGTATAATCTAGACACCAGTATAATCTAGACACCAGTATAATCTAGACACTAGTATAATCTAGACACTAGTATAATCTAGACACCAGTATAATCTAGACACCAGTATAATCTAGACACTAGTATAATCTAGACACTAGTATAATATATACACTAGTATAATCTAGACACTAGTATAATCTAGACACTAGACACTAGTATAATCTAGACACTAGTATAATCTAGACACTAGTATAATCTAGACACTAGTATAATCTATACACCAGTATAATCTAGACACTAGTATAATCTAGACACCAGTATAATCTAGACACTAGTATAATCTAGACACTAGTATAATCTAGACACCAGTATAATCTATACACTAGTATAATCTATACACCAGTATAATCTAGACATTAGTATAATCTAGACATTAGTATAATCTAGACACTAGTATAATCTAGACACTAGTATAATCTATACACTAGTATAATCTAGACACTGGTATAATCTAGACACTAGTATAATCTATACACCAGTATAATATATACACCAGTATAATCTAGACACTAGTATAATCTAGACACCAGTATAATCTAGACACTAGTATAATCTAGACACTAGTATAATCTAGACACTAGTATAATCTAGTATAATATATACACCAGTATAATCTAGACACTAGTATAATCTAGACACCAGTATAATCTAGACACCAGTATAATCTAGACACTAGTATAATCTAGACACTAGTATAATCTAGACACTAGTATAATCTATACACCAGTATAATCTAGACACTAGACACTAGTATAATCTAGACACTAGTATAATATATACACCAGTATAATCTAGACACTAGTATAATCTAGACACTAGTATAATCTAGACACTAGTATAATCTAGACACTAGTATAATCTAGACACCAGTATAATCTAGACACTAGTATAATCTAGACACCAGTATAATCTAGACACTAGTATAATCTAGACACCAGTATAATCTAGACACCAGTAGTATAATCTAGACACTAGTATAATCTAGACACTAGTATAATCTAGACACCAGTATAATCTAGACACTAGACACTAGTATAATCTAGACACTAGTATTATCTAGACACCAGTATAATCTAGACACTAGTATAATCTAGACACCAGTATAATCTAGACACTAGACACTAGTATAATCTAGACACTAGTATTATCTAGACACCAGTATAATCTAGACACCAGTATAATCTAGACACTAGTATAATCTAGACACTAGTATAATCTAGACACTAGTATTATCTAGACACCAGTATAATCTAGACACTAGTATAATCTAGACACTAGTATAATCTAGACACTAGTATAACCTAGACACTAGTATAATCTAGACACTAGTATAACCTAGACACTAGTATAATCTAGACATTAGTATAATCTAGACACTAGTATAATCTAGACACCAGTATAATCTAGACACTAGTATAACCTAGACACTAGTATAATCTAGACACCAGTATAATCTAGACACTAGTATAATCTAGACACTAGTATAATCTAGACACCAGTATAATCTAGACACCAGTATAATCTAGACACTATAGTATAATCTAGACACCAGTATAATCTAGACACTAGACACTAGTATAATCTAGACACTAGTATAATCTAGACACCAGTATAATCTAGACACTAGTATAATCTAGACACTAGTATAATCTAGACACTAGTATAAACTAGACACTAGTATAAACTAGACACTAGTATAATCTAGACAATAGTATAATCTAGACACTAGTATAATCTAGACACTAGTATAATCTAGACACCAGTATAATATATACACCAGTATAATCTAGACACTAGTATAATCTAGTATAATCTAGACACTAGTATAATCTAGACACGTATAATCTAGACACTAGTATAATGTAGACACGTATAATCTAGACACTAGTATAATCTAGACACTAGTATAATCTAGACACTAGTATAATCTAGACACTAGTATAATCTAGACACCAGTATAATCTAGACACTAGTATAATCTAGACACTAGTATAATCTAGACACTAGTATAATCTAGACACCAGTATAATCTAGACACTAGTATAATCTAGACACTAGTATAATCTAGACACCAGTATAATCTAGACACTAGTATAATCTAGACACTAGTATAATCTAGACACTAGTATAATCTAGACACCAGTATAATCTAGACACCAGTATAATCTAGACACCAGTATAATCTAGACACTAGTATAATCTAGACACCAGTATAATCTAGACACCAGTATAATCTAGACACTAGTATAATCTAGACACTAGTATAATCTAGACACTAGTATAATCTAGACACCAGTATAATCTAGACACTAGTATAATCTAGACACTAGTATAATCTAGACACCAGTATAATCTAGACACTAGTATAATCTAGACACCAGTATAATCTAGACACTAGTATAATCTAGACACTAGTATAATCTAGACACCTAGTATAATCTAGACACTAGTATAATCTAGACACTAGTATAACCTAGACACCAGTATAATCTAGACACTAGTATAATCTAGACACCAGTATAATCTAGACACTAGTATAATCTAGACACTAGTATAATCTAGACACTAGTATAATCTAGACACTAGTATAATCTAGACACTAGTATAATCTAGACACTAGTATAATCTAGACACCAGTATAATCTAGACACTAGTATAATCTAGACACTAGTATAATCTAGACACTAGTATAATCTAGACACTAGTATAATCTAGACACCAGTATAATCTAGACACTAGTATAATCTAGACACTAGTATAATCTAGACACCAGTATAATCTAGACACTAGTATAATCTAGACACTAGTATAATCTAGACACTAGTATAATCTAGACACCTAGTATAATCTAGACACCAGTATAATCTAGACACTAGTATAATCTAGACACTAGTATAATCTAGACACTAGTATAAATCTAGACACTAGTATAATCTAGACACTAGTATAATCTAGACACTAGTATAATCTAGACACTAGTATAATCTAGACACTAGTATAATCTAGACACTAGTATAATCTAGACACTAGTATAATCTAGACACCAGTATAATCTAGACACTAGTATAATCTAGACACTAGTATAATCTAGACACTAGTATAATCTAGACACTAGTATAATCTAGACACCAGTATAATCTAGACACCAGTATAATCTAGACACCAGTATAATCTAGACACTAGTATAATCTAGACACTAGTATAATCTAGACACTAGTATAATCTAGACACTAGTATAATCTAGACACTAGTATAATCTAGACACTAGTATAATCTAGACACTAGTATAATCTAGACACTAGTATAATCTAGACACTAGTATAATCTAGACACTAGTATAATCTAGACACTAGTATAATCTAGACACTAGTATAATCTAGACACTAGTATAATCTAGACACTAGTATAATCTAGACACTAGTATAATCTAGACACTAGTATAATCTAGACACTAGTATAATCTAGACACTAGTATAATCTAGACACTAGTATAATCTAGACACTAGTATAATCTAGACACTAGTATAATCTAGACACTAGTATAATCTAGACACTAGTATAATCTAGACACTAGTATAATCTAGACACTAGTATAATCTAGACACTAGTATAATCTAGACACTAGTATAATCTAGACACTAGTATAATCTAGACACTAGTATAATCTAGACACTAGTATAATCTAGACACTAGTATAATCTAGACACTAGTATAATCTAGACACTAGTATAATCTAGACACTAGTATAATCTAGACACTAGTATAATCTAGACACTAGTATAATCTAGACACTAGTATAATCTAGACACTAGTATAATCTAGACACTAGTATAATCTAGACACTAGTATAATCTAGACACTAGTATAATCTAGACACTAGTATAATCTAGACACTAGTATAATCTAGACACTAGTATAATCTAGACACTAGTATAATCTAGACACTAGTATAATCTAGACACTAGTATAATCTAGACACTAGTATAATCTAGACACTAGTATAATCTAGACACTAGTATAATCTAGACACCAGTATAATCTAGACACTAGTATAATCTAGACACTAGTATAATCTAGACACTAGTATAATCTAGACACTAGTATAATCTAGACACTAGTATAATCTAGACACTAGTATAATCTAGACACTAGTATAATCTAGACACCTAGTATAATCTAGACACTAGTATAATCTAGACACTAGTATAATCTAGACACTAGTATAATCTAGACACTAGTATAATCTAGACACTAGTATAATCTAGACACCTAGTATAATCTAGACACTAGTATAATCTAGACACTAGTATAATCTAGACACTAGTATAATCTAGACACTAGTATAATCTAGACACTAGTATAATCTAGACACTAGTATAATCTATACACTAGTATAATCTAGACACTAGTATAATCTAGACACTAGTATAATCTAGACACTAGTATAATCTAGACACCAGTATAATCTAGACACTAGTATAATCTAGACACTAGTATAATCTAGACACTAGTATAATCTAGACACTAGTATAATCTAGACACTAGTATAATCTAGACACTAGTATAATCTAGACACTAGTATAATCTAGACACTAGTATAATCTAGACACTAGTATAATCTAGACACTAGTATAATCTAGACACTAGTATAATCTAGTATAATCTAGACACTAGTATAATCTAGACACTAGTATAATCTAGACACCAGTATAATCTAGACACTAGTATAATCTAGACACTAGTATAATCTAGACACTAGTATAATCTATACACTAGTATAATCTAGACACTAGTATAATCTAGACACTAGTATAATCTAGACACTAGTATAATCTAGACACTAGTATAATCTAGACACTAGTATAATCTAGACACTAGTATAATCTAGACACTAGTATAATCTAGACACTAGTATAATCTAGACACCAGTATAATCTAGACACTAGTATAATCTAGACACTAGTATAATCTAGACACTAGTATAATCTAGACACTAGTATAATCTAGACACTAGTATAATCTAGACACTAGTATAATCTAGACACTAGTATAATCTAGACACTAGTATAATCTAGACACTAGTATAATCTAGACACTAGTATAATCTAGACACTAGTATAATCTAGACACTAGTATAATCTAGACACTAGTATAATCTAGACACTAGTATAATCTAGACACTAGTATAATCTAGACACTAGTATAATCTAGACACTAGTATAATCTAGACACTAGTATAATCTAGACACTAGTATAATCTAGACACTAGTATAATCTAGACACTAGTATAATCTAGACACTAGTATAATCTAGACACTAGTATAATCTAGACACTAGTATAATCTAGACACTAGTATAATCTAGACACTAGTATAATCTAGACACTAGTATAATCTAGACACTAGTATAATCTAGACACTAGTATAATCTAGACACTAGTATAATCTAGACACTAGTATAATCTAGACACTAGTATAATCTAGACACTAGTATAATCTAGACACTAGTATAATCTAGACACTAGTATAATCTAGACACTAGTATAATCTAGACACTAGTATAATCTAGACACCAGTATAATCTAGACACTAGTATAATCTAGACACTAGTATAATCTAGACACTAGTATAATCTAGACACTAGTATAATCTAGACACTAGTATAATCTAGACACTAGTATAATCTAGACACTAGTATAATCTAGACACTAGTATAATCTAGACACTAGTATAATCTAGACACTAGTATAATCTAGACACTAGTATAATCTAGACACCAGTATAATCTAGACACTAGTATAATCTAGACACTAGTATAATCTAGACACTAGTATAATCTAGACACTAGTATAATCTAGACACTAGTATAATCTAGACACCAGTATAATCTAGACACTAGTATAATCTAGACACTAGTATAATCTAGACACTAGTATAATCTAGACACTAGTATAATCTAGACACTAGTATAATCTAGACACTAGTATAATCTAGACACCAGTATAATCTAGACACTAGTATAATCTAGACACTAGTATAATCTAGACACTAGTATAATCTAGACACTAGTATAATCTAGACACTAGTATAATCTAGACACTAGTATAATCTAGACACTAGTATAATCTAGACACCAGTATAATCTAGACACTAGTATAATCTAGACACTAGTATAATCTAGACACTAGTATAATCTAGACACTAGTATAATCTAGACACTAGTATAATCTAGACACTAGTATAATCTAGACACTAGTATAATCTAGACACTAGTATAATCTAGACACCTAGTATAATCTAGACACTAGTATAATCTAGACACTAGTATAATCTAGACACTAGTATAATCTAGACACTAGTATAATCTAGACACTAGTATAATCTAGACACCAGTATAATCTAGACACTAGTATAATCTAGACACTAGTATAATCTAGACACTAGTATAATCTAGACACTAGTATAATCTAGACACCAGTATAATCTAGACACTAGTATAATCTAGACACTAGTATAATCTAGACACTAGTATAATCTAGACACTAGTATAATCTAGACACTAGTATAATCTAGACACTAGTATAATCTAGACACTAGTATAATCTAGACACCAGTATAATCTAGACACTAGTATAATCTAGACACTAGTATAATCTAGACACTAGTATAATCTAGACACTAGTATAATCTAGACACTAGTATAATCTAGACACTAGTATAATCTAGACACTAGTATAATCTAGACACTAGTATAATCTAGACACTAGTATAATCTAGACACTAGTATAATCTAGACACTAGTATAATCTAGACACTAGTATAATCTAGACACTAGTATAATCTAGACACTAGTATAATCTAGACACTAGTATAATCTAGACACTAGTATAATCTAGACACCAGTATAATCTAGACACTAGTATAATCTAGACACTAGTATAATCTAGACACTAGTATAATCTAGACACTAGACACTAGTATAATCTAGACACTAGTATAATCTAGACACTAGTATAATCTAGACACTAGTATAATCTAGACACTAGTATAATCTAGACACTAGTATAATCTAGACACTAGTATAATCTAGACACTAGTATAATCTAGACACTAGTATAATCTAGACACTAGTATAATCTAGACACTAGTATAATCTAGACACTAGTATAATCTAGACACTAGTATAATCCAGACACTAGTATAATCCAGACACTAGTATAATCTAGACACTAGACACTAGTATAATCTAGACACTAGACACTAGTATAATCTAGACACTAGTATAATCTAGACACTAGTATAATCTAGACACCAGTATAATCTAGACACTAGTATAATCTAGACACTAGTATAATCTAGACACTAGTATAATCTAGACACTAGTATAATCTAGACACTAGTATAATCTAGACACTAGTATAATCTAGACACTAGTATAATCTAGACACTAGTATAATCTAGACACTAGTATAATCTAGACACTAGTATAATCTAGACACTAGTATAATCTAGACACCAGTATAATCTAGACACTAGTATAATCTAGACACTAGTATAATCTAGACACTAGTATAATCTAGACACTAGTATAATCTAGACACTAGTATAATCTAGACACCAGTATAATCTAGACACTAGTATAATCTAGACACTAGTATAATCTAGACACTAGTATAATCTAGACACTAGTATAATCTAGACACTAGTATAATCTAGACACTAGTATAATCTAGACACCTAGTATAATCTAGACACTAGTATAATCTAGACACTAGTATAATCTAGACACTAGTATAATCTAGACACTAGTATAATCTAGACACTAGTATAATCTAGACACTAGTATAATCTAGACACTAGTATAATCTAGACACTAGTATAATCTAGACACTAGTATAATCTAGACACTAGTATAATCTAGACACTAGTATAATCTAGACACTAGTATAATCTAGACACTAGTATAATCCAGACACTAGTATAATCTAGACACTAGTATAATCTAGACACTAGACACTAGTATAATCTAGACACTAGTATAATCCAGACACTAGTATAATCTAGACACTAGTATAATCTAGACACTAGTATAATCTAGACACTAGTATAATCTAGACACTAGTATAATCTAGACACTAGTATAATCTAGACACTAGTATAATCTAGACACTAGTATAATCTAGACACTAGTATAATCTAGACACTAGTATAATCTAGACACTAGTATAATCTAGACACTAGTATAATCTAGACACTAGTATAATCTAGACACTAGTATAATCTAGACACTAGTATAATCTAGACACTAGTATAATCTAGACACTAGTATAATCTAGACACTAGTATAATCTAGACACTAGTATAATCTAGACACTAGTATAATCTAGACACTAGTATAATCTAGACACTAGTATAATCTAGACACTAGTATAATCTAGACACTAGTATAATCTAGACACTAGTATAATCTAGACACTAGTATAATCTAGACACTAGTATAATCTAGACACTAGTATAATCTAGACACTAGTATAATCTAGACACTAGTATAATCTAGACACTAGTATAATCTAGACACTAGTATAATCTAGACACTAGTATAATCTAGACACTAGTATAATCTAGACACTAGTATAATCTAGACACTAGTATAATCTAGACACTAGTATAATCTAGACACTAGTATAATCTAGACACTAGTATAATCTATACACTAGTATAATCTAGACACTAGTATAATCTAGACACTAGTATAATCTAGACACTAGTATAATCTAGACACTAGTATAATCTAGACACTAGTATAATCTAGACACTAGTATAATCTAGACACTAGTATAATCTAGACACTAGTATAATCTAGACACTAGTATAATCTAGACACTAGTATAATCTAGACACTAGTATAATCTAGACACTAGTATAATCTAGACACTAGTATAATCTAGACACTAGTATAATCTAGACACTAGTATAATCTAGACACTAGTATAATCTAGACACTAGTATAATCTAGACACTAGTATAATCTAGACACTAGTATAATCTAGACACTAGTATAATCTAGTATAATCTAGACACTAGTATAATCTAGACACTAGTATAATCTATACACCAGTATAATCTAGACACAGTATAATCTAGACACTAGACACTAGTATAATCTAGACACTAGTATAAATCTCGTCTAATCTAGACACTTAGTATAATCTAGACACTAGTATAATCTATCCACCTAGTATAATATCTAGACACTAGTCTAATCTAGACACCAGTTTAATCTATACGACTAGTATAATCTAGACACTAGCTATAATCTAGACACTAGTATAATCTAGACACTAGTATAATCCTAGACTACACTAGTATCATCCTAGACACTAGTATAATCTAAACACTAGTATAATCTAAATCTAGGACACTCGTTATAATCTAGACACTAGTATAATCTAGACACTAGTATAATCTATACAACTAGTATAAATTCTAGACACTTTCCCCTCTATCATTATAATTTAAGTACAGACTGTAATCCTTTCTAGGAATTTAGGGGGATAACACCCGGAAATGGGGTAAACACAAGGAAATGGGTGGGGGTAACACCAGGAAATGGGGTAAACACAAGGAAATGGGTGGGGGTAACACCAGGAAATGGGGTAAACACAAGGAAATGGGTAGGGGGGTAACACCAGGAAATTGGGTAAACACAAGGAAATGGGTGGGGGTAACACCAGGAAATGGGGTAAACACAAGGAAATGGGGGGGTAGGGGGGTAACACCAGGAAATTGGGTAAACACAAGGAAATGGGTGGGGGTAACACCAGGAAATGGGGTAAACACAAGGAAAATGGGGGGTAGGGGGGTAACACCAGGAAATTGGGTAAAGACAAGGAAATGGGTAGGGTAACACCAGGAAATGGGGTAAACACAAGGAAATGGGGGGTAGGAGGGTAACACCAGGAAATGGGGTAAACACAAGGAAATGGGTGGGGGTAACACCAGGAAATGGAGGTAGGGGGTAACACCAGGAAATGGAGGTAGGGGGGTAACACCAGGAAATGGGGTAAACACAAGGAAATGGGGGTAGGGGGTAACACCAGGAAATGGAGGTAGGGGGGTAACACAAGGAAATGGGGTAAACACAAGGAAATGGGTGGGGTAACACCAGGAAATGGGGTAAACACAAGGAAATTTGTGTGGGAGTAGGGGTGGGTAGGTAAACACCAGGAAACAATTCTATTTGACACAAATTCACAACCCTGTGTTCACACATATAGTACATGTGGACCGTGGTTTCAGGGTTTGGAATTTTTTGTCAAGTCACTGTTGAATGTACAGCATTTTCACAATAACAACGCTCCGTGTCCTAATAACTTAATTGGCATTGAATAATAGGGTTTGTAATATTTGTGTAACTGTCAGTAGAGACCTGGCTATTGTTTCCTAAATGAAAGGGATTGTTCAAATATATCATAATCAAACCAAGGCGCGGCCTTCATTAGTCATATATAACGCTTATTAGGGGCCATAATGCAAGGAAACGGCAAATTGGAGAAAAACTCTTTACGACAATCAGCCCTCCGGTATCGAATTCATTGCGCTTGCGTATTGAATGGAAACGGTTTGTCATTTCTTGATTATTCAGGAAAGTTAACTACGTGTTGGTAGTGCTCCGTTCACGCCTGTGAAGTTAAAACAAACTAAATAGACGAATCTAAACAGTAATAATACCGGAATAAACAAATCTTGACAACATCATAATAAATGTCGATAGTGAGCGACAAGGCGAAATTACATAATGTTATTATTGGCTGTGTTTACTCGCTGGACGGTCGAACGAGATCAGGGTAATCGATCAATGACTGTTATCAGGCATTATTTATGACTGTCAATAATCAAATGAATTGTCTATACAGTGTAGGTCATTGCCCGAGTAGTCGAGTGACCGCTGGACATCTGTAAGCTGTCTGACTGACCGGAAGTGATAAGTATCACTCCGCTACTCCCCCGCACACTGACACAGACCTAGTTTGATCTAACCCGGTCATATATAGCTTCATTTCATATCGGGACGCCTCAAATTATGATGAAAAAGCTTGAATATTAAATCCATCTGACTAATAATAAATACATATTTTTTATCGGTTGTGACATTATACCTAGTTCTGAATATAGACAGGTAGTGCTGTGAAGCTTCTTCCAATCCACTATGTCAGATACACTAGTACATTTTGGTGTGGCCTTCAGCGTTCTATTTGTGTGGGGTTTGTGTTGTTTATTTGTCAGCCGTTTTGGTGTCGCCTTCAGCGTTCTATTTGTGTGGGGTTTGTGTTGTTTATTTGTCAGCCGTTTTGGTGTGGCCTATATCGTTCTATTTGTGTGGGGTTTGTGTTGTTTATTTGTCAGCCGTTTTGGTGTGGCCTATATCGTTCTATTTGTGTGGGGTTTGTGTTGTTTATTTGTCAGCCGGTTTTGTGTCGCCTACAGCGTTCTATTTGTGTGAGGTTTGTGTTGTTCTCATTGTCTCCGGAAGCTTTACAGGTTTTGCAAAAATGATTTTATAACAACAAACCTGGTATTCAAATATATCAGGTGTTTCCAATCTACTTGCCAGCAATAATGAGGCCAGACGTTGGTACAGGTGCATCAATACAAAAACACAATACAATACAATACATAATACAATACAATACATAATACAATACAATACATAATACAATACAATACATAATACAATACATAATACAATACGCAACAAACAACAAACAACCACATAATACACAACGTTAACAATACAACACACACCAATACAACACGCAACACACAATATAATACACAATACAATACCTAACACACAACAATACGCAACACAACAATACACTACCGTTACTAGGGGGAATGGAAAAAAATTCGGCTCGTGGCTACAGCGCTCTCATAAATCACTGAACCCCCCCCTTCGAAAATCCGGGATCCGGGCCTGCAATGCGCAACACAACAATACGATACACAACAATACAATACACAATACAACACACAATACAACACAAACACAACACACGATACAACACACATTACAACACAATACAGCATACATTACAACACATTACAACACAAAGTACAACACACATTACAACACACAATACAACACACATTACAATACACGATACAACTCACAATGCAATACACCACAACACACAATACAACACAAAATACAATACACGATACAATACAACCACAACAAACACACATTACAGCACACAATACAATACACAATACAACACAAAGTACAACACACAATACAAAATAAAATACAACACACGATACAGCACACAATACAACACACGATACAACACACAATACAACACACGATACAGCACACAATACAACACACGATACAACACACAATACAACACACACAATACAAAACAAAGTACAATACACAATACAATACACAATACAACACACGATACAACATATTATACATAACAAAATACAACACAAACACAACACACGATACAACACAAACACAACACACGCTACAACACAACAAACAGACACTACCACACACAATGCAACAAAAACACAACACACGATACAACACACAATAAACATGCAATACAATACAATACAACACTATACAACCCGTAATATAACATACAATGCAACACACAATACAACACAAAGTACAACACAAAATACAACACAAAATACAACATACAATACAATACAATACACAATGCAACAGACACAACACAATACAATCACTTACTAGTACTATTGTAAACTCAGGAAACTGAGAAGCACAAGAGAGGAAATTACAACATGCTGAATCCGTATAACAATCAATTTATACAAAGGTGACACTCCAGGTTTGACAATTAGGACAAGAAACACTTGTCGATCAATGGATTCAAATTCACAGTTGAAATTATACGGAAATCAACCCCTTCAAATGGACGAAGGAGGAACTTAATTCAAATTCCTATAAAACAATATCAATCCTTTATCTTCTATCTAAACTATAACTTTTTTGTGAATAATGCTGAGATATTGGAAATTCATTGTCAGTAATTCCACCATATAAAAATAACACGTATATCGAAAATGTTGCTGCTTTGTATAAAGTAAACATTTCATGATACGTGGCGCTTCAAAGGCTATCCTTGCGTCATTGACAAATTAATCAAGTTGGGAAGGGCATAACGGGTTCTACCGCCTGCTCACACATTATGTTTACAAAGATTTGCAATTAGAGGTCGATTTTAACGCTGATTCGCCTTAAGCCAAAGCAATACCAGTCATAAGATCTGAGTAACTACAGAAGTATCTTTATATCAAAATATTTAAATACCACCACAGCAACAGATGGCATTAGTAGCTTCAGTAGTATCTTAATATCAAAATATTTAAATATCATTACAGCAACAGATGGCATCAACAACGACATAATTATTCTCATAGCAAACAGTTGTCATTGGCAACGGAGGGAGATTCTAACAGTTGTCAATGGTAACGGCGGGAGAGTCTAACAGTCGTCATTGGTAACGGCGGAAAAGTCTAGCAGTTGTCATTGGTAACGGCGGGAGAGTCTAACAGTCGTCAATGGTAACGGCGGAAGAGTCTAACAGTCGTCATTGGTAACGGCGGGAGTTTTTAACAGTTGTCATTGGTAACGGCGGGAAAGTTTAACAGTTGTCATTGGTAACAGCGGAGAGTTTAACAGTTGTCATTGGTAACGGCAAGAGAGTCTAACAGTTGTCATTGGTAACGGCGGGAAAGTCTAACAGTTGTCATTGGTAATGGCGGGAAAATCTAGCAGTTGTCATTGGTAACGGCGGGAGAGTCTAACAGTCGTCAATGGTAACGGCGGAAGAGTCTAACAGTCGTCATTGGTAACGGCGGGAGTTTTTAACAGTTGTCATTGGTAACGGCGGGAAAGTTTAACAGTTGTCATTGGTAACAGCGGAGAGTTTAACAGTTGTCATTGGTAACGGCAAGAGAGTCTAACAGTTGTCATTGGTAACGGCGGGAAAGTCTAACAGTTGTCATTGGTAATGGCGGGAAAATCTAACAGTTGTCATTGGTAACGGCGGGAGAGTTTAACAGTCGTCATTGGTAACGGCGGGAAAGTCTAACAGTCGTCAATGGTAACGGCGGGAGAGTCTAACAGTTGTCACTGGTAACGGCGAGAGAGTCTAACAGTTGTCATTGGTAACGGCGGGAGAGTCTAGCAGTTGTCATTGGTAACGGCGGGAGAGTCTAACAGTTGTCATTGGTAACGGCGGGAAAGTCTAACAGTTGTCATTGGTAACGGCGGGAAAGTCTAACAGTTGTCATTGGTAACGGCGGGAGAGTCTAACAGTTGTCATTGGTAACGGCAAGAGAGTCTAACAGTTGTCATTGGTAACGGCGGGAGAGTCTAACAGTTGTCATTGGTAACGGCGGGAAAGTCTAACAGTTGTCATTGGTAACGGCAGGAGAGTCTAACAGTTGTCATTGGTAACGGCGGGAAAGTCTAACAGTTGTCATTGGTAACGGCGGGAGAGTCTAACAGTTGTCATTGGTAACGGCGGGAAAGTCTAACAGTTGTCATTGGTAACGGCGGGAAAGTCTAACAGTTGTCATTGGTAACGCCGAAATTCCTTCGTACTCTTATAGCAAACAGTCGTCATTTATAAAAGCAGAAGTGTCTTCATACTCTCACCATCTCAATCAGTTATCACCCGATCTGAGAATCTTCCGAAGTGTTGTCACATATTGATTTCGAAAGCGGCATTTAGGATTTATCATGTAAACAAATCGAATCTACATACAAATGTATTGGCATGATCTAATTAAATACACGTCATACAAAATGTATGTCATTTGGTTTTGTTCTGAACAGACTTACATCTTAAAACCTAGAGACGTGTAAGTTTCGCTCCATCTCGCGAGATTTGACTGTGCGCCTAACACTGAACCTAGTGTTTGGTCAAGGCTCAGCTCGTAGACTAAATAATACTGTAAATGATATCAGAGACCTGATGATATTAATGATAATTACTATTTAGATCAGATAAATATTACCCGAAATCGCCGGGTATAACAAAACAAAAAAATAAAAGTTTTGACCGTCATAGTTTGAGATATTCAAAAAGTTTCCGGACAGATAATAATTTTACTATGACAAAGTTTAGATGCTTTTTAAAGTGTGTCTATATATCACAAACATGTACATAAACCGACCGTAGGATCTTTCTCCTAATATTTTTTTTCTGTGCATATTTTTTCCTGGTTTTGATTTTCCTTTAAAGTTAACTTAATTATTACTTGATAAAGGCAGTAACATGTATTAGGTTATATATGTTTCTGGTAAAGGGGCATATATAAGACATTCATGTCCCTGCTTGATAATACCGCTGATGAAAATAGCATTTGATACCTCCTGAAATTGGCTACAGACAATTATACAAATATCAGATTATTAGGAACATGTCTGAATTTGCTTGTGTACTCATCACCGTTTGTCAACATGTCACCCGATCACAGGTAGGTAAGTTGTGAATTTCATGACAGGTAAGTTGCTAGGTTCCTTTGAACTGCAGCCAGAGGACTTTAGATCTACAGTCCTACCTGTACTGGTATTGGAGATATATGTACATGTATAAGTTGTAGGTAAAACCGTCCATGGCCGGAGGGTAAGGGGGTGGGGTGGTTAATATGGTGACATCTAGCCGGAGGTTGCCAATAAATGTACATACCGGGTGACGCAGGACGCAACAAGCAGACGCATTTTTCACTAAGGTGCATTCACAATGAATCAATTTATGGTAAATTCTATCGTAATGTGTTTGAAAGTGCCCATTTTCTAGTATATAAAATGGTGTATTTGTAATAATCAGTTTGAAATAAAGAGCATCCATGTTTGAAATGTCAAGGAAAATATATCATTCAACAGATAAAACCTCACTTCACTAAAAAACAGTATTTAGGACCGTTTTGGTCATTTTGATTCAACAATTAGTAGCGTGTTGATTTGTGTCTTCCTCATCACGTGAAAGTGCTCGTTTTCTTATATAAAATAAAGTATTTTCTAAACGTCTGACCAATTTGAATTTAAGAACAAGAATGTATGAAATGTCACAGAAAATAAAGCATTCAACAGATTAAACTTCACTTCACTAGAACAAAATAGAGTGTCCTGGACCGTTTGGATATTAATCTATCGACCTTGATTTGAAGACAAATTTACCTCTCATAACATCAATAAAATAACGCGAACTATACACAGATTTGTTAAATTATACAAAACCAGAAATCAAACGTGTGACTTGCGTTTAATTTCGGTCTATTTCGCAACAAAATAGGCTTTTAATCCAAGTGTATTTCGAAACGCTACGAGGCGATGCAGCCAATATGGCCGCGAATTCGGTGTCATCTGGGTATCAGAACGAGGCACTCATCCGATACTTGTCCGGTATATACACGTCTCTGCCACACTCACAAGAGAAAACATCAAACGAAAAGACACAATGATAGTCGCCTCGGTCTCTGATTATAAAGAGTTAAATGTGGAGGCAATTGTAGACAAACTTTTTAACAAGGAAACATACCGATAATGATTTCTCAGTGTGTTTAGTGGCCCCGACATTGCTTATAGTTTAAAGGACACAAGATGTGTCACTGTTATTGGTGGTAGACTGTATTAATGCAGAGACATATAGGTCTCTGATTAATGCTATCCTTTATCTATGAGAGTAAAACAAACATATACTTTGGTGTGTCCTGGTGTCTTACTAACCACTTTAAGGCTCTGTGTCCTTTATTTCATTACAGTCAAACTGACATGTCACAGGAAAACCAATAACTTTCCGGAGATATCCAGTCGACTGTCAATCAAGCAAGGTGTTCCCCCATCACAGAATCCATCCTCATTACGAGGAAATCCTACTCTTCTGGTGTTGACCAACAGAACAAATGTACATGGTGCTCCCTGG
This sequence comes from Pecten maximus, assembly GCF_902652985.1. Classification (NCBI taxonomy): domain Eukaryota; kingdom Metazoa; phylum Mollusca; class Bivalvia; order Pectinida; family Pectinidae; genus Pecten; species Pecten maximus. The sequence goes on from NC_047026.1 coordinate 25,431,380, forward strand.
AACAGAGAGCGGTTGTCAATATCAGTGTCGAATCAACAAATTGATTCCTAGGGGTTTCATGTGGGTGCGGCAGTTCCAAATTTGTTAGGAGCCACAGCAAATGGTTTGTAAAGAAGCATTACACAGCAGCACAAGAGAGGATATGAACAGGAGACCAGGCCCTAAATCGATCAGTCACCGTGTGGTATGCTAACACCCGTCAATGTGCTGATGAGAGGTGTGTCGTATAACTGATATCGGGGAAGAGACAAACAAGGATAGATGACATATGTCATCACGTGATCACATCAGTTGTTCTATATCTGGACACATCTAGCAAATAATATAATCAACAAACATTTTTGTTTTTTCAATCTTGACAGTTTGTAAACACGTTAAACCGATAAAGGTGTGTTCCAAGGGCAACAATCTAATTCACAAATGTGTCTTTTAACGGAAGTATCAGATACCATCCGCCGATTTTGTTGGTCTGTTAGTTTCTTGTATGCTTCAATGGGATATCGACAAAGTGTTCTGATAAAAACAGAATACTAGTGAGGTGACACCTGAAGGATGTCACAGAAAGAATGAAGTGTAGTGAGGGGCGATAACTCTGTTTCAGCAGTTTTCATCAAAACTGTTCAATATCTGAGTTTCGACCAATAAAAGACTGTGTGGTTCATAAGACAAAAAATACCCATACAGTTGAACTAGCAGTCACCTAATGCCTCCTTTTACCGAATTAAATGGAAATCGAACTATGTCTAAATTTCCACCAATCAGAGGCACGAAATTGGCGTCCATTTTGTTTAAAGCGTGAAAGTGAGGATAGCACAGGAACCGATGTCCCTTGTATAAACAGAATACTAGTGCCCAAACCTGTATTGTCCGTATATATCATAACTATTAGACCAAGAATGCTATTTCATCATCATTGTTAAGTTTAATACATTAGCTAGTACGATATGTAAATGTTACATCGTACATATATCACTTGTTGATCAATAACATATTAGCATAAACCTTTTAGGAGTTACAAATATGTGCTATAGAATTACTGTATATCTACATTAATTATCATATATGTACGTCAACTACTGTTATGAACTACACGAACTACAAAAATGTAGCACCATGAATACAAACAAAGAGGTATTATGACGCAGAGAATATATTTGAATCAATTACTATATTAACGACGAAGATTATGGGAGTGTCGATGTATAAATGGAGGCCAAAAGACAATTTCATACAAAAATAATAGTCTCCTAGGCATCAACACTTTGTGTCATCAGCATCACTGACGACTCCGTCAGTCATAAATGGACGAAACAGCTGTATGGTACAGTGTTATTGCTCAATGGCCGAGATAGTTCAGTCAGTTAGAACGGCGACCACGTAACCCCAGGTGAGGGGGCCGCGATAGCTCAGTCGGTTAGAACGCGGGCCACGTAACCTCAGGTGAGGGGGCCGCGATAGGCCAGTCGGTTAGAACGGCGGCCACGTAACCCCAGGTGAGGGGGCCGCGATAGCTCAGTCGGTTAGAACGCTGGCAACGTAACCTCAGGTGAGGGGGTCGCGATAGCCCAGTCGGTTAGAACGGCGGCCACGTAACCTCAGGTGAGGGGGCCGCGATAGCTCAGTCGGTTAGAACGCCGGCCGGATAGCCTCAGGTGAGGGGGCCACGATAGCTCAGTCGGTTAGAACGCTGGCCATGTATCCTCAGGTGAGGGGGCCCACGATAGCTCAGTCGGTTAGAACGCTGGCTATGTATCCTCAGGTGAGGGGGCCACGATAGCTCAGTCGGTTAGAACGCGGGCCACATAGCCTCAGGGTGAGGGGGCCGCGATAGCTCAGTCGGTTAGAACGCCGGCCATGTATCCTCAGGTGAGGGGGCCACGATAGCTCAGTCGGTTAGAACGCTGGCCATGTAGCCTCAGGTGAGGGGGCCAGGATAGCTCAGTCGGTTAGAACGCCGGCCACATAGCCTCAGGGTGAGGGGGCCGCGATAGCTCAGTCGGTTAGAACGCCGGCCATGTCTCCTCAGGTGAGGGGGTCACGATAGCTCAGTCGGTTAGAACGCGGGCCACGTATCCTCAGGTGAGGGGGCCGCGATAGCTCAGTCGGTTAGAACGCGGGCCACGTAGCCTCAGGGTGAGGGGGCCGCGATAGCTCAGTCGGTTAGAACGCCGGCCACATAGCCTCGGGTGAGGGGGCCGCGATAGCTCAGTCGGTTAGAACGCCGGCCATGTATCCTCAGGTGAGGGGGCCACGATAGCTCAGTCAGTTAGAACGCTGGCCATGTATTCTCAGGTGAGGGGGCCACGATAGCTCAGTCGGTTAGAACGCTGGCCATGTAGCCTCAGGTGAGGGGGCCGGGATAGCTCAGTCAGTTAGAACGCCGGCCACGTAACCTCAGGTGAGGGGGCCACGATAGCTCAGTCAGTTAGAACGCGGGCCACGTAGCCTCAGGTGAGGGGGCCGCGATAGCTCAGTCGGTTAGAACGCTGGCCATGTATCCTCAGGTGAGGGGGCCACGATAGCTCAGTCGGTTAGAACGCGGGCCACGTAGCCTCAGGTGAGGGGGCCACGATAGCTCAGTCGGTTAGAGTGTCAGCCATGTAACCTCAGGTGAGGGGGCCCCGATAGCTCAGTCGGTTAGAGTGCCAGCCAAGTAACCTCAGGTGAGGGGGCCTCAATATCTCAGTCGGTTAGAGTGTCAGCCACGTAACCTCAGGTGAGGGGGCCACGATAGCTCAGTCGGTTAGATTGCCAGCCATGTAACCTCAGGTGAGGGGGCCACGATAGCTCAGTCGGTTAGATTGCCAGCCATGTAACCTCAGGTGAGGGGGCCACGATAGCTCAGTCGGTTAGAGTGCCAGCCACGTAACCTCAGGTGAGGGGGCCACGATAGCTCAGTCGGTTAGATTGCCAGCCACGTAACCTCAGGTGAGGGGGCCCCGATAGCTCAGTCGGTTAGAGTGCCAGCCACGTAACCTCAGGTGAGGGGGCCCCAATAGCTCAGTCGGTTAGATTGCCAGCCACGTAACCTCAGGTGAGGGGGCCCCGATAGCTCAGTCGGTTAGATTGCCAGCCACGTAACCTCAGGTGAGGGGGCCACGATAGCTCAGTCGGTTAGAGTGCCAGCCACGTAACCTCAGGTGAGGGGGCCACGATAGCTCAGTCGGTTAGAGTGTCAGCCATGTAACCTCAGGTGAGGGGGCCCCGATAGCTCAGTCGGTTAGAGTGTCAGCCACGTAACCTCAGGTGAGGGGGCCACGATAGCTCAGTCGGTTAGAGTGTCAGCCATGTAACCTCAGGTGAGGGGGCCACGATAGCTCAGTCGGTTAGAGTGTCAGCCATGTAACCTCAGGTGAGGGGGCCACGATAGCTCAGTCGGTTAGAGTGCCAGCCACGTAACCTCAGGTGAGGGGGCCACGATAGCTCAGTCGGTTAGACCGCTGCTCATGTAACCTCAGGTGAGGGGGCCACGATAGCTCAGTCGGTTAGAGTGCCAGCCATGTAACCTCAGGTGAGGGGGCCACGATAGCTCAGTCGGTTAGAGTGTCAGCCACGTAACCTCAGGTGAGGGGGCCACGATAGCTCAGTCGGTTAGAGTGTCAGCTAATTAACCTCAGGTGAGGGGGCCACGATAGCTCAGTCGGTTAGAGTGCCAGCCACGTAACCTCAGGTGAGGGGGCCACGATAGCTCAGTCGGTTAGAGTGTCAGCCACGTAACCTCAGGTGAGGGGGCCACGATAGCTCAGTCGGTTAGATTGCCAGCCACGTAACCTCAGGTGAGGGGGCCCACGATAGCTCAGTCGGTTAGATTGCCAGCCACGTAACCTCAGGTGAGGGGGCCACGATAGCTCAGTCGGTTAGATTGCCAGCCACGTAACCTCAGGTGAGGGGGCCACGATAGCTCAGTCGGTTAGATTGCCAGCCACGTAACCTCAGGTGAGGGGGCCACGATAGCTCAGTCGGTTAGATTGCCAGCCACGTAACCTCAGGTGAGGGGGCCCCAATAGCTCAGTCGGTTAGATTGCCAGCCACGTAACCTCAGGTGAGGGGGCCCACGATAGCTCAGTCGGTTAGATTGCCAGCCACGTAGCCTCAGGTGAGGGGGCCACGATAGCTCAGTCCGTTAGAACGCTGGCCATGTATCCTCAGGTGAGGGGGCCACGATAGCTCAGTCGGTTAGAACGCTGGCCATGTATCCTCAGGTGAGGGGTCCCACTATAGCTCAGTCGGTTAGAACGCCGGCCATGTAGCCTCAGGTGAAGAGTCGAGGTGCGTGGTTCGACACTCCCTACCCGTGCCGGTTTGTGTTTCTACCGAAGTCGAGAAACGGGCGGTCTATGATGTCGTGGTTATGTCCTTGGGCCACACAAACTCCAATTGCTCTAGATGGCATTCAGGTGGCGTATGTTGTTCAGCGAGGTAGCCACCAACTACTACAAGAACTTACAAATGTCACTGGATGTTCAAGGGGCGATAAACCATGCAGCAAACAAAGAAATATTTTCTTAATTTGTATTGGAAAGTGCTAATATATACTGTCTTTTGTACAATATTTTGTTCTGAGAATTATTTCTTCCCCTTTTATCTGGTGATCTTTGAATCACCAAATACATTACTTGGTTGTTACATAGTCGACAGGAACTGTTACCAATGTGGATATATAACCAACAAAACATATCCTGTGATTGGCAAGACTGTAATTGAAACGGTTGTGTAAAGCGAACCGACAAGCGAAATAAAGCGACGCCACATCCTATCATATCAATATTACCATTAGATACAAAATAATAAGATAATCACGATTATACAGTTTGGTAGTCCAGCTATTGTGTAATTTGTGAATACCAGCCAATAGACTCTTTGAAATGTGGAGTTGTTTACGATTATATATTGACATTCCATGTGTAAGTTCGTTATATGACCTTTATAACGAAAACATCGTGTACAATGTGTAAACATAAAATTTGACGCGTAGGAATACAGTGTTCATAGCCGAACCGGTGCACATATGCGCAGTTAGTGTGAATGCGCAATGGCTATTTTCGTTTCTGTTTTGACTTTTTCCCCAAATAAAATATCAATGGAATATGATAGAATTAATTAAAATATAACAATGAAAAAATAAACGTGTGAAACATCTTGCAGGAATCGAATAAAAAATGCTACTGTGGAACTATATATTGTGTATTACTGCTGCTGATAACTTTTCCCGCCAAATTGGAATGACGCTGGAATGCCGATTTAATTTTTTGATTACATTAATCAAAAACATGTTAAAATGTAAATACTTATAAGGAATGATTCTTGTTTTTTTTATCGTTCGCTCGTGTGTAATCTACATGCTTTTTTATATAGATATTTCAACATGATACATTAACAAACACATAAAGATTTTGTTATTTAACGACAAAACATCCTCATTATTTTCCATACAATGTAATTTACACTTAGCAACGTCTTCGATACCTATTCTGTTATTTTAGTGCTTCTCAGTATAACCTCTCTCGTATACAAATAACCAACCGCGAAAAGGGAAGTTACGATTATTGTGGTACCCGAGAATATGTCGATAGACTTGAATATTGAAGGGGACCTTGCGAAGTTCTTCAGGTTCACCTATAGCAGAGACCTATATTAATATAGGTCTCTACCTATAGGTATAATAACGGTGTGTTATCTGGCCTTTACATGTCCCAGTTCATTCGATATTCAGGGCTTTGCGCCTATTATCACGATTTCCGTGATCGTGTCGACTACGGATAGAAAAGAAAATTAACACCAGATTTCGAGAGATGCGAAAATATGAAAAACATGATCAAGTTTAATAGTGGACATCAATGGTATCATTCGGAAATACTTATGTTTCCTTGTGCGATATGACACCGCTCTCCTAACTACGGTGTTTAAATGTCACAGTTGATTTGATATTCAATAGCTTGTTCCACATTAATCATGATCCTTGTGATAAATGCCAAACTGCTATTAAAAAACATTTCAATAAGGTTTCGATGAATGATGAAACCTATTGTAGAAGTGTCATGGGTGTCATTCATAAAATTATATATCCTATTTCCCTGTGCGTTGTGTATCACGTGACCCAAATGTCATCTCGATTCTTATTTTAATGTATCACTAACCTTGACCTAAATCTATAGGGGTCGTACCTAATGAAGCAGAAGACGCTTTCTCTACCGGATCACATTGTCTCATTCTCTGTATCGTCTTTTGTTCGTATTTTACCCTCGTTCTAGCCTCATGTACACGTCGGCGTCCCTTTATTAGTCCCCTTCCGGTGACACCGGGGATACTATAGGTTTCCTCCCCGTCCGTCTGTACACCAGTGTTCCGCACTTGTCTCAAGTCATGCTTCAAAGTATGTTGGTGAAAGTTAGTGTGTAACTTAGTTTGGGTCAAGGTCAAGGTTACTATTTTTAGCGAGGCCGTTAGGGAACATGTATTGCTCCAGTTAAAGCAATACCCAGCTTGCTTGTTTTATAATATTCTCACAAAAAGAGATAATTTCAACTGAAATTGACCCCCCCCCCCCCCCCGAGCAGTAACGGTGAATACCATGAACGTATAACAGTAACGGTGAATACCATGAACGTATAACAGTAACGGTAAATACCATGAACGTATAACAGTAACGGCGAACACCATGAACGTATAACAGTAACGGTGAATACCATGAACGTATAACAGTAACAGTGAATACCATGAACGTATAACAGTGACGGGGAATACCATGAACGTATAACAGTAATGGTGAATACCACGAACGTTTAACAGTATCGGTGAATACCACGTAAAACAGTAACAGTGAATACCATGAACGTATAACAGTAACAGTGAATACCATGAACGTATAACAGTGACGGGGAATACCACGAACGTATAACAGTGACGGTGAATACCACGAACGTTTAGCAGTAACAGTGAATACCACGAACGTATAACAGTAATGGTGAATACCATGAACGTATAACAGTAACGGTGAATACTATGAACGTATAACAGTAATGGCGAATACCATGAACGTATTACAGTAACGGTGAATACCACGAACGTATAACAGTGACGGTGAATACCACGAACGTATAACAGTAACGGTGAATACCATGAACGTATAACAGTAATGGTGAATATCACGAACGTATAACAGTGACGGTGAATACCACGAACGTTTAGCAGTAACAGTGAATACCACGAACGTATAACAGTAACGGTGAATACCATGAACGTATAACAGTGACGGTGAATACCACGAACGTATAACAGTGACGGTGAATACCATGAACGTATTACAGTGACGGTGAATACCACGAACGTATAACAGTAATGGTGAATACCACGAACGTATAACAGTAACGGTGAATACCATGAATGTATAACAGTGACGGTGAATACCATGAACGTATAACAGTAACGGTGAATACCATGAACGTATAACAGTAACAGTGAATACCATGAACGTATAACAGTGACGGGGAATACCATGAACGTATAACAGTAATGGTGAATACCATGAACGTATAACAGTATCGGTGAATACCACGTATAACAGTAACAGTGAATACCATGAACGTATAACAGTGACGGGGAATACCACGAACGTATAACAGTGACGGTGAATACCACGAACGTTTAGCAGTAACAGTGAATACCACGAACGTATAACAGTAACGGTGAATACCATGAACGTATAACAGTAATGGCGAATACCATGAACGTATAACAGTAACAGTGAATACCATGAACGTATAACAGTGACGGTGAATACCATGAACGTATAACAGTAACGGTGAATACCATGAACGTATAACAGTAACAGTGAATACCATGAACGTATAACAGTAATGGTGAATACCACGAACGTATAACAGTGACGGTGAATACCACGAACGTTTAGCAGTAACAGTGAATACCACGAACGTATAACAGTAACGGTGAATACCATGAACGTATAACAGTGACGGTGAATACCACGAACGTATAACAGTGACGGTGAATACCATGAACGTATTACAGTGACGGTGAATACCACGAACGTATAACAGTAATGGTGAATACCACGAACGTATAACAGTAACGGTGAATACCATGAACGTATAACAGTGACGGTGAATACCATGAACGTATAACAGTAACGTTGCATACCATGAACGTATAACAGTGACAGTGAATACCATGAACGTATAACAGTGACGGTGAATACCATGAACGTATAACAGTAACGTTGCATACCATGAACGTATAACAGTGACAGTGAATACCACGAACGTATAACAGTGACAGTGAATACCACGAACGTATAACAGTGACGGTGAATACCACGAACGTATAACAGTGACGGTGAATACCACGAACGTATAACAGTAACGGTGAATACCACGAACGTATAACAGTGACGGTGAATACCATGAACGTATTACAGTGACGGTGAATACCACGAACGTATAACAGTAATGGTGAATACCATGAACGTATAACAGTGACGGTGAATACCATGAACGTATAACAGTGAATACCACGAACGTATAACAGTGACGGTGAATACCATGAACGTATAACAGTGACAGTGAATACCATGAACGTATTACAGTAACGGTGAATACCACGAACGTATAACAGTGACGGTGAATACCACGAACGTATAACAGTAACGGTGAATACCATGAACGTATAACAGTGACGGTGAATACCATGAACGTATAACAGTAACGGTGAATACCATGAACGTATAACAGTAACGGTGAATACCATGAACGTATAACAGTAATGGTGAATACCATGAACGTATAACAGTGAATACCATGAACGTATAACAGTAACGGTGAATACCATGAACGTATAACAATAATGGTGAATACCATGAACGTATAACAGTGACGGTGAATACCATGAACGTATAACAGTGACGGTGAATACCACGAACGTATAACAGTGACGGTGAATACCATGAACGTATTACAGTGATGGTGAATACCACGAACGTATAACAGTAATGGTGAATACCACGAACGTATAACAGTAACGGTGAATACCATGAACGTATAACAGTGACGGTGAATACCATGAACGTATAACAGTAACGTTGCATACCATGAACGTATAACAGTGACAGTGAATACCATGAACGTATTACAGTAACGGTGAATACCACGAACGTATAACAGTGACGGTGAATACCACGAACGTATAACAGTGACGGTGAATACCACGAACGTATAACAGTGACGGTGAATACCACGAACGTATAACAGTGATGGTGAATACCATGAACGTATAACAGTGAATACCACGAACGTATAACAGTGACGGTGAATACCATGAACGTATAACAGTGAATACCACGAACGTATAACAGTGACGGTGAATACCATGAACGTATAACAGTGAATACCACGAACGTATAACAGTGACGGTGAATACCATGAACGTATAACAGTGAATACCACGAACGTATAACAGTGACGGTGAATACCATGAACGTATAACAGTAACGGTGAATACCACGAACGTATAACAGTAACGGTGAATACCACGAACGTATAACAGTGACGGTGAATACCACGAACGTATAACAGTAACGGTGAATACCATGAACGTATAACAGTAACGGTGAATACCATGAACGTCTAACAGTAACGGTGAATACCATGAACGTATAGCAGTAACGGCGAATACCATGAACGTATAGCAGTAACAGTGAATACCATGAACGTATAACAGTAATGGTGCATACCATGAACGTATAACAGTAACGGTGATGGTGAATACCATGAACGTATAACAGTAAAGGCGAATACCATGAACGTATAACAGTAACGGTGAATACCATGAATGTATTACAGTAACGGTGAATACCATGAATGTATTACAGTAACGGTGAATACCATGAACGTATAACAGTAACGGTGAATACCACGAATGTATTACAGTAACGGTGAATACCATGAACGTATAACAGTAACGGTGACGGTGAATACCATAAACGTATAACAGTAACGGTGAATACCATGAACGTATAACAGTAACAGTGAATACCATGAACGTATAACAGTAACGGTGAATACCATGAACGTATAACAGTAACGGTGAATACCACGAATGTATTACAGTAACGGTGAATACCATGAACGTATAACAGTAACGGTGACGGTGAATACCATAATCGTATACCAGTAACGGTGAATACCATGAACGTATAACAGTAACGGTGAATACCATGAACGTATAACAGTAACGGTGAATACCATGAACGTATAACAGTAACGGTGAATACCATGAACGTATAACAGTAACGGTGAATACCATGAACGTATAACAGTAACGGTGAATACCATGAACGTATAACAGTAACGGTGAATACCATGAACGTATAACAGTAACGGTGAATACCATGAACGTATAACAGTAACGGTGACGGTGAATACCATGAATGTATTACAGTAACGGTTTATAACCAAATCTCTGAGGGGAAACATCACAAACTACAGAATAACCTGAACACAACACGAACATTATAAAATAAAATTTATTTTATATACGATGACAGATTATCAGCTGATTAATCAGCTGATTGTAATGTAAGTTGTTTTGTTAACAGTACGACTTGACTGTGTTTTTTTGTCTACATGTAACTGACCAGGTTACTGGTTGCGTTAGTTTACATCCAACATTTGACATCGATCCACCCACACAGATCAAATTATCATTCACAAAAAGTCGTTAACATTGAGGGTTGGAACAAAGTACAGACTTATCTACTCATATTGAATTACCTAGTACTGACTGACACCAAGAAAAGTTACAACTATACTGAGAATCTGAATTATTTCTTTGTCATTTTCCGACAAACGTAAACACGTTACGTTTTACAAATGCATTGAGAATCTAAATAATTCCTCAAGTGTCGACAAATATCACCAATAACATACAGGAAACACAACGTATGTTCTGAGAATATGAAGTATTTCTCTTGTCTAGAGCTGACAAATATCACTAACGAAGAAAACAATGTTGGTACAGACAAACATTATCATACTTAACCTTTTAGTTCACTACTTTTAAAAACCAAAGTCAAAATTGCTTACTGATGTGAAAACGTTAGTATTATTGCAACTGGTGTTAAGTGACCAATATTAATTGAAGTCCTTTAGAATTCAGGGAAGGGGTGGGGAAAGGGGATTTTAAATCAAAATCATAATGACGTGGCAAATACAGAATGACTACTCTTGTAAAAACTAAGACTTTGCTTCAACAATTAAGGACTCACCATTGTATTCTATCCAATAGGGAGTGAGGGGTGAGTCCTATCCTATAGGGAGGGAGGGGTTTTTCCTATACTATAGGGAGGGAGGGTTTTTTCCTATCCTATAGGGAGGGTCTTGTCCTATCTTATAGGGAGTGAGGGCTTGTCCTATCCTCTTGGTAGTGAGTGGATTGTCCTATCCTCTTGGTAGTGAGTGGATTGTCCTATCCTATATGGAGGGAGTAAGGGGCTTGTCCTTACCTCTTGGAAGGGAACTTGTTTTATCCTATAAGGGTCTTGTCCTATCTTATAGGGAGGGAGGGGCTTGTCCTATCCTCTAGGGAGCGAGAGGCTTGTCCTATACTATAGAGAGGAAGGGGCTTGTCCTATCCTATATGGAGGGAGGGGCTTGTCCTTACCTCTAGGGAAGGGAACTTGTCTTATCCTATAAGGGTCTTGTCCTATCTTATGGGGAGGGGCTTGTCCTATCCTCTAGGTAGTGAGTGGATTGTCCTTACCTCTAGGAAGGGAACTTGTCTTGTACTATCTTATAGGGAGGGAGGGGATTGTCCTATCCTCTAGGGAGCGAGAGGCTTGTCCTATACTATGGAGAGGAAGGGGCTTGTCTTAATTATCTCATAGGGAGGGACTTGGTTAAATCTTAAACCAACCAATTAGTTATTATATTTGATTGATGACTTTGTTGTTCACGAAAATCTTCCTTCAGTCAGAACAGATTAAAATCTTTATTCAGCAGAGATTAACAAGATTAATAAAGATCTGCGTGGTATTGTCTCTCCATAGTGTATTACCATCCTCCCCCGTAATCACTGTTTATTTGGAATTAAACAGAACAAAAATCTTTCAGGAAAGGATTAATAAAACATATTAACAAAAATTCAATGTAGCTGCTTTTAAAAGAAATGAACATTGTCGAATTCCAATGTAACAAATAAAACAATAATTCAATTAAAATAGAACAGTACAAATAAAACACTAACAAGCTTTTTGTAAACCTTTCCTTTGTTAGAGAAGAAGTCCGGAGATAAAATGAACATATCTGATGGCATATCAGTCAGCATCACTTCATTCAAACGGCATTTTAAGTTCTGAGGACAAACAAAACTCATATTTGATTGCAACTTATGAAACTTTTCCGATTCCACAGGATTTGATACACACTATACATTTTTAATAAAGATTGATTTTTTCCCCGAAGAACATACATTTCCTTGTTTCATTACAATTAATGTTTTATTTTGTGATATCATAGGACTCTGTAAAAACTGGGAGAGACCACGTGGATAGCAAATGTGAAGGGTATGAATATTAGATACTGGTCCGTGTTAAATACCTTCACCGTCTAATCAATTTTGAATTTACTTTTACATTAATTTTATCATCAGCAGAAACAATTACACTAACGAGCAAGCCATTAGTAAAGAATTTTCAACACAGATGATGGCCATTTCAAAGTAAATATCTGCAGGACACAGACAATATTATCGACTTTAACTTATGATGTTATGTTTTCTCTTTTTCTAAATTATTATGGAGTTAATCAGGGATACAAGTTAGACTGTCTTACTACTAGAAAAAGTAACAACGTTGATGGTATATATGTGATTTGATGTAATGTTAGTCCATCTTAACATGCAAATATGTGCACCTTACCTACAAAACTGATAGCATGCAATACAACAATATCAAATTAATATTCCACATCATAATGACACATCTGTAAGTTCTGTTTGATAAATCGATGAATGAAATATGAATTTTATGTTTTCTTGACTCTGTGTCTTGAAACACTAAATGAAATATAAACAATATGAATTTAAAAACAAACAAAATGTACAACCTACAGTAGTTAGACATCATATTGATCTTCTTACCCTTCACGTGCCCAAAGTTTAAATTAACAAAAAATCAACAAAAGTATGACTTGGGTTTAAAATATGAGCTATGAACATTTAAAACTTAAACTTAAAACAAGGAGTTATATTTTTTAAATGACAATTATTAATTTAGAAGGACATCAAGACATCTTTCTGATACTTTCTGTTGTTAAAATGGCCAGCATATAACTGTACCTATGTATGTACCAGTAGCTATAATGTGTATCTTCTCTTGATAATCTCAAAATAATAACACATCGTGTAATATCTATATTCACTCACTGTCTGTTTGTAAAAAGCATTTCTCTGATGACTTCAGATAAAGACTAGAAAATGTCTGCAAGGCATCAGTGCCCACTTCGACTAAAAGCACTTCATTGAAATGAAAACAGTTTTTAAAAAGTCAACAGGTCCTGGACAATGTTGATATAGGTGTTGCTTCTGAAATTGTCCTATCTTTACAGTATCAGTCATCCTTTTATCTAAAATTTGTATTCATTATAAAAAAAGGTGTTAAGTAAAAGTGAAATAGATATCAAAAATTGAAATCAAACATTAAATTATTGATATATCATATGGAAATCTTAACTGCAGTATTAATGCAATTCAGGTGTTGATTAATTCTGACCACTTTACCTGTATGGTCCACTAACGAACGAGTCAGTAGAATCATAGCTACACGTATATACATGATATTACAGCCCAGTCAACATATACTACTGACCAATGGTCACTTCAAGACTGACCTGTGGTCACCACAAATCAATCCATGAATGATACATGTAACTGTTGTATAAATAGATATATTATCAGAAACATATGTACATATGTTACACAAATACATACATAAAGAAATATCGTCTGACATTTGTTGGGAGTGTCTCTTTTATCGCACATTCACAAAATGTTAAATATACATCATAATAAGATTAACAGTTTACTGGCTGGCTTAAGTTGATAATGACCACAGAAATGTACATCACATTTTGTAGTCTGAAATTGTTGTCTTCCTTTATCAACAATTTTACCGATGACATCCCCGTATATTCTCCAACCATTGAGCCTAACACTGGTGGAGTCACTGATTGAATTACCCTCTGGTTGTCTGCTTGGCACTCATATCCACACACCACCTAATATAAAGTGGCAACCTGTTACTTCTCACAGCACAATTGATTAAACAATCACATGATTAAATTCTGTATGCACACACTTCTTATTATATATCCATGTACACCAAATATTCCAAGAAATGCGTAGGTAGGTGAAAAGTACTTGTTTACATGAAACAGCCGCATGCAATTTCCTGTACAAAAGATAGCTTCGTAATTAAACACTGCCACCTACACTGTCATTGTATATTTACAATTAAGTATTCAGGGTCACAGAAGAAAATGTGTGGATATGTGTGGATATGTCTTTGCTTCCCCTTATTCAGCATGGGTCAAAGTGTTTCTATAAAATTCTCACACTTTTGAAACTTTACAATTAACCTCCACTGTCTCTCATGTGTGTTAGTTTACCACACACGTATATCAGCAATCCGTCAAAACAGACAAGGCAGTTATGTAGAGCGTGCCATTTTCTTCAGGGGTCCCAGAAATCCTAGCTTTCTTCTCATCGTTGATGTGAAGTTCAGTTTGACTTGAGAGGTAACGAAAGTGTGTTAACTGTCCATTGTGAAACCAGTATATAAATACAATTTTGGTGCCGTGACCAGGATTCATTCAATAACTCAAAGGAGCCTGGTGCCGTGACCAGAGTCTAGGTCAAGACCACTTTGAACCATTCAATATTTTAATTATCTAAATCACATTTTCAGACTTAAATATGAGCTGGATCATATTCTAATGGCAACCTTCTTCACAGATAATGTCTTTTCTACACCTGTGGAAGACATTATCTAGCTCCTCTTTGAAATTAATCAGCTGATTTATGATATATCTAATTTGAAAATGAACACCGTTGACAACCGCATCTGCGAATGATTTGTATTTTGTACATATAGCTGGTTCCATTTTGACAGTACAATCTTATCTTCCGACTTTTAATTTTCTTTGGTTTACAGCAACCATTTCCACATGATCCTTGGCATCGGCGGAACTTTATCCGAGTACGGGATTTACAATTTGTCTTTGGATGTGTATAATAACTTCTGAAAACTTTAGGACGGCAGGTTGGCCCTGGAATTCAAAACAAAGAAATTATTAGTTAGACATATACATTACATATGCAACCAAACAGAGAAAACTGTTACTCAATTTATACACACAATTTACTATGAATGCCAGTCGAATATTTTCTGCTTGAAGGGACAATTTCCAAGGGGAAAAATCTTGATATAAATTTCAGTATTTTATCATGGTCCTTCATGAATTAAAATCATTAAAACGGAATTGTTGTAGAAACATAGATGAAGTAAAGACATCTGATCATATTTCTCTCCCTGTCTTAACCTACCGACATCACAGAAGCGACCTGAATATCCGTTGGTACACTTGCATCTGTAACCCTGACGCTTCTTACGGGGTTTACAGCGGCCCTTCTGACATTGGTGGTTGAGACAGGGGTCGACCTTACAGCCTGGCATTATCTTGCGGTTTAACTTAGACGACATGAAATCCATTAGTTTGTTGTTAACGTACACGGACTGGTAGCAACCTGTTGATAAAGATAAATCAATAAATCAGTATATCTACCGTTAGTCAAACATAACAATTCCCAATAAAATTCCAAAACATTCCTACAACTTTCAAGCTTTAAACATCTCACAGTAGGAAGATATCATGAAACACCAAAAGTTTGATATATGTAGCCTTATGATTAACTTAAACTTGCTAATAGGTAGTCCTCAATAGGATTGTTAAGAAACCTTTTAAACTCTGATTTCAGTTACACATTCCAATATATCACATGACTAAATGTTATACTTTTACTTACCTCTAAAACTTGATTCACTCCTAATGTGAAATTTACTTCGTGCCCGAGCACTGACATCTGTTGGCAGACCCCCAAAGTAGACATCGTCATTGATGTCCAGAAAATCACGGTTACCCTGGTTGACAACAGAACGTGACACTCCTCCGTCTACTCTCATGGTAAAATTACGTCGGTTCAGCATCAACTCGATATAGTGAATCCTGTCATCATTTACCTCGACATAGCTAAAGATGTAACTAAACATTGTAGAAGTAGGTGTGTTTCCCACATAAAAACTGATGCCCACTCGGCCACGGAACAGCTCCACGGCTAAATGCTGTTCCTGTCCTGTGTAGAATATAAGGCCAGAGTCTGACTGGGTTTTCATGACGATGGTGATATTAACCCAAGACTCAAAGTCTAATTTAGGCCATTGGATGTAAGAGTCAGTATCTAGGAAGGATACACTGGTCATCTTCTCACACATCTTTCCGGAGAATCCTGAAATAATACCAATATCCTTTAAGTTCTCATTCTTCGCGTAATCATCTTGATCTCCGCATTGATAACCCACTTATTATAAATAACTATTAAGATGTCAAGAATCCCTTGATATTTGAAAACAGGAGAAAACATGAGTGTACACTTAAAATCAATTCTGCTTCAATATTGATAAAATTAAAACACGCCTATTAACTAAAGGAATATTAACATTGCTAGCCTTGAAAAGTGTAAGAATCGGACCAGGCGTTCCAGAAGTGTAAGCTTCTGGTTCAATGATGACACAGGTCATATAAATCTAATTAGTGATGTTCTCTATCAATTTCTATAGATCAGATGGCCAGAACAATGAAATTGGAAACTGAGTCATATCTTTACTCTCTAAATAGTGCAGAACAAGATACTAAAATGTCAAAACAAATTTCTATAGATAATAATGATAGCAATACATTCAAATATTGAAGACAAGATCGAAATTGTTTTTTTCCTGATACAAGAATCACTTAATTTGCATATGCTTGTGGATTTCCTCTCAGACACTTGACCTAACGAGCTAATTTCTCACCTGGGGCACATTGACACATGTAGTCCTGAGATCCCTTGGGTTTGTAGCAGACTCCATTGTTCTGACACTCATGGTTACGGCAGGCTCCTGGAGCAGAGTAGTCGTTACTGTAGTATATGTTGATTGGAGGGATCTCACAGTACTTGCCGGTGTAGCCACGGAGACAGGTGCAGGTGTATTTTCCCAGAAGGTCGACACATTGTGCCCCATTTTGACAGATGTGCGACAGACAGTCGTCAATGTCATCTGTACAGTTCTTCCCTGTGTAACCTGCTGTACATTCACATCTGAAACGATATAAAAAAAAACCTCTTAATACCACTATTAAATATGAAAATGGACGCACGGTGGTCTTGTGGTAGGATGATCGCTAGTTCGAGTCCAGGCACGAACGCTGTGTTGTATCCTTGAACAAGATACTTTACTGTGTTGTATCCTTGAACAAGATACTTTACTGTGTTGTATCCTTGAACAAGATACTTTACTGTGTTGTGTCCTGTTTTGTGAACCACTTTGAGAAGTCTATATTGCTATAACATATATACTCTCTCCTATAACTTAAAGATGCATATAACACCAGTTGACCGATTCCACATAACTCATCTGTATTTGAACTAAGACAGCAGAACAGGCAATAACAATATATGAATGCTGATACTAACATCTAGGAAATCTAAGTGACTTCAGGTAAAGAGCAAAACTTACACAATGGCATCAGCTGACATATTCTAGATTTTTATTGGAAAAAATTGCTAGCAAAAGGTTTGATTGTAAAGTTCTGTTACCTGTAATCGGAGTCCAGTGGAACACACATAGCTCCGTTCTGACAATAATTCTCTTCGCCGGTACAATACTGTATTTCGTGCTCACAGGACTTGCCTACAAAGTAAAAGATCATTTGTTAACATATTTATCTTAAATCTTGAAATTAAATTTAGTTAACATATAAATACATAACAGCTGAATAAATCCTATAATCAGAAATCAAACTTAAAGTGAAGATATATGACTCTAACTGGCCAAAACATTTGATAGAATCTATTCATTGAATGAAAGGTCAGTGGCTAAAGGTCTAATAATTAACTTCAATGACTAAGATCATAGAAGGCTTCAGAGACAAACACAAATAATCAGCAACTTTGAATAGCAATTAAGTATTAAATAAAGTGTATGCTAATCAATGATTTAAATCTGTATTATACAAGTGTTTTACATTCCTAGGACTCGTCAGTGATGCTAGGGACATCACACTAGTGTTTTAAATTTCTAGGACTCGTCTGTGATGCTAGGGACACCTACAGGTATTTTATATTTCGAGGACTCGGCAGTGATGCTAGGGACATCATATGGGTGTTTTATATTTCGAGGATTTCTCGGTGGTGCTAGGGACATCATACAGACGTTTTTCTATTTCAAGGACTCGTCAGTGATGCTAGGGACATCATATGGGTGTTATTTTTTTTATTTCGAGGACTCGTCAGTGATGCTAGAGACATCTTATGGGTGTTATTTTTTTATTTCTAGGACTCGTCTGTGATATCTGGTGGCCAAAATTGTAGAAATATAATAATTAAGGACATTAGGACAAACCCCCTGATTTAATCAATAAGATGATTTAGTGTAATTAAGTTTCAATATTAACCCATGCCTAATTTATTATAGAAATGTTACCTTTGTAGCCCATTGCACATTGGCAAGAGAATCCCTCAACCATGTCGATACAGGTAGCACCGTTCAGACAGGAGTTTGTCTTGCAGTCATTAATGTTGATGGAACATCGCTCACCTTCAAAACCTGCCCGACACCGGCAGCTGAAAGTAGAGGAGCTACAATAAAATTGGGATTCGGTTAATAAGTGGTTAGGTAAACATATGTTATAATCAACTCTACTGATCTTTACAACATGGACAGCGCTGTCTGCGATTAGGACAGTCTCTCCGCAAAGAAGGAAAAAGAAAAGAAATAAAAACAATCAAAACAAAAAACTGTTATGCACAAAGCAAAAGCAAGAATTGTTATGCTAACAGAAAGTTTTACAAGTTAATATCAGGAGATGTAAACTCACCAATGAATTATTTTTTTTTTAAATGAAATCAAAATAATGCAATGAAAAAAAACATATATGACATATGATAAATGTATATGGTTTTTAAAACTATGTTTGTCAATATGAGATATAATTTCAAACTAAATATTACAAAACACATATCAAGTGTATAAATATGCTCTCAAAAGCTAAAAGTATAATTTATTAACTGTTAGTTTATCTGTTATACAAGTTTAAAGCAGACAATTTACAAGACTTTAGTAACTGTTCATTTTAACTATTGATAAATTACAGCTTACTTGAACCTTCCATGGTTGAGGACTTCACAGTGTCCATCATTCATGCATGGATTTCCAAAACAGGCGTTGATTTCATTTTCACATCGTTGCCCATGGTAACCAGGTGTGCAGTCACAGGTGAAGTTTTTGAAGTCCCTGATTCTACAAATTCCATTATGGAGACAGGGGTTCTGGTGACAGGCATTACACTTAGCAGCAACTGCCACACTGTCTGGATCTGAGGATAAAATCAAGATAATTCATGAATTGATTATATATATATTCAACTTTTCAAACTTAAATGTTGATATGTTTCCAAAATTATCAGACAGGAATCACATTCATTTTTTTTTTCAAATATTGTGTCATATTTTTTTTTCTCTTCAGCAAAGTGAAGTGAATTACCTGCAGTCTGACTGCACTGGAATGCCGCTGGTGGAGTGGTCAATATGAGTTTGTTAACCATAGAGACTGGTCCTGCACAGCCGGCTATCCCAGGCTCCATGTAATCATTTTTTATGTAGTCAACAAGCCACTTCAGGTTACAGTCACAGTATAAGGGGTTCTCACCAAGGGCCCTGAAACAGTACATTGTAAACATTTCTCACCAAGGGCCCTGAAACAGTACATTGTAAACATTTCTCACCAAGGGCCCTGAAACAGTACATTGTAAACATTTCTCACCAAAGGCCCTGAAACAGTACATTGTAAACATTTCTAACTAAGAGCTCTGAAACAGTAAACAGATAAAGAGTTCCAACCAAAGTCCCTGAAACATTACAAGGTAAAATTTTCTAACCCAATTTCACAAACTTCCAACCAAAAGGCCATAAAATAGAATAGGTAGAATGTTTTAAAGAAAGGCCCTGACACAATACAAGGTAAAATGTTCTAAACAAAGGCCCTGACACAGTACAAGGTAAAATGTTCCAAACAAAGGCCCTGGCACAGTACAAGGTAAAATGTTCTAAACAAAGGCCCTGACACAGTACAAGGTAAAATGTTCTAAATAAAGGCCCTGACACAGTACAAGGTAAAATGTTCTAAACAAAGGCCCTGACACAGTACAAGGTAAAATGTTCTAACCAGATGCCCTGAAACAGTACATGTATAAGGTAAAATGTTCTAATCAAAGGCTCTGAAACAGTACAAGGTAAAATGTTCTAAACAAAGGCCCTGACACAGTACAAGGTAAAATGTTCTAACCAGATGCCCTGACACAGTACAAGGTAAAATGTTCTAATCAAAGGCCCTGAAACAGTACAAGGTAAAATGTTCTAATCAAAGGCCCTGAAACAGTACAAGGTAAAATGTTCTAACCAAAGGCCATAAAACTGCACATGAGAGCTGCATTGCTAAACCTTGATAATTATCACTATGATATCAAAGAACTGTGATGTAACAAGGCAGACCCCTGGGAAAACAGATGCTGAACAGTCACACCTACTCATTCACACTAGGATGGGTTCGTCTTTATTTTTCACAGATTTCAGGGTCTAAAACCACCCTTATATGAAGGAACTCTTGTAGGTTGGTGTTAATTTTGAGGTACCTCCTTATTAGAGGAAGTGATATAGTGTTAATTGAACATCCTTTTACTCAAGTACAAGATGCTACACAGACAAGTATGGCAGTTTCCTATAGAGTACCAAGCACATAATATTTTCCAGAAACATCCAAAACTAAAACCTCTTTCATATGATTAACTGCATGCTTTTGTGCGAATTCTTAATATTTTAATCAAATTGTAATTAATAACGACATTTATCAATATAGGCAAAACATCATCAACATGCAAGTATTTGTATTTTTCATTTAAGAAAATCTTTAACATTAATCAGAAATCTCCCAATTTTAAGAAAAATAGACTTAACAGAGCTGTATATACACTTACAAGTGAGTAAGAGAGTCGAGATCATTGAAGGAGCTGTATGGAATGGTGGACAGCTGGTTTCCATGGAGAGACCTAAAGATGAAAAAAAACGAAGATGAAAAGAAGTAGAAACTTCTGAAGGACATTTGATGTCTGGTCGATAAGAGTCTCTATCAAGTCTGACACTATCTCGCTGTCCTGGACTCTTTCTTATGACTTTTAAAAATGATGTCAGCATCAAATATCTCTCCTGTTGTCAGTTACGACAAGCAAAACTGGTGGATAATACCCCAGCCAAACTAAGATTAGACTAAATACATTGGGGATTCCAGAAATCATGAATCACTGAGTCATAGATTTTATAATGTATCAGGTAGATAAAAAAAAGTGAGTACGCTTTTCACTCATACTTTATACTGCGATTCCAAATACATTGCTTTTCTAGACTTATTTTTTGTCAATTTTAAAAATGTACACAAATATTTCACCCTGTTGGCTAGTAAAATGAAAACCAATTGAAGCATACGATTTCCATAAGAATACAAGCATACGCTTTTCTGTAATTTTTATCAAAATTGTATCATATAGGCCTGATAGGACTTTGAAATAAAATCATGATTTTTATTGATAATAAAAATACATACAATATTCGCAGTCGCCGGAGACCAGAGAAGCTGGAAGCTGCCATACACTCTAGCTTATTAAAGCTCAAAATCCTGAAAGTATAAATATTCAGTGATTAGTTGATATCTAAAAACTTTGTTCAGTAATTTTTTAAGTCATTTTTTGGCTAGAGTAGACTAAGGGAGATAACACTTACAAGGTTGATAACTGTGTGAGGTTGGAGAAGATGCTCTCTGGTAGTGTTACAAGCTTATTGTTGCTCAGGTCCCTGTAGGAAAGAAAACATATATTTTCTGGGTATTTCTTCTTTTTTTTTATCAACAAATGACAATTACTCAATGACAAATGACATTTATTTCAATCATTTGTAAATTTCTATTTTTTAAATTATTTACATCAGAAAATAGATTCACAAATCACACCTATTCATTTCAATAATCTTTAACTTATTTTATTTCAATTTACACACCAGAACAAAAAACAAAAGATGTACCCTTCAGACGAGCACATGTTTAAATGAGAACTTGAGATAAGACTTACAGTCGCTGGAGCTGGCTGAGTTGGCTGATGTCCATGTTTAGATGGGTTATGTTGTTTACATCCAAGTACCTGTAACAATAATGCAGGTAGAGTTATCCCCCTTTACATGGTCACACTACACTGGACCCTTTCTGATGCTACAATGATGCTACAGTACTGAAGGCATATACACTACTTGTCACTAAACTGTTTAAAATGAATCCATGTTATGAATATTTATGTAATTAACATCAATTTAAAAACCCTCAATAACAGTGTCCTAAATCTGATAGCTTGATAGACGGAAACTTACATTACAGGGGAGGAGTATGACGGAATTTCTATGGGATGCAATTAATTACCTATTCCTAATTAAAACAAACAAAAAAAAACAAAAAAACCCTCCACTTTGGTGTAGATAATATCATGTACAGTATCATGTAAGTTTTGGTTGTGTTGTATATTAAACAGTCTATTTCTGTTTTCATTCTATCATACTTACAGCTCTGTTGTGTCCAGGGGTATGTGTGAAGGAATCTCCGTCAGCATTTGTCTACTACATCTTACAACAGTTCCGGTACAGGTACACAAAGGTGGGCAGTAGGCTCGGGGGTCACAGCTACTGTCCACAGGAGCTAGGGGAGATAACTCACAGCTATCATACTGCTATCTTAAAGCCACATTAGTCAACCAATGTTTTCTTTAATCCATGCAGAATCAAAAATATATCCAGATGAAAAAAATTGTACATAATAGTTATCTGCTATATGTCTCTTGATAGTTTCCATTTTACATGAGAAATTCCATAGACAAAAACATATCTATGACTGACAGATGGGTTAAAAATGATAAGATTGTATATTAGTGAATGACTTACCGACTTCTTCATCAGAACAGCATGGAGAAACCCCAATATTACAACCGAGCTCATTGTTAGCTGAAAGACAAATTGCAGTGATCTTACAAAAATGAATTCAGTTTTGACCTTAATATAGTTGCCCTATCAAAATACACTTATCGTCTTCACAGGAGTTTGGAAATCCAATGTCCGTGTAAAAAGTTCGGTGTTGTTTTGTGTTACCCAGCTGACGGATTCCACAAGGAATACAAGAGTCAGGCCGTAAAGTTGAGTATAGTCAAAGGGTAAAGATGACCATAAGAACGTTGTGCTGGGTGGATCAAGTAGTTGTCTAGTTTCGACACTTAGGCATGTCGTTATCAGAGTTGACGACACACCTAAGTGTGGAAACAAGTCAACTACATTGTTACGGTCATCTTTACCCTTTGACTTATCATCTTTGTCACCGTCATTTGATAAAAGACCTCACATTCACAGTTTATAGTGACAGAACTAACTCACCTTCACATACAAAGTCTGCAGTACGAATGTCATGAATTGGTGAATCCTTCAAGTTATGGGGAGAGAAACAGGTTGGGCTTCCAGTGATGATGTTTACTCGTTTTAACCAGTCGGAAAACCAGCTTAAGTGGCAGTTACATGTGAAAGGATTCGCCTCCAAATTCCTGAAAACAAAATAAGATCTTCAGACAAGCTTGCACGATT
Organism: Pecten maximus; assembly: GCF_902652985.1. NCBI lineage: Eukaryota > Metazoa > Mollusca > Bivalvia > Pectinida > Pectinidae > Pecten > Pecten maximus. The sequence continues at coordinate 25,455,422 of NC_047026.1, forward strand.
ATCAGAATATGATATAGTTCTGTATCCCACTTGAGTAATATACTCAGTAATGATATATCAAAAGTAACTTTATTCTTGTTTTCTTTTTTTAAAAAGTGCAAAAATGTTTTGCAAAATTAAGCTGAAAAAAGTTATTTACTCACAGAGTAACAAGGTATCGGAGATTATCGAGGCTTCCAGCTGTTATACACCGTATCTGGTTGTTATACAAAGATCTGAAAATCAAAGACAGCATAGAAAAGATATAGTCTTGACATTCAAGCTGATATACTAATTGAATTTAGTCTAAACATTTTGTCTTAAAAAGGATACATCAAGTTAAAGTAAATAGAAAAATAAAAATGAACTTAATGTAGTGTTGTTTCCATGCCAAAAACACAACTAGCTGGACAGACACCTTGATGTCACTGTGGGGTACAATGTATAGAGAGAGAGTATGGTCTCCTGGCGGACAGATACCTTGATATCACTGTGGGGTACAATGTATAGAGAGAGAGTATGGTCTCCTGACGGACAGATGGACAAACACCTTGATATCACTGTGGGGTACAATGTATAGAGAGAGAGTATGGTCTCCTGACGGACAGGTGGACAGACACCTTGATATCACTGTGGGGTACAATGTATAGAGAGAGAGTATAGTCTCCTGACGGACAGATGGACAGACACCTTGATATCACTGTGGGGTACAATGTATAGAGAGAGAGTATGGTCTCCTGACGGACAGATGGACAAACACCTTGATGTCACTGTGGGGTACAATGTATAGAGAGAGAGTATGGTCTCCTGACGGACAGATACCTTGATGTCACTGTGGGGTACAATGTATAGAGAGAGAGTATGGTCTCCTGACGGACAGATGGACAGACACCTTGATGTCACTGTGGGGTACAATGTATGGAGAGAGAGTATGGTCTCCTGACTGACAGGTGGATAGAAACCCTGACCTGGTATACACCCTGACGTCACTATGGGGGTATAATGTATAAAACGAGGTACGGACAAAAGCCCCCCCGGACATTAGCCCCCCCGGACATTAGCCCCTAGGACAAAAGCCCCCCCGGACAAAAGCCCCTTCACACTAATCAAAAAGTGGACAAAAGCCCCTTCATAAAAAAAATGATATTAATTTTTTTATTGATTTTTAATTGCTACATATATATGTGTCATCAGTGGCTTCGGCAAAAGCCCCTTCATAAAAAAAATGATACATTTTTTTTATGATTTTTAATTGCTACATATACATATGTCATCAGTGGCTTTGGCAATGTAAACAACCGGTTTCAACAACAACTACTTGAACTGTTACATAAATAATAAGCTGTTACACAGGTTTTTGGTAGGTTTTTCATTGATGTTGTGTTCTCCTGGAAAGAAATATATCATTAATGGCTTCATTGTTTCTTTGATTTTAATCATTCCTAAAATTAAACTTTTCTTATTACAACGCACAGCAACATGTTTGGTTAGGTACTTATTATATTATAATTTGAGACACTGCAAATAGGGATCAAATGTTTATTGCTTTTGTAGGCATTTCTTTGATTATCAATATTTGCAGTATATTAGGAAGTCAAAAATTACGTGTAATCAGTAACAATATGTTCATCATTGAGAGTTTTCCTGAAATTTTTAGCTTACTTAATAATATAAAGTTTGAAAAAATAAATTATGATGTTTAACCACAGACATATAATGCTACACTGACATTGAACCAAGGACCTTCATTTTCCACACAATTATTCTCCAAATTTCAGAGATAAAAACAACAATATATATATATATAGTTTCTGTTTTTCAAAAGTACAGATTTACATAAAGTATACCAGCTAAATTTCTAAAGAAGGGGCTTTTGTCCGGGGGGGCTAATGTCCGGGGGGGCTTTCGTCCGGAGGGGCTTTTGTCCTAGGGGCTAATGTCCGGGGGGGCTAATGTCCGGGGGGGCTTTTGTCCTACACTCGTATAAAACATCTCTGACAAGTTGATCAGTTGTAATATTCACTGTTAGATAATCTACAATCGTACTATAGGTAAGTTTAACATTGGAAGCAGTTATTTTTATGTCTTGTTATGCATGACACTTTTATGTGAAAATGTAAAAAAATCTATTTACAGGAAATAGTATTGAAACAGATTTCATATCTTAAACAAATACAATCATGTATAGCCTAAAATACATGTGAGATAACCAAACTCAGGCCACAGCTTCACCTAGTGCAAAACAGTTAACATCCAAAACTGTGAAGATAAAAAAACAGAGCATTGATAAAAACACTGATCGACTGATAAAACAGACAAAGATAAAATGGCATTTGTGTAAGAGAACAGAGGAGGGCTGTACACTAGTCCACAGAAAATCCATTTTGTATGTGAAGGAATGAAATGTATGCAAATAATCTTTTCTTCGTGTTTTGGGGGTTACGGGAGAGAAAATAATGTCTATGATAAGGATATTGATAATGGCAGACAGGTTGGAAAGGTAGTAGGATAGGGCAGGAAATCTTAAGTGCACCTGATGTTTTTGTTATATTTGGTACAAAAAGGGTGGTATTTATATATGGGTAAACTTATGTCTTGTCATGCATGACACTTTATATGTGAAAATAACCTTAGCCCTCAAACCCTACTCTCCACAAACATCACCCACAAACTTAATTTAATTAACCCCTCAAACCCCATCTTCTACCCCCCCCCCCCCCCCATCTGTCTTCCATTTACCCCTCAAACCCTATCTTCCACCCCCCAACATCTCCACAAACTTGTTTCATTAATTCCTCAAACCCTACCTTCCATATCCCATCCCTCCGCTACAAAAACTTGCTTTCTTTAACCCCTCAAACTCCTATCCTCCATACCCCACCCCCTTTCAACATCCATGTAAACATAGTCCTTTAGGTAACTGATATATTACGACTATAAAACTCACAGTTTACGAAGATGGAGACTGGAGGACAATGTTGTGTTACTCAAACATGTGATTCTGTTCCTGTCCAAAGATCTGTGGAGAGAAAGGAAACAATTATTTGAAGAAAAAAAATTGTTATATACAACATACTTATTTATCCAGTATATTTGTCAAAACCTAACACTGTATACGACAGGTTGATTATGAACCACACAAGCAACATATTGGAAATAGGGTTCTTTATACAATCTCATACCATAGGACAATGTCATGACCTCTGTGATTTTTAGAATTGTTTTTGTATTTCATTTTTAATGTCACAGACTCTTAACAAAATCAAATTTCATATAATTTGCAGTGAATAAACCTGTAAACTTCGAAAATCTATTCAATGAGACTGTGTATCTATACTGATCATGTTGATATTGTGTTTCGACATGATATTCCGTTTAGACATGATATTCCGTTAAGACATGATATTTCATTAAGACATATATTCTGTTTAAACATGATATTCCGTTTAAAACATGATATTTTGTTTAAACATGATATTTTGTTTAGACATGATATTCCGTTTAGACATGATGTTTTGTTTAGACATTGTCCTTCATTGTATGATAGGCTCATTCTTTCTATAAACAGATACGAGTTGTGACTTACAATGTTTGTAGAGCTGATAGTCCAGCTAGTGATTTACTGGTTACCCTGTTGATTCTGTTGTTGGAAAGGTTTCTAAGAGAAAAAATAACAATGGTGATTAGTTTGTTTCCTATACCAGAAACAATAGTTTTAAATATCAACAAAATTCACACCAAAATAACTAAATGTATAGAGATAAGATTTGATGTCCTATCTATGTTTGTACATATGTAGTAGTGTACACGGAGACAACCACTGATGCTACAGGAGGCACACTTCGACTTGTCTCCCACCATCAATATACGAATGGATACAACACATTTTATTATGACCCCGTCTCTAAAAATAAAATTGATGTGATATAAAAGAATATAATATAATCTATATATATATATATAATATATTAATAAATTATGAATATATATATTGATATAATTGAGCTATAGTCTCTAGGTATATCTGATTCCCAAGTTCCAAACTAGGGGAGATAATCTAGAAAACTTTGGTATAAATTTCAGGTATCACTTACAGATCGACCAGTTTGGATGCTCCCTCGAAGGCGTTAGGCACTATTTCTTCTATCAGGTTGTTACTAAGGTCTCTGAAACAGACATACATTAATGAAGGTATCAATAACATAAATCCCAATAAATGTATATACCCTTGTTATTACAAAAAATTAAACTGACATTTTGTTTTCTTTAATGCTTTAACTATCAAATAAACATACATGTATATAATTACAAAAGTATTTTACAATTTCTATATAACTTCAACCGACAATTTTTTGTTCCTATAATGTGTTAACTATTAAGAAGCGAGGACAGGGTTAAGTGTTACAGATGTTAGCTGACAGGGACTTACAGATGTTGTATGTTGGTCAGGTGGACAAACAGTCCATTGGCCTCCAGCCTGGTGATCCGGTTTCCCTTAAGTAACCTAAGGGAAGACAATCAGTCTAACTGATAAACAGGTTCTCAAAAATAACTATGACATGTATGAAAGTCAATTCCAATATAAAATATAAAATATAAAAATAGAAAATATAAAAAAACAAAGGTAAAATATGAACATCAATTGATAGAGAATTCCATTGAAGTCGTTAAAATTGGACAAGAGAAGATCAGATGTTCCAGATAGGTAAGAATTGTATGCTGCATCAAAGACACTCTTAATATTGATCCCAGTTCTCATTTTAAAGAATGTGACCTAATTATGACCTGAAAAATTCAGGAAAAAATTATGTACCATTCATTAAAAAAAAGAACTGTGGTAACATATATGAAACCACCAGAATTTTTTTAACTGTTTAATTATACAGTCAGTGTCTATTACATCAAAAGTTTAAAAACAACGGATTCTATTACTTTGACTAACCTGAACTTGTATACAGTGTATGACAACAATGTTGAATGGAATACAAATAGACTAGATAGTAACAAGGTATTCTTCAGATTTAGGAGAAATTATTTCAGTTGATAAACTTTAAATTTCTTATGAAGCTGTCAGACTGCAGAAGCTTAGAAATTCTAGCTGGTAAAGAATTAGAAATCATTAGATGATGTATTGTTATATGTGATGATACAGATACATTATATAGTTGGGATTTTGAATTTATAATAAGAAATTTCAAAGAAATGTAAAACCATAAACTCACAGCTTTGTGGTGTAAGAAGGAATGTTTGACGGCATGATGGTGAGCTCCCGGCCAGAACAGTCCACTAGGGTCCCCATACATACACAGCCCTCCGGACATTCCACATCCACCATACAAGTCCCTGCATTTTTTGTCCGATGGACCTCTGAATCTGGCAATGAAAGGTCAAAGTTCAAGCATTATATATATCGTATACTGTACAATATTATTGAAAGCATTTTTGTAAGAACTGGATCAGAGAGTTAAGTTTAGTAAATTTTCACTTTTACCTTTACATCTGAACTTGGATGGGCGTGTCCGTGCTATTTTCTTGCGCTCCATGCGCCGTGGACTCTCACATCGGACACTGCTCGTTTCTACTGGCCGCCTCTGAAGGTACTCTGCCAGCCATGCCAGGTTACAGTCGCAGATGAATGGGTTCCGGCCCAGATGTCTAATGCAAAGAACAGGTCAGGTGAATGGAGTTAAATTTTAACCAAAGTTGTACCAAAGTATTTTTTGAAACTTCAAATGACAAGCACAGCCATGCTTTTTTGAAAAGCTGATTTTATCTCTTGTAATTAGACTTGTTAGCACTTCTTTCAATGTAAAGTAAGTATGGCTACATTGTACTGTAAATGTTTTTGAGCATTTATCTCAGGAACATATTTTTAAAATAACGATTAGATTCAATCTCTGATTAAATTGGAACCTTTGTTATTTGGATACTCCTGAATGGTTTTTCTCCCAGTGATAACTTACAAAGTTTGGATGTTACGGAGCGAGTCGAAGGTTCCGTTGGCCATAGACATGATCTTATTGTCGTAGAGGGAGAGAAGGTTCAGACTGAACAGGTCACGGAAAATGTCAGCATGAAGACACTTAATCTTGTTAGCGTTCAATAATCTGTAAACGAAATCAATTTTCCCATGTTAAAATGGTTCAAATATATTTATATACATATACTAAGCACTCAGTTGAGCTTGGTCATGATGAATTGGTGTTGAAGTTATGCAGAAATGCAGGAGTTGTCTCCCTTCAACTGATAAGAAATCTATATCAAACCTAATACAAGCTATGATTGTGCTGTAAAGACATTTGGATACACATAAATCACAAAGAAAACAACTCCAGCCATATACCAATACATGTGCTGACCACAGGTTTTTAGAACCTTATCTATGATATCCTGTGGTGAGGGCAGGAGTCAGGGGTTCAGGGGTCAGGGGTCAGGGAAAACATTTATCACCAAAATCTGGACTGACCAGGGAGATAGAACTCAAAGCCTGGACAGAAAACATGTGTTTTTAGAGGCAATGACAGCTGGTAAGGTTGGGGAGGGGAGGGGTGTTATTATAAGCCTGCACACCCACTGGTGTGGGGCAGGACACAAGATGAGGCGGAGGGAACTAGAGATACAGGATAGAGGAAAGAGAGTGGGGTGGGGTGGGGTAGGTGGGTGGGGTAAAAACTTAGGAGTCACTAGTTATGGAGGACACCCTCTCACCCTGGGGTGGACTGGACAGATGATGAGGTGGAGGGACTCAAGGCTTTAAGGAGGACACCCTCTCACCCCTCTCACCCTGGGGTGGACTGGACAGAGGATGAGGTGGAGGGACTCAAGGCCTTAAGGAGGACACCCTCTCAACCTGGGGTGGACTGGACAGAGGATGAGGTGGAGGGACTCAAGTCTTTAAGGAGGACACCCTCTCACCCTGGGGTGGACTGGAGAGAGGATGAGGTGGAGGGACTCAAGGCTTTAAGGGGACACCCTCTCACCCTGGGGTGGACTGGACAGAGGATGAGGTGGAGGGACTCAAGGCTTTAAGGGGACACCCTCTCACCCTGGGGTGGACTGGACAGAGGATTAGGTGGAGGGACTCAAGGCCTTAAGGAGGACACCCTCTCACCCTGAGGTGGACTGGACAGAGGATGAGGTGGAGGGACTCAAGGCTTTAAGGGGGACACCCTCTCACCCTGGGGTGGACTGGACAGAGGATGAGGTGGAGGGACTCAAGGCCTTAAGGAGGACACCCTCTCACCCTGGGGTGGACTGGACAGAGGATGAGGTGGAGGGACTCAAGGCCTTAAGGGGACACCCTATCTCTTTACTCCCTGCAGTGAGATGAAGTAGTATAGTTAAGCCACCTCTATCAATCAGGCTACTAAGTACTGGCCACACTTAATACCCAAGGGGAGGGGCCTTATCTCCCAGGGGGTGGGGGATTTATCAGTTAACCCCTGTGGAGTTGCAGGGGGTCTATAAACTCCTATATTATCATCCCCCTGATAAGATGTGTTGTCCATTAGTCCTGGTCTTACAGTCACAGATACAGACTTCTGATTCCAGTAGTACAGTGCTAACCTTACATATCTATCACCAGATCATTAGCACTGACATTTTGTAAATAGCTTGAGGATGTGATTCAAGTCTTATAATATATATGTATATATTCTCATATATCTATGTCTGACAGAATTACATTATCAAATATTTACTCTGTGGTGAACTGGGAGTTTTACATTTATCATAATCCATAAATCATATTTGAAAGGATGCGGCCCTATAATAGTGCAAACCAATAAATAAAAGTAAGCACAGTTTTGGCACCAAATGCTGTTAGCCAAGCCGGTCAAACACCTGGAGGACCCCCAGACCTGAATATGTGACAGATTCCAGTAAATTAGAGGTCAAACCAGGATATTGTTACACATTACACCCAACAAAACCGCATTTTCCTTTAGCTGTTTCAGCAAATTTTGGGGGTAAATTGTACCTGTACCAACAAAATATATAATGTCAAGGGTTTCACATGACGGAGGGGGAAAGATTGATCAAAGAGTGGGAGATGTGTGGGTGTGTTCATTTTCTTCCACCACACTCACCTGGAATCCCTCATATTAAAGACCAACAATTGAAATATACTTACAGCAGTTGGAGGGAGCTGAGGTCCCTAAATACTCCCAGAGGAAGCTCTGTTATCTTGTTAGCATAAAGTACCCTGTAAATACAATATAGACAGCTTTATATTCTGGCTTACTTATAAAGGAGGACATCTTGTTAGCATAAAGTACCCTGTAAATACAACATAGACAGCTTTATATTCTGGCTTACTTATAAAGGAGGACAATGTAGATGGAAATCTCTATATGTGATTATTAAAAGGAAAAAACCACCAACAAGTGGGCCCTTCAAAAAATATTGTAGTAAATTTTTAAACTAAGGGGGTACTCGGGAACATTAATATTGCTGGATTTTGTGCCTTCACATGAAAAAAAAAAAAAAAAAAAACATATTTAAAGATTTTTGGAATTTTGATGACTTTTTGGCCAAACTGGGGAAAACCAAACAAGAGACAGGAAAGCAATTGCAAACTAGTCCAATATGTCACCCAACATCCATGAACTGCTTTCACTAATCTGAACCTCCACAAAGTCCTAGACAATTCTAAAATAGGACTTTTTATATACTAACATTATTATTATCTTGTAAGAAACTTATGAACATTTATCCATTGGAAGTATATTTTCAGTATTAAGTTGACTTTTGTGGATTATTAGACAGCGGTATTCTAATTACTTACATTATCTACAGGGTCAACATGTGATTGGAAGTTTAGGTTTTTATCTCCGACATATCTGACAAGCAACCTTATCGTAGCCACACCTCCAACATCTAGGGATGGCAAACAGAATTTTAATTCAATCAACTCACTAATTCAGTGAGATAAATTGAAAGACCTTTCTGAATATAAAGAAAAACTTGTCAATTTTGACTTTAAAAAAAGTTAAAACTAAATAAAATCAGTTGGTTTGACCTTATATCACAGTAAGATATTATCTTTTATCTGACTGGTTTTTCTCTACAGCTAAAATTTAAAAAATATATGTACACATGTATTACAATCAGAAAATTGAAGGAAAAAGAAGAAACAAAGACTTCCTTGATCTTAAAATAAAAAACTATTCATAAAATCCAGTAGAAATTATACAGAAATTAAATATTTCAAATCTCAACTTAAAAGCAAAAAGTTGAGATTGTAGGCCATTTCCAATGCAAGTTTAAAGGCTGCTAACAAGTCGGTATCCTGGGCTGGCATCACCAGTGAAGGATTGGAGGCACAGATTTACTGGATATAAGACCTTGGCTGACACTCATGTTGGCCTCTAAAATTAGAGATATCAACCTAACTATCTAGATAAGAGGAGGAACATGCTCAGAATCCTATAGATACTGTCTTTAATTATTCTGCCCCAATTACACAAAACAGCTGGAAATCACAAAAATGCAGTGAAGTTGCACCACTGTTTTTTATTTTATTTTTTTTGAGGAGGGGGAAGGGGCTAAAAGTTTAAGGATAAACATATCCCTATTATGCTGCACCACATAGCCACACAAAACCACCTGTTTTATAACTCCTGAGGAATCCATGGGTTCTATACTTCAGCTCCACCTTACAACAACAACATACACTAAGTACTTCTATATACTCACCTTTTAACTCTCTTTAAGTCAAATTTCAAAATGAACTAACTTTGCATAAGTTGAGTGAAAATTGCTTGAAATGTTTTAGAAAATATCCATATACAAAATTCTGTGCTGCAAAGGTTGTGATATACGATTAGTTCAAACAGGAATGATTCGTTTTATCTTTATAAAAACAAATTAGCAAAAATAATGAAAGGAATCATGATCCACCTGTCATATTTTAATTCTATTCTACCATGAACGTGGCAGCACCTCTAATGTGTGCACAGCAACACCTTCAGTAGGCTTGAAGTGGTGTCTTGTTTTAGTTTATTTGTATCAAGTTTAAATTAAGGGCACTGGCTGGTATTAAATACACCATTACACAGTCACAGACACATCATGATGACATTGCAGATAAACTCATCATTCTAAACCTCCTACATGATTCCCTGATTTACATATCATCTTGATATTCATGTAAAACAATACAGTTGAAAACATATGCCTACATTTCTGTCTTCACTTTCAGATCCCACTTGTTAAACTGAAACCTGTCTGTCAACAGAAACCAAACCTTCAAATCTCCATTTTATATTCTATAGGGTATAGCTAAACTGGTATGTTAGGTTACACAGACTCTGGAATGGCAGTATATCAGGTTTGTTTGATTGAAGTTACGTTAGGATAGGTGTAGGTCTGACTGAGAGTGAGTTATGTTAGGATAGGTGTGGGTCTGACTGAGAGTGAGTTACGTTAGGATAGGTGTGGGTCTGACTGAGAGCGAGTTACGTTAGGATAGATGTAGGTCTGACTGAGAGTGAGTTACGTTAGGATAGGTGTAGGTCTGACTGAGAGTGAGTTATGTTAGGATAGATGTGGGTCTGACTGAGAGTGAGTTATGTTAGAGAGTGAGTTATGTTAGGATAGATGTAGGTCTGACTGAGAGTGAGTTATGTTAGGATAGGTGTGGGTCTGACTGAGAGTGAGTTATGTTAGGATAGGTGTGGGTCTGACTGAGAGTGAGTTATGTTAGGATAGGTGTGGGTCTGACTGAGAGTGAGTTATGTTAGGATAGGTGTGGGTCTGACTGAGAGTGAGTTATGTTAGGATAGGTGTGGGTCTGACTGAGAGTGAGTTATGTTAGGATAGGTGTGGGTCTGACTGAGTGAGTTATGTTAGGATAGGTGTGGGTCTGACTGAGAGTGAGTTATGTTAGGATAGGCGTGGGTCTGACTGAGAGTGAGTTGATAATATCAAGGTTCTGATCGCAAGATAATTCCTGATTTGACAACCCAATCCTACAACAGATCATGGTCAATCCAAAAACATTTTCCAAATTAGAAATTAGAGTATATCAAAGGCAAGCTGAAGATTTTATCATATGTATCTACCTGGGAACAGCCTTTGTGTACGATGCTGAATGTGTTTCATACCTGTATGTAAATTGACACTTAATAGAGATGATATCAAATCTAATTAAAAGCCAGTTTACCATAGTTAAATCCGGTCTTAAGGAGTACATGGAGCTATCTACAGACAGATCCTTATAAATGTTTTATAAATTATCCTCACTAACCACTGATCAAGCTTCTCCGCAGTTGTATTAGACGAAACCGTAATTTAATACACATACAATGTGACTAGATATTGTTTTAACATCAAAATCTATTTACCATGATCTCAAAGTGGCATAGCTGGAATCTAAACTGATATTGTTCAAGTGAAATTGTATTCTAAAGTGAACCAAATGTTAAACATTTTCTAAACTGCACTCAGAGTTTGCTAGGAAAGAATTTAAATTGATATTGTGTTCAAAATCCTTTTCTGTAATAACTGGAAGATATAATGTAAGATTTCATGATCGCTAGACTGTAGGAGATTGAAGCCCAGCCAAAGGCTAATGACGTGAAATCTGAATCCAGAGCAGAGTTTATATTGATACTAGGGTATATTTACTGTGATCTGACAAGTAAACTGCTGGATCAGGCTGGATACCCTATCTATAATCTCTGTCCAGCTGCCCCCTCTTCACAAACGTAACTCACATTGTCATTCTATGTATATGAATAGTAAAATTTAAAAGTGCATGAAAAAATCTTTTAAAAAATGAATTCCTTATCTGTAATAGAGACTATTTTGAGTTAATCTAAAATGTACATTAATTTAAAATATGTTTGTAAACAACTACCATAATAGATAAAGATAAAATTATCAAAAAAAAAAAGAAAAGAAAAAGAAAATATGGTTTTAAGCTAACTGTACAAAAAGCGACTGAGCTTGAAGCACTATGATTACTGGGCTCAAAAGTTTAACAAGTGTGAAAATATTCCATAGATCTGATTGGCTGGCTGGAACCCCTGGGGAGGCACAGTTAGCCCCCCTCTCCAGATACTTACAGCGAATTAAGAGATGAAAGCCCTGCAAACGCATCAGGTGCAATGTGGGATATCTTGTTGTTGCTTATATCACTGAAAAAAACAAATTTGAAACAATATTACTAGAAGTCGTTAATGGAATCTGGGGTAATATTCAGGCGTAGGGGTTACATGGAAAAGATTACTCAGGCCAAGGTATGTGTTTGTTGTGGTTCCAGTGCCAGTATAATCTGGCATGGTGCTTGATTTAAACTCAAATATTTGGTCTATCTGAGACCTCAACCACAGGAAATCCAGCTTATAGATGAATATTCTCCAGTAAAACACCTTTACTAACTGACTTACCTAATTCAAAGTGACATTCAGTTCTCTACTGCAATAAAAGATTTATAGGCCCCCAAAAATTAGTTCTCTATAGTAAAACATGTTTTCTTCAGAAAAACCAGATGGTACTTCTCCGAACTTGTCACGGAAAACTTTATAATAAATATTTTCTTTGGAGTAGTACATAAATTTCATTCATGACTAGATTTTTCAAGATCCTCCACATTTAAACAAACCTTAGTTAAACAAAAAGAAAAAAACCCAGAACTTCGTAATCATTAATATATACAGGCCTTATATGAGAAGCTAATTATGAAATAGGCTTTGCCTGGGCTCCAGCATCAAGTGGATTCTACTGTAGTGTTAAAAATCTCCCATCTTGAAGCCCACTTGATAGCAGTAATGAAATATGTGTAACAGCGACCACATGATTTGACAAACGACTGCTGATTGATATTTAATGAAGCAAATGCATTAATAACACAGTAATATGAGTTCATCTCTCATAAACACTGGCCACCATTTATATGGGAATTCACACTCTTTCAAAAATCAATGTCTAACTTTGTACATCTTAAAAACCAAATATCGCACTTCGCAGTGGTTAAAATAAAATAACTTAATGAAAATATTTCTTCTTTCTGTTCAAATTAGAAATACTGGAATTAAAATCTTCATACTAAATTTAAGGAATTGGACAGGAACAAAAAACCATTTGTTGATTTTTAGACTTTTCAGAAAATGCATAAAATCACACACATATATAGCCTGGAATATTCTATTGGAAATTATGTATCATTAGCTTACAAACTTTAAATGTATTTGAATTCACATTTCAAGGATATAAATTTTTCGAATATTCCCCCTTCATACAACACAGAAATAGATTTTAGACTTCTTAGACCTAAAAGTACATTCTATCAATAATGTTTTGATAACATATCCTTTGTCTTGGTATATAGAAATTTCTTTTTCAATTTTTTTTCTATTTCTAAATGATGTGGATTATGACTGTAGAAAAAATTCTATGGGCATATATTTGTAGAGAAAATAGGTCTCGTCACTACCATGCACTAGTCTAACTTACTTTAAGCCTAGTCTCTGCGCGACCAGCTCACACTAGTCTAATTTCCTTTAAGCCTATAAGCCTCAGAGTGACTAGCTCACACTAGTATAATTTCCTTTAAGCCTAAGTCTCAGAGTGACTAGCTCACACTAGTATAATTTCCTTTAGGCTAAGTCTCAGAGTGACCAGCTCACACTAGTCTAATTTCCTTTAAGCCTATAAGTATCAGAGTGACCAGCTCACACTAGTATAATTTCCTTTAAGCCTATAAGTATCAGAGTGACCAGCTCACACTAGTATAATTTCCTTTAAGCCTATAAGTCTCAGAGTGACCAGCTCACATTAGTCTAATTTCCTTTAAGCCTATAAGTATCAGAGTGACCAGCTCACACTAGTATAATTTCCTTTAAGCCTATAAGTCTCAGAGTGACCAGCTCACACTAGTCTAATTTCCTTGAAGCCTAGTCTCAGAGTGACCAGCTCACACTAGTATAATTTCCTTTAAGCCTAAGCCTCTGAGTGACCAGCTCACACTAGTATAATTTCCTTTAAGCCTATAAGTCTCAGAGTGACCAGCTCACACTAGTCTAATTTCCTTGAAGCCTAGTCTCAGAGTGACCAGCTCACACTAGTATAATTTCCTTTAAGCCTAAGCCTCTGAGTGACCAGCTCACACTAGTATAATTTCCTTTAAGCCTATAAGTCTCAGAGTGACCAGCTCACACTACTCTAATTTCCTTGAAGCCTAGTCTCTGAGTGACCAGCTCAGACTAGTATAATTTCCTTTAAGCCTATAAGTCTCAGAGGGGGTGAAAGGTTGCTTGTTGGAGCCCCTATTATATATAATTTTGAAATGTTATGATTTTGCCTGCCAACCAGTGCTATATAAGACAGACTGGTTTACACAGCCTCCTCAGAGTAAATGACAGCTTGTGTAAACCTGACTCTCTCAGTGTGTACCTGTATTGTATACAGGACTAGGGTGACCCAGGCAGACCTATTAACCCCTGACAAAACCTGTCAACTATATGTACACAAATCAATACACCCCCTCTACATATCAATGATCTGATCCCCACAGCACTAAAATCTTCCGGACACATGAAGGTCTCCTCTCTGTCCCATTGGCCATCATCTAACCACACTTCAGTATCCTCTCTCCTGGCACATCATTTGTCCCCTCACCACATCAAAAGGTTCCCTCCCCACACCATACTATCTCCCTCCCCACAACATACTATCTCCCTCCCCACACCATACCGTCTCCCTCCCCACACCATACCATCTCCCTCCCCACAACATACTATCTCCCTCCCCACACCATACCGTCTCCCTCCCCACACCATACCGTCTCCCTCCCCACACCATACCGTCTCCCTCCCCACACCATACCGTCTCCCTCCCCCACACCATACAATCTCCCTCCCCACACCATACTATCTCCCTCCCCACACCATACCGTCTCCCTCCCCACAACATACCATCTCCCTCCCCACACCATACCGTCTCCCTCCCCACACCATACCGTCTCCCTCCCCACACCATACTGTCTCCCTCCCCACACCATACTATCTCCCTCCCCACACCATACCATCTCCCTCCCCACACCATACCGTCTCCCTCCCCACACCATACCGTTTCCCTTCTCACACCATACCGTTTCCCTTCCCACACCATACTGGTCCCGCCCCCACACACATGAACAGCGCCCGCCCCACACCAGACCATCGCCCGCCCCACACCAGAATGAGCGCCCGCCCCACACCAGACGAGCGCGCGCCCCACACCAGACGAGCGCCCCCCACACCATACCAGCGCCCGACCCACACCAGACCAGCTCCCGCCCCACACCAGACTAGCGCCCGCCCAACACCAGACGAGCGCCCGCCCCACACCATACTATCTCCCTCCCCACACCATACTATCTCCCTGAATCTCCACACCATACCGTCTCCCTCCCCACACCATACTGTCTCCCGCCCCCACACAGACCAGCGCCCGCCCCACAGCAGACGAGCGCCCGCCCCACACCAGACGACGCCCGCCCCACACCAGACCAGCGCCCGCCCCCACACCAGACGAGCCCCCCCCACACCAGACCACGCCCGTCCCCACAGCAGACGAGCGCCCTCCCCACACCAGACCAGCGCCCTCCCCACAGCAACAGCGCCCTGCCCCACACAGACGAGCGCCCGCCCACACAAGACCAGCGCCCGCCCCACAACCAGACGACCGCCGCCCCCACACCAGACCAGCGCCCCCCACACCAGACCAGCGCCCGCCCCACACCAGACCAGCGCCCGCCCACACCAGACCAGCGCCCGCCCCACACCAGACGAGCGCCCGCCCCACACCAGACGGACGCCGCCCCACACGAGACCAGCGCCCGCCCCACAGCAGACCAGCGCCCGCCCCACACCAGACCAGCGCCCGCCCACACCACGACGAGCCCCCCCACACGAGACCAGCGCCGCCCCACACCAGACCAGCGCCCGCCCCACACGAGACCAGCGCCCGCCCCACACCAGACCAGCGCCCGCCCCACACAGACGAGCGCCCGCCCACACCAGACGAGCGCCGGCCCACACCAGACCAGTCCCCGCCCCCACAACAGACAAGCGCCCGCCCCACACCAGACTACCCCCCCCACACCATACCATCTCCCTCCCCACACCATACTATCTCCCTCCCCACACCATACTATCTCCCTCCCCACACCATACCATCTCCCTCCCACACCATACTATCTCCCTCCCCACTCCATACTATCTCCCTCCCCACACCATACTATCTCCCTCCCCACACCATACGTCTCCCTCCCCACACCATACCATCTCCCTCCCCACACCATACCATCTCCCTCCCCACACCATACTATCTCCCTCCCCACACCATACCATCTCCCTCCCCACACCATACTATCTCCCTCCCTACACCAGATTAACTTACATCCTTCGTAGGCGTGAAAGGTCAGCGAAAGCTCTCGATGGTATCCGCGCGATGGAATTTCCTTCCAAACGTCTGAAAATGATTTTTTGACATTGATAGAAGCATTCAGAAAACAAGGATTTAAGATGTTTATCTTTGTTTAATAAACAAGTGGATATATCGACTTGCAATGACCTTTATACTTTTAATAGCTAATATGACCTTCAAGTATGACTTTATGTGACCTTGATATTTCTTTGCCATATGTCTAACAATAAAAAATGCAATTGCTGTTAAATGGAATTTAGCTTGAAATTATACCTTTCTCCAAATGACCTTATCTCTGTATGACCTTGACTCTTTGTCTGCCCTAAACTTAATATATAATCATCACATATCCCAAAATGACAAAGAGTGATTGTGTTTTCCTAACAATCTGTTAGACAGAAAAACAACCCATCTTCTTTGACCACTTATTCCTGCAGCAGCCATTAGTGGCAGCAAGATTGGGTGTTCTGTACCACAGAAATTACACACTTGGTTTTGAAGAGCAGTATTTATAGGTATAAAACACGACACACTGGACAGGAACCAGTGGATGGCCTCCGATACAGCCATGTTTGGTTGTCTAGGAAACCTTATGGTGTGGGTACGCCATGCGGACGAGACAGTTCCTGCATTGCCAACAGATACCTACCATTTTGTAGGCAAAATTTAACATCAGAATAAAAACGGATATTTTCAAAGCAGTAGAATTCTGCTACAGTAAAAACATTATCATGACCTTGAATTAAGATTAAACATTGTTGTCACCTTGTTCAAACTTTCTTATGAGATACATTGGATGATCAAATGTTAAAGAATTATCATTAAATATTTTTAAAGTTTAAACGTTGCTATGAAGTTGATATGATGTTTAAACATTTTTATGACCTTGATTTAACCATAATGAAGACCCTGACTTACATCTCCACAACATCCTCTGGGAAGTTTTTCGGCACAGCGGTAAGTCTGAGATCACGACAGTCGACAACACCCTCGGTACAGCGACAACGTGACGGGCACATGGCTTCTTCCAAACACTGGTTCACAACTTGGTGCTGTAAGTCTGTATTAGGACAAACAGTATAGTTATCTATATTAATGGAGGTGTGTATTTATTGTTCTTTTGCAGAAGTTTCAAATAAAAGAATACAAACCAGATTCAATATATAATTTTTGTCTGTATCCATTTTACATTGTTATGAAACAGATCGGTCTCACGAATATCTCATTTTGTGAAATGATGCTTCACAGCTGTAAAGGTTTAAGTCAATGCTCTCTAAAGTCTCTTACTCTCTGTCTCTATAACAGAAGACTCTTACTATCTATAACAGAAGACCCTTACTCTCTATAACAAAAGACTCTTACTCTCTATAACAGAAGACTCTTACTCTCAGTCTCTATAACAGAAGACTCTTACTCTCAGTCTCTATAACAGAAGACTCTTACTCTCTATATCAGAACTCTTACCCTCTATAACAGAAGACTTACTCTCAGTCTCTATAACAGAAGACTCTTACTCTCAGTCTCTATAACAGAAGACTCTTACTCTCTATAACAGAAGACTCTTACTCTCTATAACAGAAGACTCTTACTCTCTATAACAGGAGACCCTTACTCTCAGTCTCTATAACAGACTACTCTTACTCTCTATAACAGAAGACTTACTCTCAGTCTCTATAACAGAAGACTTACTCTGTCTTTATAACAGAAGACTCTTACTCTCTACAACAGAAGACCCTTACTCTCAGTTCTTTAGCAGAAAGCCTTATACAAAGAGACCCTGGCCATGCCCAAAAGAGATCCCTTACACCTTTATAGAGGAATGATTTTAATCTGGTGACAAAACACCCATACAAACCTTCTCTATCAAATTCTCTCTATACTAGATCTTGAGCTCGATGCTTTGTAGATTTGACTGAGTAAGAAACTCTGTTCCCAGACCGAGCTCTTACGTCTCGTAACCAGAGCGAGCCACCTCAGTTCAATAACAATGAAACTTATCGTCATCAAACGCACAAACCAAACAAAGACTACTTCTTGAAGGCTTATGTTTAGTAGAAACCTACTTAGTCTTAGAAACTCACCCATACAGAGACCTATTTTACAGACGGTACTTCTAGACGGAATCCTCATCCTTACAAATATTGTAGCTCTAAACAAAGGCCCTCATTATAACAAAACTTCTCTGTCTTTATAACAGAAATTTACCTCACACGAACCTTTCTCAATATCTCATAACAGAAGACTCTTACTCTCTACAACAGAAGACCCTTACTCTCAGTCTCTATAACAGAAGACTCTTACTCTCTATATCAGAACTCTTACTCTCAGTCCCTATAACAGAAGACCCTTACACTCAGTCTCTATAACAGAAGACTCTTATTCTCTATAACAGAAGACTCTTACTCTCTATAACAGAAGACTCTTACTCTCTATAACAGAAGACTCTTACTCTCTATAACAGAAGACTCTTACTCTCTATAACAGAATACTCTTACTCTCTATAACAGAAGACCCTTACTCTCAGTCTCTATAACAGAAGACTCTTACTCTCAGTCTCTATAACAGAAGACTCTTACTCTCTATAACAGAAGACTCTTACTCTCTATAACAGAAGACTCTTACTCTCTATAACAGGAGACCCTTACTCTCAGTCTCTATAACAGACTACTCTTACTCTCTATAACAGAAGACTTACTCTCAGTCTCTATAACAGAAGACTTACTCTGTCTTTATAACAGAAGACTCTTACTCTCTACAACAGAGGACCCTTACTCTCAGTCTCTATAACAGAAGACTCTTACTCTCTACAACAGAAGACCCTTACTCTCAGTCTCTATAACAGAAGACTCTTACTCTCTATATCAGAACTCTTACTCTCAGTCCCTATAACAGAAGACCCTTACACTCAGTCTCTATAACAGAAGACTCTTATTCTCTATAACAGAAGACTCTTACTCTCTATAACAGAAGACTCTTACTCTCTATAACAGAAGACCCTTACTCTCAGTCTCTATAACAGAAGACTCTTACTCTCTATAGCAGAAGACTATGTCAATCTGTAATTTTACAACACTTCAAATGTCAAGGATTAGAATTGAAATACTTGTAATGATCCCTCAACAACCATCAATCTCTGGTGTGCATTTCCTGTCTGTCTGTGGATACAACTTAATTAAGTCTGTAACTAATACAATTACAATCAATTTTCTGCCAATTCAAATCAAGTGTTAAAATAGCTCATGTAGGTTTAAAGTTAACAACGATTTTCCGCTGAGTTTCTTTAGCAGAAAGCCGATACAAAGAGAACCCTGGCCAGATGCTCCAGCAGATCCCATTAAACCTATTAGTGGGAATGAGTAATCTGGTGCACAAAAAAACATACAAACCATTGCATTTAAATTCCATCTCATCTAGATCTTTGAGCTCGATGCTTTGTAGATTTGACGGAGTTGAACACTCTGTTCCCCGGCCGAGTCTCCGTACGTTCCGTAACCAGCGAGCGAGCCACCTCAGATTGCAATCACAATTGAAATTATTGTTCATCAAACGCCTACAAAACAAAACATAGAGATGTGATTGGAAGGCTGATGTTTGGAGATTGAAACATTTAGCGTTACCCTAATGAGACTATTTTACAGACGGTCTAGACGGAATCATCCTTACACAAGTTTGTAAGCTTAACACAAGGCCAAATAAAACATGTAAAACACTTTCTCAAATGTTCATCTACCAGAAGCAGAAAATTCTCAAGCATCGTTAATTTTCATTTTAGATTCAATCAAATATCAAAGTCATAAGCACTGAATGTTTTTAAATATCCCCCGTGTCAGATGTGAACACAATAAAGTCTGCAGCACCATGTCAAGTTGAATACCGTCAAACACATTAAAGCAAGACATGTGTGAAACATAATGAAAATACATGCAGCTATAATCTGTCAAAATATTCACAGTTCCAAAAGACAAGAAGTCTGTTTTGCTAGATGTCTAGTATCATCATGGAACTTGATGTTAATTCTTAGAAGAAAAAGTACAGAAATATTACAGAACTCTTTACCAACTAATTTAACATCAATCTGCTTTGATTAACAAATGCATTTATTTGATTTCTATTAGTTGTCAGTTATAATAGACTTTCTTTGAGTTGAGAATTTTTTCCCATTGGTTGAAACATTATTTAACTACAACCACACGCTTTCCCAATCTGGTGTCTTTGAAGTAAGAGCTGATATTTTTCTGATTATAATTTTTCTTATTTTGAAAATAGAAAACATAAATCCTTCAGATGTTTACTAAATTATAACACAGATCTGTGAAAATATCATGAACTTTGAATGTATCTCAAGTATCCTCCATCAGGAAACATCTAATTTTTTTTTTTTTTTAAACCCAATGTTCTGTACTGTGAATTATTGTCCATCTGATTTCTGTCACATTAATTAGACTGGAGTCAATCCCACAAAGGCTAGATTTCTAGTACGTTATTCAGAAAAAAATATTCACCAAAACTTAATGAAATTATCATAAATAATTGTGAGAGCAGCATCCATTTGCTCCTGTCTGCCCCTCCTGGTCCTACCTCTGAGTTAGAGGATTAATTTGAGATAACGATGCGAGTGTGTATGAACACACGGTTTCCCTAACATCCAGCAACATTATGCGTGATCAGAAAACATTTCCATGTGACTCGGGACACAAGTATAATTAATTTACTACCACCCTATCGTCAAAAATATTAGTTAATGTTTTTCATTCCATTAAAATCATACATAAGGGGAGGAAAATGGCTGTGTTATCTTTGAACCTAAGTCTGTTGTAGAGAAAACATTGACATGGGCGCCAGACTCTCCATTTCCACAGTGCCTAATTACATAGCATGGGTAGTTAGTTTAAAAAGACAGGATCCTGAATATCATCTAATACATTTCAGTATTTAAAGTGCATTTAAACTTGGTTGAGGTAACGGAAATATTGTTATCTTCATTTTAACATAATGAAATTTTCAAATTTGTATAAAGCAAACTTTGAAAAAACAAATAACAAAGAAATAAACAAAAAAAATTAAAAGGTTTGTAATATCTATTAAGGTATTGATTAATATGTATATAATGATGGCCATTTTCATCTAGCATTAAGCCCATGCAAATCCATTTATATTGCAGTCCAATAAAAATTGATAACTGCTAATTACAAATTGTATTGTCTTTGTGCATGGGGCCGCGGTAGCCGTGTGGTTAAGGTGTACCGACACTTTAACACTAGCCCTCCACCACTGGGTTGCGAGTTCGAAACCTACGTGGGGCAGTTGCCAGGTACTGACCGTAGGCCGGTGGTTTTTCTCCGGGTACTCCGGCTTTCCTCTACCTCCAAAACCTAGCACGTCCTTAAATGACCCTTGCTGTTAATAGGACGTTAAACAAAAACAAACCAAAAACCAAAGTATTGTCTTGTGATAGGCTCACACCTTACTTTGAGTTGCAGCTGATATGCTGACCCCTGAGCATATTCAAAGGAGAAGTATGGTACTGTGGTAAATTTTCCATCGTAAGCTGGTTATCGTTTGTCCTCCAGATCATTAGAGTCTTATTTACAGTAGGAGTAACACCAGGCTTCATTCAGAAAGATATTTACTCCTAAAGTTGCTCTTTCAATCATTAAATCACAATTCTAATCTCATAAAGGAAGCTTTAATTTTTCTTCTGAACCTTATAATGACATAAAGTTGTGAAATATTCATTTCTGATGGAGAAACTATTCCCAGTTAGTGATGTAACAGCTTTGATCCCGTGAAGTGAATTCCCTCTACCAAGTCTTAATAAAATACAACTTTAAACTGCCTGACTCATACCCCTATGTTATCTCCTCGAAGCCTGTCACACCCACACTCATGCTTTATAGTTATGTGTATGTATTGTTATCATTTTCATATTCAATACTATAATAAAACCGTTAATATATTAACACTGGTTTACATACAAATTGTTACAAGTATATGTATTCATAGGGAAATTTAATTAGTGAGGAAGGACATCCTAGGAGTGACACAATAAAATCCTGACCCCATCCTGGTATCTTTATCCTCACCTCCAACCCCATCCTGGTATCTTAATCCTCACCTCCACCCCCATCCTGGTATCTTTATCCTCACCTCCACCCCCATCATGGTATCTTTATCCTCACCTCCACCCCATCCTGGTATCTTTATCCTCACCTCCACCCCATCCTGGTATCTTTATCCTCACCTCCACCCCCATCCTGGTATCTTTATCATCACCTCCACCCCCATCCCGGTATCTTTATCCTCACCTCCACCCCCATCCCGGTATCTTTATCCTCACCTCCACCCCCATCCCGGTATCTTTATCCTCACCTCCACCCCCATCCCGGTATCTTTATCATCACCTCCACCCCCATCCCGGTATCTTTATCCTCACCTCCACCCCATCCTGGTATCTTTATCCTCACCTCCACCCCCATCCCGGTATCTTTATCCTCACCTCCACCCCCATCCCGGTATCTTTATCATCACCTCCACCCCCATCCCGGTATCTTTATCCTCACCTCCACCCTCATCCTGGTATCTTTATCCTCACCTCCACCCCATCCTGGTATCTTTATCCTCACCTCCACCCCCATCCTGGTATCTTTATCCTCACCTCCACCCCATCCTGGTATCTTTATCCTCACCTCCACCCTCATCCTGGTATCTTTATCCTCACCTCCACCCCATCCTGGTATCTTTATCCTCACCTCCACCCCATCCTGGTATCTTTATCCTCACCTCCACCCCATCCTGGTATCTTTATCCTCACCTCCACCCCATCCTGGTATCTTTATCCTCACCTCCACCCCATCCTGGTATCTTTATCCTCACCTCCACCCCCATCCTGGTATCTTTATCCTCACCTCCACCCCATCCTGGTATCTTTATCCTCACCTCCACCATCCTGGTATCTTTATCCTCACCTCCACCCCATCCTGGTATCTTTATCCTCACCTCCACCCCATCCTGGTATCTTTATCATCACCTCCACCCCATCCTGGTATCTTTATCCTCACCTCCACCCCATCCTGGTATCTTTATCCTCACCTCCACCCCATCCTGGTATCTTTATCCTCACCTCCACCCCATCCTGGTATCTTTATCCTCACCTCCACCCCATCCTGGTATCTTTATCCTCACCTCCACCCCATCCTGGTATCTTTATCCTCACCTCCACCCCATCCTGGTATCTTTATCCTCACCTCCACCCCATCCTGGTATCTTTATCCTCACCTCCACCCCATCCTGGTATCTTTATCATCACCTCCACCCCATCCTGGTATCTTTATCCTCACCTCCACCCCATCCTGGTATCTTTATCCTCACCTCCACCCCATCCTGGTATCTTTATCCTCACCTCCACCCCATCCTGGTATCTTTATCCTCACCTCCACCCCCGTCCTGGTATCTTTATCCTCACCTCACCCCCATCCTGGTATCTTTATCCTCACCTCCACCCCCATCCTGGTATCTTTATCCTCACCTCCACCCCATCCTGGTATCTTTATCCTCACCTCCACCCCATCCTGGTATCTTTATCATCACCTCCACCCCATCCTGGTATCTTTATCCTCACCTCCACCCCATCCTGGTATCTTTATCCTCACCTCCACCCCATCCTGGTATCTTTATCCTCACCTCCACCCCATCCTGGTATCTTTATCCTCACCTCCACCCCATCCTGGTATCTTTATCCTCACCTCCACCCCATCCTGGTATCTTTATCCTCACCTCCATCCCATCATGGTATCTTTATCCTCACCTCGACCCCCAATCCTGGTATCTTTATCCTCACCTCGACCCCCATCCTGGTATCTTTATCCTCACCTCCGACCCCATCCTGGTATCTTTATCCCTTATCCTTATAATTACTCCATCACCACCCTGGCATCCTAATGCCAACTTCCATCCTCAGCCTAGATCCCCATTCAATTCGCTTCCCCAAACCCCACCCCTATCACCACCCCATTCTTATCCCCTATCTCCATTACTAACCCCATCCCCATCCCTACCCCAAATACCCCACCTGTATTCCCCATCCCCCCCTACCCAGAGAAATGTATGGATTTAATAGGTCAACATTCCTGATGGACCTCAGGCAGTCTCCCATACACATTATTACAGACAACCCTACCTCCCATTATACCACATCCCCCCATCCATCTCCCTTTACACCACTAAACTTAGCCCCCCCCCCCCCCCCTATACACCAATACCACCTAGCCTCCCTCCCATTACACCATTACCCCTTAGCCCCTTTCCCATTACACCAATACCCCCTAGTCCCCCTCCCATTACACTACTACCCCTAGCCCCCCACCCATTACACCACTACCCCTAGCCCCCCACCCATTACACTACTACCCCTAGCCCCCCACCCATTACACCACTACCCCTAGCCCCCCTCCCATTACACCACTACCCCTAGCCCCCCACCCATTACACCACTACCCCTAGCCCCCCCACCCATTACACTACTACCCCTAGCCCCCCTCCCATTACACCATTACCCCTAGCCCCCCACCCATTACACCACTACCCCTAGTCCCCCACCCATAACACAACTACCCCTAGTCCCCCACCCATAACACAACTACCCCTAGCCCCCCTCCCATTACACCATTACCACCTAGCCCCCCACCCATTACACCACTACCCCTAGCCCCCCTCCCATTACACCATTACCCCCTAGCCCCCCACCCATTACACCACTACCACCTAGCCCCCCACCCATTACACTACTACCCCTAGCCCCCCACCCATTACACCACTACCCCTAGCCCCCCTCCCATTACACCACTACCCCTAGCCCCCCACCCATTACACCACTACCCCTAGCCCCCCTCCCATTACACCACTACCCCTAGCCCCCCACCCATTACACCACTACCCCTAGCCCCCCACCCATTACACCACTACCCCTAGCCCCCCTCCCATTACACCACTACCCCTAGCCCCCCCTCCCATTACACCACTACCCCTAGCCCCCCTCCCATTACACCACTACCCCTAGCCCCCCACCCATTACACCACTACCCCTAGCCAGGCTCTCCCATTACACCACTACCCCTAGCCCCCCTCCCATTACACCACTACCCCTAGCCCCCCACCCATTACACTACTACCCCTAGCCCCCCTCCCATTACACCATTACCACCTAGCCCCCCACCCATTACACCACTACCCCTAGCCCCCCACCCATTACACCACTACCCCTAGCCCCCCTCCCATTACACCACTACCCCTAGCCCCCCACCCATTACACCACTACCCCTAGCCCCCCTCCCATTACACCATTACCTCCCAGCCCCCCACCCATTACACCACTACCCCTAGCCCCCCTCCCATTACACCACTACCCCTATCCCCCACCCATTACACCACTACCCCTAGCCCCCCACCCATTACACCACTACCCCTAGCCAGGCTCTCCTCTTACACCACTACCTCTCCCAGCCCCCCTCCCATGACATCACTACCTCCCAGCCCCCCTCCCATGACATCACTACCTCCCAGCCCCCTTTTCTTGTTTCCTTCTATCACATGCTTGTTTAAGATTTCAGCAGAAGTAATTTTAGAAACGAAAAGTAACTTTATATGATAATAACTTCCGCTATTCTCCACAGGTACTGATGCTGCTGGTGTATGTCATCAGTGATGTAATAAAATCACCGTAAAAAGTGATGCTGATGCACTTTATGACATCAAAGCGCAGATATAGTTATCAAATCATGTATCAAACTCTGGGGAATCCCTTTAATTTCCACACAAATGACAACAGGAAGTTAAAACTTTTGGAATCATATCAGTAAAACCGAGGGTTATCAATCATGCAATGTTATTCAATATAACAAGGGCTTTACATTAACTTTGAAAGCTATGCTTGTGTTCTTTATAAATATTGACCTTTATCTAAACAAAATATTCCAGGAAGATCAAATGATTTCTCATCCAAAAATTAAACACCCATAAGCTCTTCTTTTACTACACCTGTTAAAGCTGTGATTTAGATCTGCTCCTTTGCCCATAGAAGGCTTGTATCCACCTCACCATTATCTCCCTCCTGTATCCCCCACACCATATCTCCCTCCTGTATCCATCTCAACACCATTCTCCCTCCTGTATCCCCCACACCATATCTCCCTCCTGTATACCCCACACCATATCTCCCTCCTGTATCCCCCACACCATATCTTCCTCCTGTATCCCCCAAACCATATCTCCCTCCTGTATCCCAACTCAACATATCTCCCTCCTGTATCCCAACTCAACATATCTCCCTCCTGTATCCCCCACACCATATCTCCCTCCTGTATCCCACCTCACCATATCTCCCTCCTGTATCCCCCAAACCATATCTCCCTCCTGTATCCCCCCACACCATATCTCCCTCCTGTATCCATCTCAACACCATTCTCCCTCCTGTATCCCCAAACCATATCTCCCTCCTGTATCCACCTCGACACCATTCTCCCTCCTGTATCCACCTCACCATATCTCCCTGTTGTATCCACCTCACCATATCTCCCTCCTGTATCCACCATGACACCATTCTCCCCCCTGTATCCTACCTCACCATATCTCCCCTTTCATAGCCAATATCTTGTATGTTCCCTATGGTATCATCCCCTACCCCATATTTTCCTTCCTGTATCCCACTACACCATGATTTGGATTCTTCATCCCTATGCCTCCCCCCTATTCTGTGATTCTTCCTTCTGTCACACGCCACGCCCCTCCCTCTAAACCCCTCAGATTCTTCTCTGACCTCTTACTGGTGTTAACCCCCTCCCCCACTCAGATTCGTCCCTGACCTGTTACTGGTGTTCATCCCCCCTCTCCACCCTCAGATATTCTCTGACCTGTCACTGGTGTACCCCCCCCCCCCCCCCCCCCCCCCCCCCCCCCCCCCAACACACACACACACACACACACACACACACACACATATACAGTTGTAGTAATTCCTATCTGATGTCTATGTTGATATTTTGACTGCTAAGGATTCCATATCAAGTGTGTATAATGAGAGGAACCATCTGGCCATAGACTAGACAAGGATTTATACCGCTCTTAAGTCTGTCCTTCTTCAATCCACCTTTCAACCCCTCTTCAGACTCTCGATTGTCTAGTGATATTAAACTAAACTGTTGGACTAACATTTTTCTCTCTCAAAATAACATGTTTAAAGAAGAGTGTCCCAGTGCTATCTTGTATCTCCAATGACGAAGAGTTCTGATTTGTTCTGCATTGTTTTTAAAACTCATTTATGATAGCAAAAAGTTATCACAAAATCCACTTTTCTTCAGAATATATCTGGCACATATCTTTGAACTCTTGACCTCTATATTACATATGAACTTTCATATCCTCTGTACTACTGACCATATCTGTCATTTTAATACATTTTTGCAACATGACTAACAATGAAAAAACATTTTCAAAAATGTTCTAAGTTCCCTAAAAAATATCTGCAACGTACCAACAAGTCTCTTTGTATGAACAAGCAAATAGCGTCTGAACACCTGCATACAGTACACAAATACTTTAATATTCGGATTTTAATTCCCTACTGATGATAAATCCGTTATCTAGAACTCTGACAACACGAAGACCTACTTCACACAAGTAAAAATTTCATATATGAAATTTACTCTTTCACCTCCAATACACAGGAGAGTTTTTCTCTGGCCCAAGTGACTTAAAGCTAACATGATTTGATTGAATATAAAAATTGTATAAGGAATAACATTTAACTATTTTGAAGTTTTTTATCACAATGCAATAACATGTGTGATGTTCCATTGTTATTAAGTTATCTAGTGAGGGAGACAACAGGTATTGATCACCCGACAAAAAACGCTAACCTTAGTCTATATTTAGATGTAGTACCATCATGATCATGTAATTTTTAGCCAACGTTGAGACAAAAAATCTAATAAAAACTATTCCTTTTGACACACTGACACAATTTGTTCAGAATGTTATCTCTATACAGCTTTCTTATAAGATGTATTACATCAGCACTGATTTTTGGTTTAACAAAATAATATCCATAAAATAAGTCTTTTCTTTAATATGTTGCTATAAAACCCAACTTCTGTATTCATTTCTATTAATAGCATCACAACATCAAAATAAGAAAATATCAGTAAAAGCATTATCTTTCGATTGTCAGAAGAATTCCTACATCATAGCTGAATAGGGTGTGAACTAGATTAACTTGTTAACATCCGGTTGATCAAATCACACTCAGCATGGTTGGAGGTGCTGGGAAGGAATTGGGGACCCTAGGATACCTAACATAACACTGATTAATGGTAGGTAAAGCTCAGTCAGTAATAGGTAAAGCTCAGTCAGTTATAGGTAAATCTCAGTAATACATAAAACTTGGTCAGTGATTGGTAAAGCTCGGACAGTAATGCTAGAACTCAGTCAGGAATAGGTAAAGCCCAGTCAGGAATCGGTAAAGCTCAGTCAGTAATAGGTAATTGGTTTGTTTGTTTTTGTTTAACGTCCTATTAACAGCAAGGGTCATATAAGGACGTGCCAGGTTTTGGAGGTGGAGGAAAGCCGGAGTACCCGGAGAAAAACCACCGGCCTACAGTCAGTACCTGGCAACTGCCCCACGTAGGTTTCGAACTCGCAACCCAGAGGTGGAGGGCTAGTGTTAAAGTGTCGGGACACCTTAACCACTCAGCCACCGCGGCCCCGCAGTAATAGGTAAACCTCGGTCAGTAATAGGTAAAGCTCAGTCAATAATAGATAAAGCTCAGTCAGGAATAGGTAAACCCCAGTCAGGAATAGGTAAAGCTCGGTCAGTAATAGGTAAAGCTCAGTCAGTTATAGGTAAAGCTCAGTCAGTAATAGGTAAAGCTTGGTCAGTAATGCTAGTACTCAGTCAGTAATAGGTAAAGCTCAGTCAGGAATTGGTAATTTAGCTCGGTCAGTAATAGGTAAAGCTCGGTCAGTAATAGGTAAAGCTCAGTCAGTAATAGGTAAAGCTCAGTCAGTAATAGATAAAGCTCGGTCAGTAATAGGTAAAGCTCGGTCAGGAATTGGTAAAGCTCGGTCAGTAATAGATAAAGCTCGGTCAGTAATAGGTAAAGCTCGGTCAGTAATAGATAAAGCTCGGTCAGTAATAGGTTAAACTCAGTCAGTAATAGGTAATTTAGCTTGGTCAGTAATAGGTAAAGCTCGGTCAGTAAAATCAAACTATATGATCATTTAATAACACAGAAATATGATGTTTTAATTCCTTAACTGCTATCTGTTAAGTATAATACACTTAACCTTAAAGGGCATGGCGTTCCTGTAGGTTACATGTAGCTGTTCCATTTTGTTAACCTGATTTCTCAGTACTGGGATATGGGGGCCTAACAGGGCTTGGAGGGGATGGTGTATAACAGCACAGGTGAGCGTTGAGATTACATCTAAAGAAACAGATGCAGGGGAAGTCTGCAGTGGTGGTGTGCAGATATACACTTCACAGAGATAGATCTCAGCATGACAACCGGCCTCCGCCTATAAACACTGCTTATGATATATTCCATACATCTGTCCCAACTCCTCCACCAGGCAAAGACTGAATTCTGATGACAATTCTGCCTCTCTGACAGATGTTTGGTTCTGCTGTGTACGTGTCCTGATGTTCTACACATGTATGTTTACTAAAACCTTCAATCTTAATTAAAATAGTACTTATATATAGTGTCTCATATAATATCACTACACAAAATAATTCTTCACCAACATCAGAAAATCTTAACCAAGATTCTTTCACAAGGTTTAGTGAAGGTCAATAGAATCTTCCTACATAATTCTCTCTGAAGGTCAAGTAGAAACCCCCTTTAAGGTTACCAATAACAATGTGGCCCTATAGGTCTATGGATTCCACCACCAAGGTCAGCTGCACACCAGCTACGTGAGTGTAGCCCCTCAAGGTCAGCTGGACACCAGCTACATGAGTGCCCCCCCCCCCCCCCCCTTCCAGGTCAGGTTAAACAGCCGGTACGTTTCAGTACTTACAGTGTTCTCAGTTTCCTCATGTTCTCAAAGATGTCGTTTGGCATCGTGGTCAAATTGTTGTTATTTAGGGTCCTGAAAATAACATTAAAATAACATAAAAGACATTCAGAAACAAACAAAATGTCAAAGGATATCAAAAGCCTCTGTCTGAAACAATGGTGAAAATTATCTGAGGGTGTGACATTGACCTCTGACCTATTGATCCTATGGATACAAACCGTTGAGATCACAACCTATTAGATTTTAATTTGTCAGCAATAGCAGTTGGTGAAACAAATTAACTTGATTTTCTAAAACATTCATTTATGACAAGGAACATGCAATGAACAGTCATCGCTAATGAAGGACAGAAAAGAGGAAAGACAATGCAGTAATCTCTAATGAAGGACAGAAAAGAGGAAAGACAATGAAGTTATCTCTAATGAAGGACAGAAAAGAGGAAAGACAATATAGTCATCTCTAATGAAGGACAGAAAAGAGGAAAGACAATGTAGTCATCTCTAATGAAGGAAAGACAATGTAGTTATCTCTAATGAAGGACAGAAAAGAGGAAAGACAATGTAGTTATCTCTAATGAAGGACAGAAAAGAGGAAAGACAATATACAGTCATCTCTAATGAAGGAAAGACAATGTAGTCATCTCTAATGAAGGAAAGACAATGTAGTTATCTCTAATGAAGGACAGAAAAGAGGAAAGACAATGTAGTCACCTCTAATGAAGGACAGAAAAGAGGAAAGACAATGTAGTTATCTCTAATGAAGGACAGAAAAGAGGAAAGACAATATACAGTCATCTCTAATGAAGGAAAGACAATGTAGTTATCTCTAATGAAGGACAGAAAAGAGGAAAGACAATATACAGTTATCTCTAATGAAGGACAGAAAAGAGGAAAGACAATATACAGTTATCTCTAATGAAGGACAGAAAAGAGGAAAGACAATGTAGTCACCTCTAATGAAGGACAGAAAAGAGGAAAGACAATGTAGTCATCTCTAATGAAGGACAAAAAAGAGGAAAGACAATGTAGTCATCTCTAATGAAGGACAGAAAAGAGGAAAGACAATGTAGTCATCTCTAATGAAGGACAGAAAAGAGGAAAGACAATGTAGTCATCTCTAATGAAGGACAAAAAAGAGGAAAGACAATGTAGTCATCTCTAATGAAGGACAGAAAAGAGGAAAGACAATGTAGTTATCTCTAATGAAGGACAGAAAAGAGGAAAGACAATGTAGTCATCTCTAATGAAGGACAGAAAAGAGGAAAGACAATATACAGTTATCTCTAATGAAGGACAGAAAAGAGGAAAGACAATGTAGTCATCTCTAATGAAGGACAGAAAAGAGGAAACACAATGTAGTCATCTCTAATGAAGGAAAGAAAAGAGGAAAGACAATATACAGTCATCTCTAATGAAGGACAGAAAAGAGGATAGTGTGGAGGAAAAAGGCAATGGGAAGATATCTTTAATCTTTAATGAGGACATTAATGAAGATAGGGAGAAAGGAGGGCAGGTCGGGAGAAAAGACAACGCAAAATCATCGCTTACAGAGGAAATACAGCATTTATATAGCCATCTTAAATGAAAGACAAGAATGAAGAAGGGAAAAATAAGGCATATGAGAAGGGAAAAATACACAGTTATAGCTAATGAAGGAAAGGGGGAGGAAAGACAAGGAACAGCCATCTATAATGAAGAACAATCAAAAATTGTAGAAAAGCCAAATCAGAATTGAGCTAGACAAAACAAGACTATAATGAAGAAAGTATTGACCTAGATGCCAGAAAATACATAACTGAGGCCCTTTTGGCACTTAATGATGCTAGCTATGATGAAAATGTCTGTTTCATTTGTGCTGGTTTCCAATGACAAACGAATAAATGTCGTTTTTACTCCTGTCATTTCATCCCATCTGGGGTTTGTCCGAGGAAGTAATGTTAGCTTCAAACTCAACATCTTCAGGCTTTTACTTGTTTTCTTTTCCATACATGTTCTTGAAATATTTATAATTTTTTCTAAAAAAACTAGCTTAAATCCCTCTGATAATGCAGAAAGTTTGAAAATATATTTGAATAATTTTCCATCATAAATACATGTCGCTTTAAACTGAAATGTTGTGTATAGTGTATGCTGTCAGGTTTTTGGTGTGGGGTGACGAGGTCTTGGCGAAGGTGTTACGTCTGAAGTGTTTTGTTAGATTACTCCCCATGGTCTTACTGAGACGTGGACAGAAGCCTAAAATATCCAACTAAGAAACCAGCAGGATGTACAAGCTGTTGATACCACGATATCCCACATTCTACTTACAGAAAACATTATCTCAATATCAAAATGCATTCTTAATGATAATTAGATTTCTACCCTTCACAAAGAAGTTCACCATGACTTCTATAAATATATACAAAATTGTTAATATGATGTGAAAATGTTTTCTTAATGATAATTGCGGAGAAGCTTACATCAGATCTGTGTGGCCATGTACCTAGGGGGATAAAGATGATATGATGTAGACAGTCAATAATAATCCACCACCTAACGACCAGCGTGATATCGTACAGCTGTCATAATGATTATAACATTGATCAAACAGATCCCCAGAAATAAACTTAGGTTTTGCCAGCTTAGCTGTAATGTACATGCATAAATCAAAAGCAATATTTATTTTGGAAATCAGACAATGACGACTCATTCGTTAAGGATGTATTCAAAATGAACTTACAAAATCTCCATGAAGCGATGTGTCTTGATAGCCTGGCCGGATACACAGGTGAGCTCGTTGTGGTCAAGTTGTCTACAAAAATAAACAAAAAGAATGCAAAACTGGACAATATAGGTAACATAACTAGCCCTAGGTGGGTAGGAAGTTCCCTTTAACCTAGTAGGATAACCACTAGAGTAACAGGACATTTAGTTTTTCATTACATCTTCCTACAGTAGAGATGGCATGACCAGTACAAGTGTAATAGGAGATCGTGAGCCTTCCTTGGACCTGAAGAACCTGGGTTGTGGTTGTCTTTGGGGGAAACTGTATATCACATCCTACAAACATACCAGTTAATTCTATTAACAGATGAGGAGTTGTGGTTCCCATCAAATCATCAACATTAACCTCAGGACAAATCAACCACTAGTACATAAAGAGTAGAAACGGTCTGTATCCAGTATGCTTGTTATCATAATTTGTCACTTCTAAGTTCCATACTTTGAGGTTTGCTACGGAAGTTTTGAGGTTTTAAGCTTCTCTTTACAAATACAGTACTTTATGTCAGCTTTGTTCTGCTAAATTCTGTTCAGATTGACCCAGGTGGGACATCAGCTCAGATAAATTCAGAATTTTTTTTCTGAAGTCATCATGTATTCTAGTTACCATAATTTTGCAGTATGTTAAAATGCCTGTCTTTAAAGCAATCTGATCACAACCTCGTAGGTAACATGGACATTTATGGTGAAGCTACAAGACAACTAGAAAGCAGTATATAAAGCTATATAGTGTTTCTCTAAACTTTGAAGTATAAACAATATCACAACAGCATCATATAAGCTAGGATCATCATGTATATTTATTAGGCATGACAGTTACTATCTACAGGAGAAATCTCCTCCCTGATGCTGGGTGAAGTTTAAAAAAAACAAAAACATTCTTAGCATCTTATCATATCCAGCTATATCCATAATGCTTTGTTATTTAAATGGAGCCTGACTTTATTATCAACAGGGAAGTTCATAAACCTGGTAGTAGTGCAAACGTGAGGAACAATTTTACTGATTCAAAGAGAAGAATTCCATGATCACAGATGTCATTCATGGACTTATATATACACCCACCGCAAGTATGCAGCATCTAGATATTGTGATCATGTGATATCTGTAGTAGGCCAATTCACAAAACAAAATATCTCTTTAATAATAAAGCATATGTACACTCCTACATTTTTTTCAGATGAGAGTTCCACTAGTTTTCTACTACAGATTTTTAATGTAAATATTAAGTTCACTTTAGCTACTTTGATCTATATAAAAACGAACAAAACTATAGGTTGTAGACCTATACATATTTTAGAAATAAATCCAAGTTATGTGGCATAACAGTATTAATATAATGAAATAACTATAGTGAAGTTGACAGGCAACACCAAGTCTGACATACCTTACATCCTTTAATCGGAACTCTTCATTGTTGGAGATAAAACATTGAATCACTAGGGCTTTGAAGTTTAAGTGACATTTGTTTGATACTTAGTTAAAACTTTTAGACTACAGAGAGTACAGCCTGTCCTTCCAAACATTAAAATTGTAATTTCTTTCTTGAGAAAGAAAACAATAAAAAAGATAATAGAAAATACAAGAGCAACGTGTACGAATTAAGTATCCTTTTGTCATTGTAATTACAAATGGCAAGTAAATTAGATTCCCTACCACAAAACCTGAAACAAGCACTTTATGTTAGACTGTAGTTTATTAGTCGTCAATAGGCTCTGCCAGAGTCAGTATTCCCTCTATTCTGAAGGAAGGGGCAAACATACTTTAAGCCAATTGTCTGCAGCTTTTTGCAATTACCATAAAAATGCTGAAGCTGTCAACATGATACTAGAAAACGATTCCCAGTTTATCATAAAATAATATAGGCTTTCTGTGTCACTAAGCCGAGGTTATTAATGAGACAGATAAGGATCCCATCAACTTTCTCTTGTTCATCTTCAAAATTTCAACAAACTAGTTTTATAGCTAACACAATATCTTCATCTGAATTGAAATATCATGAAAAAAAAAAAAATATCTAAAATGAAATTGCACAATAAGAATAGGCTGTGACACTGAAATTAAGTACATTTTTGTTTTTAGAGTATCTACGTATACTCTTGACTGAGGTTATGGAGATGACCACCAACTTAGAACAAAGGCCTTGACCTTATGGAAATGCACTCACTTTGATAAAGAGACCAAACAAAATCTACCAAATTATCACTTTTTTGTGTGTTTAATCGAGGACATATACCAGCTTGTGTGCACCCAACATGGAATGTGCCATTGGAATTTAGCTGAAGTTCAACTGTACCACCTTGAACAACTCTCAATAATAAAAATATTGGCACATGTATCCGGAAACTGTGTAAGAAGGGCGTGTAATCCATCTGTAGGTCTCCTTTAGGCCATGAACCATTTTACCAGCTAAAACAGCTGGGGTTATCACAAACCCTATCTACTACAAACTGAGATCACATTCTGTCATCTTTCAAAACACACTGGCATTTGTAAGATACAACAAAAGTACATTCTGGGCTGAGCTGTGTTTGCATAATTATAACACTTATGCATTATGAAATAAGTTACTAAAAAATGATTCTACATTTAAGTTAGGTTAATTAATACATAAAACAAAGTGAACAGGTGCTTGATTAATGAAATACCATCCTCCCCTTGAGGTGACCTGAGGTTATATTGCTGGACAATGTCTGACATTTGACCCCTTCCAATAACCTTGACCTTTGGAGAACTGACCTGAATATGTTATGTGACATTAATTCAGACATATGGCAACCAGAAAGTTTCATAATATAAAATAGGGACCAGAGAGATAATGAACATATGAGATTTGGAAAAGGTTGTTTCAGAACTTCTCAAAATGTTATATATATATATAAATATAACCATAAGAATATATTTCATACAAATAGCTGCTGATGATGCTGGACTAAAAATCCAATTTTAATAAGGTGACCATTATGCACTCATCCCATCCCAAATTCATAATTGATAGGATGGGGGGAAAACTGAGGTGGCTGTTCAAATTATAAAACACTTCTAACTTAATAAACCGCAGCAGAGTAAAAATATTTCAAAACGATTGAAATATTTTTTTGTGAAATTTGAGATAGCAGTCATGAGGTTTGTTGACCTCTGTTTGAGTACATCACTACAGTATTATTACATACAGAAAAGTTTATTGTTTAGACCAATAATGCACTGGTCACAATCTGTTGTTAAATATACAGATCCCCACGAGTTCAGACTAAAGTTCACCAGGGTACTGTACAATCCTGGTGATGTGTCATGTTGAAATCATTGATAAAAAGACCTTGTCATAAAACTTACAATATAGTTTGGGGGAAATTTTCACAAAATCTGCTTAAACTGCTGTTAAGAGGCTTTTTTTTAGAATATTTTTGGAAGCATTAAGGGTGTCATAAAAGGTTGTTTTTTTCTCTCGAAAAATTTCACCATTTTTTAAGTAACTTTTGAATACTCAGTATTGTTATGACAAAACCTGCCTGTTTCTCTACATGGTAGCTATAAAAACTTCCTCCTATAAAACAAAACTATTTTACTTATGTCACACATAGAGTACAGAGGACTGTTTTTAATTTAATATCTTTCTTGTGCCAAGACTGGCAAGAGATTAAATACAATTTAAGCCATTACAGAATAGTTGTCTTAATAAAGACTATAATTATGAATAAAATACGCGGTTCTAAATAGTTTGGTTGTTATCAGGAAGCACCTTAACATCTACCACATGGAACATTTATGAAATTTCTTCTTAAACACTTTATTTTTATCAAAAACATAATTTTTTACTAATATTTCGAAAGACAGCTAAGTTGATAATGTTGTGTGTTTTGAAACTTATCACTGTCTTTTGGGATATAAATATAATTTCTGCTTAATTTGCTGAATGTTTTACAGGAAGGCCATCAGATTTCTGATGATAAGTTGACACTTACAGGTTTTTGAGAACCATCGATCCTGTGAGGGTGTCCTTGCCAATAAACCGCAGTCTGTTATAGCTCAAGTCTCTGAAATAACAAGGACAGATAATCAGTATACATAAATAAAGGGAGATAACTAACATGTATTTGAAATAACAAGGGCAGATAATCAGTATACAGATATAAAGGGAGATAATTAACATGTATCTGAAATGACAAGGGCAGATAATCAGTATACAGATATAAAGGGAGATAACTAACAACAAGGGCAGATAATCAGTATACATATATTAAGGGAGATAACTAACATGTATCTGAAATTACAGGGGCAGATAATCAGTATACAGATTTAAAAGGGAGACAACTACCCTATCAGAAGACTAATTTAAGTGGTTCATTTGTAACCATGGTAAATACTAGCCGCAATGTACCTCTCAGCCAGAGATATCTTCTCTTTAGCTTGATCAGTTGAGCATAAAACTAGTAAACCTGTGTCTGATTTAATTAATCCTGTGATCTGTTACAATATGAGACAGAGATCTCTTGTCACTGTCTCAGTGGTCAGGCTCAGTTATATATAAGTGTTTAACCCTATAAACCTAACAAAGGTTTTCATCACATTCCACACTTCACCATTGACTGGAGTAGGAACAGGAAATAGAAACTTTATAATATATACCATATTTTTAGGATTAAAAGCAGCTTCTCTTTGATTGATTTATGCTTGACATTAACCCTTGAAAAGTGACTTGACTAGCAAATGAGGTATAACAGAATCATATTTATTATTAAAATATACAAAGATATCAGGATTAGAATCAGCTTTAGTTAATGATTGGTTAGATGACTTTAAAAAGTGTCTCAGCTAGCTACACGAGAAAAAGAGAAAGAGAATCTTGTATCTTTTTTGTCATTTATATGTAAAAAATTTATGAACTTCCATAAAAGGTATGCGTTATTGTAGATGAGTCATACAGTAATGATATAACCTTACGTTAAATAATGCCTCTATATAAATACCAGGTGACGTTTTAGTGTGACAGTACATGATACACAATGTATGTTCATCTTACATGTTGTATTAAATATTACAATATTTGCATAAATAAAGAAACAATTGTCATAACTCATAATTGAGATTATATTACAATAAAACATTGCCTCTTGTATAAAATCGTCAAATTATTAAAAATATCCCCAACCTCATCCGGATTCTTGAATGGGAAATCAAAATGAAGGGTCCTAGTCTTTGTTTGAATGGGGACGTGACTTTGATATTCAAATAATGGATTTGAAAGTTATCCAATCCGAATTTTATTAATGCAAGATAAAAAAATAAATAAAAAATATTAATTGGCCACATTTATTATGACCAATGAAAAATGCTAGCCAATATTATTGATGTCATCCTGACAATTGA
This sequence comes from Pecten maximus, assembly GCF_902652985.1. Classification (NCBI taxonomy): domain Eukaryota; kingdom Metazoa; phylum Mollusca; class Bivalvia; order Pectinida; family Pectinidae; genus Pecten; species Pecten maximus. The sequence goes on from NC_047026.1 coordinate 25,494,010, forward strand.
CCTGAGAAGCTAAGTTCTATATAATTGTTTGTATACAATTCTGAAATAGGGTTTAACAGTTTAAGATTCTCTTCTCAGACATCCGTGTGATTCATATCACTAATATGTAAGCACCACACACACAAATCATTTAATATTACTCTAGTAAAAAAAAAATGGCCCTAAGAACAGCAAGTCTCATCTCTAATTAATCAGAATTTTTGTTTATGCCTGTTTTATTGTCCTAGACATGGCCATGTAATTTGTTTCCTAGGATGTTACCATGGCAACGATACATGAATTACTCATCAAAATGAAATCTAAATAACTATATAATTCTAATAACTTGTGAATGTTTATAAACATTTTCAAATTATCTACATTAAAAAATAGCATCCGTGAAGAGTGAATGTTTTTTAGGTGTTGGATGCCAAATTCAACAGTAAGTGAATGTATGAGTTGTTGGATGATATATATTCTAAATCAGTCAATATATGAAGCTAGAGAAGACAGCTAGTCATTTTCAGCAAGTGTTTTGACCAAAAATGTTCTAGATCATAAGCAGCCAAATATAATACAACATTAACATGTGTATGTCAACCTTATATACAGTACTATAGACAATCTACCGTCAAGCCAAACATCACCAGTTACATGTCGGGGCGTCAATGACTTATGACAGATCGTTAACTACTTAATCTGATTAGATTTACTGATTAAATATTATCAAAGACATATTTTCACATTTTTTGATGACCTATGTGTCTGAGGGTGGCAGATGTTCAAACAGAACATTTGTTCTTTTTTTATTGAATAACTAAATAGAATTAAGTATTCGGCACACGCAGATGAGTAACAGACAGATATTTAGTATAAAACAATGATTGAATGTTTGAAATACAAAAGAATTCAACCCGTGTTAATCACGGTGTCTGAGCACACATGGACAAGCATGAACTCGGTGTATTATAGACGTCCTGACCCAAGAGCCGAGCCTTGTAAACTTGAACTTGTAAACAACAACAAAGTGCCCGTCATTAATTAACTCTTTACATATTTACGCAGTACAACCACAAAACTGTCTCAGTAAACACCTCAGATCCGTAACCGAGCAGATAACTCCCATCAAAATTGCTCAAATCACTGATTTGAATATCCATACCATTGTTTAAACATCCAAAAGCTAAATAACATGACAAATATTAAAATATGATATTAGCAATGAGCGATGACTCTGCTGTATACATGTAATAAACCTCTGGTATCTATAACAATTGTATAATGAAGCATGCATGCCTCTTTCTAATTTTTTTCAATTAAAAGCTATCGATTTACTTACTAGTACCTAATGGTATGCATTCTAAATGAACAGACAGTGAATACCGGGTACAATCATTGTCTTGTGTTGAGACGGTCGCAGACTTATGACGTCTGATCTCTAGGTAAGCTTATCAATACCTCTACAATACCATTAGTAATCAAATATGGAGGAAAAATTGCAAAACATTGATTTTATATTATTGAGAATGATTCAACAGAATTGGTATCAAAAGATCTTTTAATGATACACTGCCTACCTGTAGAATTAGTTTATGTAAGAACAACAATAAAACTCTAGATTAACAATATTATCATGTATATGTTGTGGATTCCCCGTAATAACAATGTATCATCAATAGTAATCAGGTGACATGTACAATGGGTACAGGTAAGGAATAACTCAACAGTGTAATTAGTACGGATATAACTCTACAGTGTAATTAGTACAGATATAACTCAACAGTGTAATTAGTACGGATATAACTCAACAGTGTAATTAGTACGGATATAACTCAACAGTGTAATTAGTATGGATATAACTACAGTGTAATTAGTACAGATATAACTCAATAGAGTAATTAGTACGGATATAACTACAGTGTAATTAGTACAGATATAACTCAATAGAGTAATTAGTACGGATATAACTCAATAGAGTAATTAGTACGGATATAACTCAACAGTGTAATTAGTACAGATTGTCTATCTATGGAATAACATCAGGGAGGACACTCAGGGTGTTGGCGGAAGTGTCTGTGAGGAGTTGGTCTAGTCCCGCTAAGCGAGTCTAGTTGGTAGAATCTAGACAGGAAGACTGGGGAGGAGTGGGTCTAGTCAGGCTCTGGAGTACAGGGTCTAGTCAGGAGGACTGGAGAGGAGTGGGTCTAGTGGGGAGGAAGGGGTCTACTCATGTTAAGAGGGTCTTTTCATCCTAAGCAGGTCTAGTTGAGAGAAGTGGGTCTAGTCGGAGAGACTAGAGAGGAGTGGGTCTAGTTGGGAGGACGGGGTCCAGTCAGGAGGAGAGGATCTAGTCGAGAGCAGTTGGAGGGGTCTAGTCAGGAGGAATGGGACTAAGGAGGAGTAGGTCTAGTCAGGAAGACAGGGCTGAGAAAGGAAAACTAACCAAAGTATCTGAATTTTGTCTCTAAATGTAATACTAACACACCTCTTAGATTGTCATGTATATAAAGATAAACAGTCAGTAGTTGTATCAATATATTAATTACTACCAATTACTGTCAACATACAGGCAGAGTGGTATCTTAGTCCATTGTGACTCATTATTGAAAACAGACATAATTATGTGAATGTACAAAATATCAAACAATGAATGGCCTTATTATTACTTATATAAGAAAGGTTGGTGTGTTTATATGTTTGCAGCCTGCCAAAACATTAAACACATTGATCCTAATTTTATTGTCTGGACAATGTCCAGGACTCAAAATTCCTTCCAAAATAGATATTGCATATACTTCTCAAAAGAAATAGCATTTTTGCATGAAACAGCATGTACTATCTACAGATAAGGGTTCAAGCCAAGATATCAGTCTAAATCGGGCCTCCCACGTTTATTTTGCACACACATTCAGATATCTCTTAGTTTTTTCTGTCTTGTTTTAGGAGAGAGGATATGAAGTTATCTCCCCTGATGGTTCAAATTTCGCATTTTGCTAAAGCTACCCTTCACCATTAGAGAAACAGTTATTGTTCAGTCCAGGTATCTCCCAGGACGAGTTTACCTCCCCTTTGTAATAAATGAAGCAGATAAAGCATGCCTTTTCATTGTTTTATGATTACAAACTAAGGCTCAGTTACAAACGGACCAAGAAACCTTACCTCACACAAACTACAGTATCCAGGTGTCATGTTACACCCCGTAAATAATCAGCCAGCTAGTTAGCGGCGACCAACTAATATCTAAACACGACTAAAATGTCCAGTCAATTTCACTTACTTTTTTTGTTTTAGTTTTACACCTAATACATCTATGCAAGAAAAAAAAATACTGATATAATATATTTTATTTTTCAATTTTGACCATCTATTGTATCAGGCACCTTAAATATTAATTTATTATTATAATATATATAATTATATTTTTGGTAAATATACAAATTATATTGATTTTACATCTGGTTGCACCTGTGTTTTTATTTTGACTAATTATCCATAATTAATTACAAAACTTGGAATTTCTCCATGCATTGTGTACCCCCTTGAAGTTGACTGCGTTAAAAACGGACCAATATCTAATAATTAAAACACGACCCGGTTATTGAAGATTTACGAAACTGACACAGGTCAAGCAGGTAACACTAAGACAATTGATGGAATTTAGAGATAGTGTCTCCCCCTAGTGGAGATCTAACACTGCCCCTATTGTAAGGTATTGACCCCTGACGTTCCTCCATTGAAGCACCTAGTACATTCCTGACAGTAGACTGTGTAGGTTTTATTGGTAACTGTTGATCCACTGCTATCTCGTGTATTTTCTACTCCCAGCATGTTCACGGTACTATGTCCGTAACATCGGATACTTCCCGGGTTGTCATATTGAGACCGGAGTCATGTACTAAAGCATAGTCAACTCTATAAACGTCGCAATCCTCACAATCCACAATTAATATTGATATGATTTTACTTTATCTGATAACATATCCAAAATTTACATTTAAATAAAATTTTCTATTTTTTTTAGCATTTTAACATGATAGACTTACAGAATTCCACAACGGTGATTTATATGACCTAGACTCAAGTACCTGGGTGACCTTGACAATAAGGTCGCGCTCCTGTGTCAGGTACGTAATGTTAAAGTGAGACACCTGGCAGAATACGTAAACGGATGTTAATTTGAATAGAACGGGACAAAATGCTAATGACCACAGGAATTTCTAAAACAGTGGTATATGTATACATTACTAATTAACATACACACATAATTAGGCCCATGTTTACTAATGTGGACGACTTATGACGTAGGTAATGTATTATGCTTTTCACCAGTTTCCCAATACCACACAAATCAAATATTTTATTATATTTGTCACACATTAAAAATCTGGCAAAGCGATATATAAAAAAGATTCATCAAATACCTATAGGTGTAAAAGATGTATTTATTGAAATTTGGTCTGCACTAAAACTTGACTTTTTGGCATCCTCATTTTATTTCAGAACTGTAAAAATTGTATGACATATATGATGTTAACAAATCTATGCTCAGATTAATACTAATTTCAATATAAATTCAATTTGCATGAAATCCTTCTCTTTGCCAAGTGGAAAAAAATAATTTTCTTAACAGAAAAACAATTCTTTCAACTCTATTTTACCTTTTGAAAAACCATGTGTGAGACTTTACTAAATGTCTATTGTATACTTATGGATAGTCATTGGTGAATAACGGAGCTATCTGATGAATCTACTGCTCCTCCCCGCCTCCCCCAGTAATAAAAGTGTAATATCATCTCGACACCAACAGTACACATCACCAGTAACACTAGAATACTTCTATTGGCCATTAGTTCAGACATACTACAGCTTTTCATCAGTTTAAAAGACATTGTGCCTTTTTTCATCAGTTTAAAAGCGTATGACATTCTAGTTCGCTTTAAAGATTCACCACGACAGACATTGTATTTAGTTACGCTATGGAGAGTGAAACCTAGAGATGCATTACTGTGATCGACAAACTGCATTTCTCATTCCTAGACGGAAGCTCTCTAAGTCTGTTTCAACTTAAAAGGACTCTCCTGTTGCATTTAGATATTAGTAGAAGGTATTATTTGCACTGATAGTAAGCTTTCTTCCTGAATTCAAATCTTAATATCCTTAACACCCTTGTTTCAGGCTTAATGGTGGCACTACTACTAAACAGTGAAACAGATACGACTCCCAACTCAAACTTAGAGGTCACTCTACAGTAAACAGGAATCAAATGGGACTTAATTCAAACAATTCCATCAAAATTATGATAAAAAACACTCAAAGATCTAAATCCTGGCCATAAAACCAATCCCGAGATTTGATTGGTAATTGAGTACGGAGTTAATCAGCAGTATCGTTAAAACGTTTGATACATATCAGGTAATATACAGCACTATCCGGTACCTCTAAGGTCCCTATCACACTCGACATTACCCTATCTTCGACACGACCAGCTGTCGTGATCCCCCTAACGTATGTATAACAGAAATGGGATAGGACATATATGACAACTTCTGTGACGTTACCGACTTAAAATTTGTCAACTCACAATGACTTATCACAGTGATAACTCCGAATTCGATTTAAAAACCTCGCTGGATTTATTGACAGCGCAATGGATTAGATTAACCTCTAAGATAATGTCATTTTGCAAAGTTTATGCCTTTTTTGGCCCGTATATCTAAACCTCTTAAAGAAAATCCAGTCATTCATCGTGTACGACATAACACGGGTTAAAAACATATACAGATAACTGTTTTACCTGTAGAGGGGGATTACTCCCCCTCCCCATTGTCATTCAGTTTCATTGATCTCTAAGTGTTCGATATACCGCCGTAATGTCAAGCAAATTAAAGGAACCGGTTGACCTATGACCTGTAAGGTCTGTTTTAAGAGCTTGAAGGGTGAATCTTCTATAGAAAACTATCTGACCAGAAATAACGAATCCGTTAAAACATAAACTAGAGTCTTTGTTGATAGGCATCAATCCTAATAGGTTCACAGGGACAAAACTATGAGCAATGATCAAATCCACAAAAACTATATAACCATTGAAAGATTATCCAGCTGAATGTTTACATCCATGAAACAAGTGTTGTTTAATGCTGATTTTGAGATTTTAGTTTAAATAAAGCTGCCATTATGTTCTGATTTCTGCAAGAATTGACAGGGTGAATAAGCTCAAAAGACCATTCAACCACGAAATACTGACAATTGATCAATGGGCGAAGTGGCCGCACTAAACAGGCCTGTTAATAAATAATAAGGCACTAATACTTGTATAATCTTTGACCTATTACAAAATATTTCTCTTTACAAAATATTGTCTCAAATAATGTCAGACATCAAATATAAATGTTCTTATCTACAAAACATTATTTAGAGGATAAGAAGCTACAGGAAGGGTCATTCCTATCATAGGCCAATGGTTTCAGTGAAATATTACAAACTTTTACTTGCAGATAGATAAAATAACTGATTGGAATATTTAAATGAATTTCAAATTTCATATAGAAAACTGAATCATAGTAATAATTAAATAGTGTATGAAATTTGTTATAATTAAGAATATAAAAACAGTTTTTCATGCAAAAAATATCAAGTACAACAATCGATTCTGGCCAAGGAATATAACAGTGTAGGTCACACAAAGTCGTGTTTGTTCTCCACTCCATGTATCAGTCTGACATTCTACACCTCATTGTCAGACAGTATCATCTTCTATAAGAATAATGACTTGAATAATCTCTTTGATCTTTGATTTCATTACTGTCAATCAGAATCACAGAGAAGCCTCATTGTGGCTGGATGTGTGTGGATCAGAGAGGCTCATGGGTATTAACGTCCCCATGCTGCCGAAGCAAAAACACAAATCTGACATTTAATGTTAATTTCATTATTTAGGCGTGTCTGCGGTCAAAATACTTCTGGATATATCTTGTTTTGATGTGTTTTCATTGAATGTCTGACTCTGAAATCAAAAGACATATTACTTCATACTGTTTTCATTTCATGTGATAATCTTCTAAAAAATCAAATAAAAGTTCAAAATAATAAGTTTTTCAGCATCTGAGTGTAAAAAAAAAGTACAGTCAAACCTGTCATATGTGACCTTCCAAGGGAGTCAATAAAAAAGGTCACATATGACAGGTGGTCTCTTAATCCAGGTTCAAAGAAAATTACCCGAAAAGGAAAGTTCATGATTAGTCTGCCACATATGTAAAATTTAACAGCTACAAATATTAGTACATATATGAAAAGGAATTACCTCAGTCATCAATTAAGATTGTGAATATAATCAAATCTGTAAGAGACCTCTTGAGGAAAACGAAAGAAAAAAAAAGAAAAAGAAAAAAAAACAACACTATTCACTTAATGAAATAAAATGCTTATAATATTAATAATGGACAATATATAGAAATATCCCCATTTCTACGTATGTAGTACAATATCTATTTTTTTAAATTTAATTCAGTTTCTTTATTTTCATTAATATATATATTTAAATTCTTTTAGCATGTTACAATAATTTTTTTAATTTTAAAATACAAAAAATAATCAAAGAGTTTGAATGGCTAATTTGATTATTTCCAGTGCCGGATACATTTACAAAAAAAAAAAAAAAAAATTTTTTTTTTTTCATTCCTGAATTCCTGGTCCGGACTTCCGTCCGGATTATTAGTCACGTAACTGCATTTCCTTCATAACGATGGAGACGTTTTTAACTGGCAAATATCTGTCCTAATGTCTCAAAAAGAACATAAATTTCAGTTAAACAGTAAGTTGACTGTTTATTCACTCTTTTTCATACTTGTCAAGCAAATGTTTGTATTTTTATCTATCAAAATTTCGTGAAAATCGTCTGAATGGCGAGGACGTTTTTTCGCCATATCCCATCTCCTTTCATTCTTTAGAAGTAAAGTACAGTTTCGTTCGTTTTTGGGTGTTATCAGGGCAAAGATAATAAATTCAATACATTTTTTGAGACAGAATAAGACATTTCATACATTTCTAAAGTATTTTTTAATCTTTGAAAGCAGACAAGTTCGTCCGGTTTCTTCTTGATTATGACTTCTGCTTCCGTTTTAAAACTCGGAAAGTCGCTGAAAAAAGTCGCTTTTCAGCATTTGGGACACGGAAATGATGGTCGTTAGTCGCGTCTGACAGGTAGTCGCTTAATTCAGGTCACTAGTATAGTAAATAACGTTGGGAGGAAAAAATAAGGTCGCATATGAAAGGAAGTCGTTTAATTCAGGTGGTCGCTAAGGCAGGTTTGACTGTAATTAACTATATAACTTTGTATATATACATAAGTACAATACATGTACATCATTCAACATTTTTTTTTTTTTTGCAAAAATAACCTTTTTCTAGTACAAACCACCGAAACTAATTTAGCTGAACATAAATTCCTGTAAAAATGATAGGTTTGACTACATTGAATTAACTACATTTTGAATCTAGTATGATGTCCATTACCTAATTGTATAAACTAGCTGTGTTGTGATCACTTGCATGTATGATGCATGATATCGATATAACAATTCTTTTCTTTGATGCATGATATTGATATAACAATTCTTTTTTTAACAGATATTTGTCTGTGTGGACAGAACTTAGGCCCTAAATTGTTTGATGGGGAGCAACATTCATTTTGACAGAATTGTTATGCAGAATTAGCCTTCTGGGTATTTCTTATCATTTCTCAATCTGCCATTGAGGGAAATCTGAGTGAAAAGTACTTGAACTAGCTGTTTCTACACTTCACAAGGGTTAGAGAGAACAGGAGAAAATATTCCAAATATATATAAATTTTCATAAGTGTAACTAACAGGTTGAATGTGTATGTGATCTTTTATTTTTATTTTATTTATTTTTTCTTTTTGGCAGAGGGAGGGTTTTGCAATGTTGTAATGGTGAGGAAATTTATTTCTACATACACTTCATGTTTGAAAAAAAAATTTCTAAAGCTAACAGATAATGATAAGATATAGATATAAGGTTGAATACTAAGCTGAGATATTGAAGGGATAATATTCAAATAACATTTTTTGTTTTGTTCCTACTACATGTTTCAGGAAGTAATTTCACACTCGGCAGCATGCATGGACTTTTCAGAGAATCGTATGGAGGATATATGTTGTTGTAAAGCACACAATTCAGGTATCAAAGTATCACACAGTAGAATTTTACCTTCATACAGTGTATATTTTTTTTTGAAGAATTAAAGACCAGTTTTCAGATCTTCCAAAATACACAATGATACGTATTCCTTATTTGAGTATGAAACAGATTGTATTCCCACCGGAGCCGGACCTTACCCTCGAGCTCTCGTTCTTTATATCATTCATTCCTACGATATTAATATTTGTCAAAGAAAGTTATGAATATTTACAGGCATTTGAAATTATAGCAAGAAAAGTCATAAATAGTAGCTTTGGAAATTACCTCCAAGCTGTCAACAACGATATCTAAACATATCATTCCTTTCAAAAAGAAAATGGCTTTAAACCCATCTATCTAATTACTATAGTAAAAAAACGTAATATTTCACCTTTATGTGATAAAAAGTTACGGCATAAAACATGAGAACGCAACAATTTTGTATGAATATTATGTTTATCTAGTCGAGACTTCAATAAAAAAGATTTGATGTTTTGACAGACTTTTTACAGTCAATTCTATATATCCATTATAATAACACATCAAAGGGAGGTAACTTTTTAAAAGGAAAATGTGCTGATGTCACTCAAGCTTAAGCTTGTAATCTTTGGAAATGTGCTGACGTTAATGTCATTGTAATATTAGTTTTTTTTTCATTATGACTTCTATTTTTTCTTGTTTCCAGTCTTTTGAATAACTTTTTCTTTTTAAATGTTCTTAAATAACAGAATATGATCCACACAGACTATTCCACACACAAAAATTCCACACTGACTAATAGAAAGACTTATTCCACATTGACTATTTCACACTGACTATTCTACACAGACTAATAGAAAGACTTATTCCACATTGACTATTTCACACTGACTATTCTACACAGACTAATAGAAAGACTTATTCCACATTGACTATTTCACACTGACTATTCCACACAGACTAATAGAAAGACTTATTCCACATTGACTATTTCACACTGACTATTCCACACAGACTAATAGAAAGACTTATTCCACATTGACTATTTCACACTGACTATTCTACAGAGACCATTCCACATACACAATTCCACACTGACTATTCCACACACCCAATTCCACACTGACTATTCCACACTGACTAATAGAAAGACTTATTCCACATTGACTATTTCACACTGACTATTCTACAGAGACCATTCCACATACACAATTCCACACTGACTATTCCACACACCCAATTCCACACTGACTATTCTACACACATATTCTACAGACTATTCCACACTGCATACCCCCTAACACCAGATGGGTTTGCTCTTATTAAATATACAGCCACATTTTTCATAATGACAAATTTGATGAGAAAGCGCTTGCTTTGTGAGCTATGGACCATGTAATCTAATTTTATGGTGTTTATAGGTATACTAGTGTTACATTGATGTACGACCTACACCTCCACCTGCTGATATACGGGCCATATACAGAATGGGGCAACAATTCTATCTTTTTAAATACAGTCAGAAAATAATACAAATGTTTGACCCCTGACCTCAAACAAAAGTCATCACTGTTTAAATTATTCGTCTATTCGCCACTTTACATTAAGCTTAGAATTACGTGTAAATAGAAAAAACGTCTCATAACATCCTTGAGTTTTTTTTGTTTTGTTTTTTTGACATCTCAAATAGATTCATACGTTTTTTTCAACAGCCTGGTCTCACTCGATTCTACTCCTTCTCGTAGTCTATAAACACTGTCAGTCACAAACAAAGCCTCTCAGCCTAGTTGTTGATATGTTACTGCTTAATTTCTTGGCATTCCTCATAAATAAATTGGCAAAAACTGAATACTCTTCAAAGAAGGATGTTAAGTATTTTAATTACTATGATATTAAGTAAAAAAAAGAGAGCTCTGCTGTCTAAAATTAAACATCTATTACTTTGTCAACCTGGGGGAGTCATCTATAACATAGCACACACTGGTCTTCAGTAAAAAAACACCGCCGGCAGGGACATAATGTAAAACCCCACACAGTACTGTAACCTTTTAAAATTTTGGATTGTTCGGTTTAGAATAAAGAGGTAATACATGTACCATGAAAAATAAAATTGTGATAATGATATAAATTTTTTTTAAATGACGGTAAACCATAAATGAACGGTAAGTTTCCATAGATACCCCTGAAGAAGTACAAGGTGAATAAATTGATCAGTCTGTTATAAATAAGTGTAATTTCATGTTCTCAAAATAAGAACTGGGGAAGTGATTATTACTGGTGTCATGTTCTTACTAATCATAGTTGGAAAATCTTTTCTTTTATTAAATGATTGTAGCTTAAAAGATGTCTTGGGGTTGAAAAACATTGATCCTACATCTTGAAGAAATCGTACCACTGTAGTCCTACAAATCGTTCTACTGTACATTGTATATACATCCTTGAGCTTTAAAGTAGACATATCTACACCCTTACAACCATAGGTAACAAGTACCATGACAATTGACCTCCTAACACTAAGCTATAGCTCTCAACATCTCTAACACTATAACCTGCTCTGTCGCCTTGAAGACAGCCCCAGGTGGTCTTTTGAAATTGTGACCAGCAAATATTTATAGTCTTTCAAGATATTTTAAATACATGCACACCGATGTCATTTATCGCAGTGGTAATTTGAATGCATTGTCACCTAGGCATGGAACACCCAATCATAATTTCAAAGTAACTTTTCTGAAAAAGTTCAGCGGTTATAGAGTCAGTGTTATATTTTCATTCGGAGAATCTGAGGATTTCCCATAAATCGGATTACATCAGATGGAATGCAGTGAGACACCTAGGACTGTTGATGCACACCTGGGTCCACAAGAAACATGAGATACACATGTAATGAGCACACACACGTCCTGTGTTTGTATAGTAAGCTCTCATTATCTGGGGATGCCCAATACCTGTGATGCTATCAAAATCTGCTGCAGGAAAATATTAGCTTAAGATATAAAGTGGGATACAGCTATCACCATCATCCATCCAACCCAGATTTCCTTCTCTCTTTATTCAAAACAACTGCCATGAATACAACCATGCATAATTTTTTCTCAAAAATCACATGTTATTAAAGATCATTTCTGGAAAATAAAAAAAATCTTATTAAATAAAGTTAATTTTCATTCCACACATCTGATAATTAATGGAGAGTTGCACGAACAGGATCTATAAACTCAGAGTGTGATTCCCTACTGTTTTGGCTCACACTAAAGACTGGCCCTTATTACCTTCGGTATTGTAAGCATATTTACTGTGAGTGGCAAACTTACTGTGTTTATCCCACAATAAGACCATGCCTGGTAATAAGCCAAGCCATATCATTACTGTATATTCCTTTGAAATGCCAACCAATCCTATTATGTTGTCCTGTAATAAGCAAATCCTTACTTTAAAACGGCGACCGTGTTACTACTACTTGCGCTTATTGTAAATTGATTATTAAGATGAATACAGATTTTAGCAGTAAAAAGCAATTTATCACTGGGCAAATATTCTCTGCTAGACAGTGTGTAGTCAGGGGAAATAACCACACTTTCTACTACGTACACTAGATGGCGCTAAGAGCTGACACTAGATGGCGCTAAGAGCTGACACTAGATGGCGCTAAGAGCTGACACTAGATGGCGCTAAGAGCTGACACTAGATGGCACTAAGAGCTGACACTAGATGGCGCTAAAAGCTGGCACTAGATGGCGCTAAGAGCGTCACCTCTTCAGTTCTTTTCTTGTTCTTGAAACATTAGTGTTTACATGATGCATTTAGTTAAATGCAGCTCACAGAGACGACACAGGCATTAATTGATAATTTGTTGTTGTGTTGGTTGTTCCCTAATGACATAGGTTTATAAAACAGGGTTTCTATAATTCATAGCATATATTATAAATTACAGTAGCAAGTTAACAATAAGACAAACAACAAAGACTTCAAAACATCACTCATTCATATAGGACTGACGGTGAGATCTGATTCAATATCATTATAGAATCCAGCTAGAAGTCAACAAGGCATTGATAATAGATTATAAAGGGCCGGATGTTTTGATACAGTAATAGAGCCTTATAAAGGGCCGGGCGTTTGATACAGACAGTCCCTGTTAGTCCTGTACAGACCCCTGTCTGTATGACTAGGACAGGTATGGGAGGGGTAGACAACCTATCAACACAGATAACAAGTCTTAATTGATACCTACTGTCCGGCCACGGTCACTACAGGACCAACACTGTGATGATACAGCGCTAATCGCTTGACCATTTACCTGTTGTCCATCCAAGCGACAAGTGTATGGCCTTGGGCTGGCCGTTCTGGACAATGGTTTGTAAGTCGTCCAGGAGTTAGTGTGAGATACTGATCTATCATCATATTTGTCCACACATAAATGTTAACCTGCCGTTACGTACAGACACCTGTAATTTTCTTTGACGTGTTACCTGTAATTTTTTTAGGTAAACACGTATTTGTTGTCATTTGCCATTCAGTTCGAAGATAAACACTTACAGGATGACTTACTTACATGTATTTTCCGTACACTATAGTAGCTAAATGTCACACGGTATGTTACCTTGGTAAAAGAAAATGTTTTCTATTTGGTCCTATTAGTGTAGAATGACAAGGCACTTCTTGACCTTCCATCACGATATAGATTCTACCACCATCTTTACAGTTTCACAGACCCTCCCACCTAGCGATATAGATTCTACCATCATCTTTACAGTTTTACAGACCCTCCCACCTAGCGATATAGATTCTACCCTCATCTTTACAGTTTCACAGACCCTCCCACCTAGCGATATAGATTCTACCATTACTTTACAGTTTCACAGACCCTCCCACCTAGCGATATAGATTCTACCCTCATCTTTACAGTTTCACAGACCCTCCCACCTAGCGATATAGATTCTACCATTACTTTACAGTTTCACAGACCCTCCCACCTAGCGATATAGATTCTACCCTCATCTTTACAGTTTCACAGACCCTCCCCCCTAGCGATACAGATTCTACCATTACTTTACATTTTCACAGACCCTCCCACCTAGCGATATAGAATCTACCATCATCTTTACAGTTTTACAGACCCTCCCACCTAGCGATATATAGATTCTACCATTACTTTACAGTTTTACAGACCCTCCCACCTAGCGATATATAGATTTTACCATCATCTTTACAGTTTCACAGACCCTCCCACCTAGCGATATAGATTCTACCATTACTTTACAGTTTTACAGACCCTCCCACCTAGCGATATAGATTCTACCATTACTTTTCAGTTTTACAGACCCTCCCACCTAGCGATATATAGATTTTACCCTCATCTTTACAGTTTCACAGACCCTCCCCCCTAACATCAGTTAAAATCAAGTACACGAAACAATTTGATAAATATTAAGATAACAGAAGAAAGTCTTAAATCACCATTCATGTTTTATATACAATTATATCAAATTATTACTTAATTATGCTTCATGTTAGTCAACACTTAATTTCAAGATTTAGTCTCCAACAATTCACAAGATTAATTTCACAAGAAGATTACTGTCATAAACATATGTTTGAAAATAGGTTATTTCCTGAGGTTTTTAATTAAAACACAAATATCAGCTAATACTTAGCTAACGTGACTGGTCATCATGACTTTGACATAAATATTCAATTATAGACCGAGATGGCTTTATTTTGAGGTATCTTACATGACAACCTGAAAGCCGTTCCTCTGTGATATACAAACCCGCTATCCAATATCGTCTGGGACACCATACCAGACAGCTTTAATTAATACATACACATGATCAAATTTACTTTGATATCAGAAACTGGTTCTGATGTCATTTGGACAAGTGCATTAATTAATGTTATTTAATTAACTTTGTGTCCTTCTAATCCTTCAACTTTTAATCCTGTAACATTTCTTAGAAGGCCGGCACATTAACTTTGACACAAAATAGAGGGTAATGATTGAAATACAAAAGGGGTCGGGAGGTTGGGGTTGGGGGTTGGGGTATTATTGTGAAATAAAAATGCAAAACAGAACACTAACTTTAATCAGTGAGACGAAATCCAGCAAAAGGCACAGTCATGTAGGCAGTAAACCAGTAACCAGTAACTAAAACCTAACGCTGACAGTACACACTGACTATTACCATCAAACCTAGTAATAGGTAGAGGCATGTAGGCAGTTAACCTGTATCTAACTAATGCCGACAGAACAATACCCAACACTGACTATAGTCGGTGAGACAATACCTAACACTGACTATAGTCGGTGAGACAATACCCAACACTGACTATAGTCGGTGAGACAATACCCAACACTGACTATAGTCGGTGAGACAATACCTAACACTGACTATAGTCGGTGAGACAATACCCAACACTGACTATAGTCGGTGAGACAATACCCAACACTGACTATAGTCAGTGAGACAATACCTAACACTGACTATAGTCGGTGAGACAATACCTAACACTGACTATAGTCGGTGAGACAATACCTAACACTGACTATAGTCGGTGAGACAATACCTAACACTGACTATAGTCGGTGAGACAATACCTAACACTGACTATAGTCGGTGAGACAATACCCAACACTGACTATAGTCGGTGAGACAATACCTAACACTGACTATAGTCGGTGAGACAATACCCAACACTGACTATAGTCGGTGAGACAATACCTAACACTGACTATAGTCGGTGAGACAATACCTAACACTGACTATAGTCGGTGAGACAATACCCAACACTGACTATAGTCGGTGAGACAATACCCAACACTGACTATAGTCGGTGAGACAATACCCAACACTGACTATAGTTGGTGAGACAATACCTAACACTGACTATTGTCGGTGAGACAATACCTAACACTGACTATATAGTCGGTGAGACAATACCTAGCAATAGGGAGAGTCATGTAGGCGGTAAACCTGTATCTTACTAAGTGGGAAAATAAAGTACAATACTTAGACCATTAAAAAGGATAAATACTGTATAATTCTTTGGACCATTAAAAAGGATAAATACTGTACAAATTCTTAGACCATTAAAAACAATAAATATCTATAATGCCTAGTTTACAAGGAAATCTACTAAATACTCCTCCTGAACACATGTTTTCTCCATGTGGCATTTCTTAAAAATTTCCAGTCTGGTTGGTAGTACAATTAATGTCTTTGGAGAAATCAGCCTGTCAGCTGGGCGACTCATCAGGAACCTATCTGACTTTTAACATGTTTTTGCAGGTGATGAAAGCAGATAGATCTGTTCGGAGTGGAGTATACAAGGAGAGGAGATGTGTTTTGAGAGAGGTTGGGGGGATGGAGAATACTTGTACTGGTAATCTCCAGGACACACACTGCTGTAGGGGAAACTCAATACTAATCTGTTCTTTGTTTTTACTGAGGAGAGCGTCTCATTTGGTCCGATAAGCATTATACCACAGTCCCCCTCCCAAACTAGTTATATATCCCCATACGTTTAATCGAAAGTCAAGGCCAGCTGAAGATGCTGAATCCAGAAAAACCTATAATGAAATAATGCTACTCCACACTAACAATGATCTACATACATTATTTACAATCTTAAAATATTTCTCTTCACAGGACTTTCTAGTAAAGTTATTATGATGACCATGGACTTAGTGCCTCTTCTACAACCTTGACCCCCTCACATTCTCTGACAACTGATGACATCTGCTTATTTGATTGTCCCTTATACCATGTATACCAGGGCTCCTTAGTATGGACACAAAGCCTAGTCATTCAAGAGTATGGTAGCACAGTTACGATGGTTGAACTTTTGACCTCCACTTTTGACCTTGTCGTGTAAGCAGTTCAACACATCTTTCTCTATGAATGAAGACTTTGATTACCAGAATTATTTATTTAAATCTACTGCAACAATTACCTGGACACCAGGTTGGGGGTGGGAGGGGGTGGGAGGGGGTGGGGGGTGGGGTCATCAACATATCATAACTCAAAAAGGAAGATAGGGGGATCATCAATATATATCATAACTCAAAAAAATGATGATGGGGGGGGGGGGGGGGGGGGGGGGGGGGATCATCAACAAAAAAGGAGTGGGGGGGGGGGGGGGGGGGGGGGGGGTGTCATCAACATAACTTGACTCAAAAAGGTAACAGGAAAATGAGATAGCAGACATGCGTGGACTTATTTACCGGCATTGCCATACTAGACTGAAGTCTTTGGATTGTACTGAATAGTGTTATTTATAAGAAATTTTGGACAGTGCTTTCCATTATGGACAAGCCCAATATGAATCTAGCAACCCACCAGAGATGCCATACTCTAGAGGGTGGTATAGAACATCTGCTCTACATTCTAAACTTAACTATTTTACCTTCCAGTCCAAGGTTACCGCATCGAAACATAAATCTCTTTTGGGAGGGTAAAAAACTGCCAATTATGAGATAATATAGGGCTCTGGCTCGGCACTTTAACTTGTATTAGTAAATATAGAACAGTCTGATTCCTGTATACATTTGGGAAAAGTAATGAAAAACCCAGGAACTCATAAACTGTCCTTCCTGAATAGGGAGGGACAGTGAAATGTCTGCCATGGGGAATCTTCTTTGCTCTATACTGACATGATAAAAGTATATATTATATGGGATATATGTGGATATATGTGGCCTCACGTACCCTCAACCCCCACCCATTCAAATTCTCTACTCAGAATTTCAGGAACAAATTACTAACAGATAGATGATGTTTTCACCAAAACATTGAACAGCATAAAAAATTTAGTAAATATAGGCCGGTATATCAGTGAACTTTTGTTTACCTGAACTCGAATGGCTAGGCCATCCTCTACAGTGTCTTAACCCAAGGACCTACAAATGTTTAATATTACTTCGACCAATTAAATCACAAATGCGTTACTGCGACCCATTAAATTACAAATGTTCTACATCAACCTATTAAATTACATATGTTTTACTTCGACCAATTAAATTACAAATGTGTTACTTTGACACATTCAACAAAATTATACAGTGTCCTCTGGATAATTGTCACAAGATGCATAGGGAAATTATTTCTGAAGGAACAAATTGTATGTCATATATGCTATTATCCTTCTAGGTCACTGCAACAGACCTTTCCTATGTCAAACACCTTTCTATCATGATTTTTTAACCTCTACCTCACGAGTCTGTATATATTAACCACGCTATGTCTTGTGTTGGAAAGGTATGGTCTAGGAAAACTACACCCATAAATGTGCAGAGTTGAACTTGGCCCTTTTTCACACCTTGACATTCGAATGCCATCATTAACTCCCGATTAAACCACATCCTCCTACAATTAAGCCTATATTTCTAAGCAGTAGACTGAATTTGATACCTTGCACACATTTTCCACCCTAAAGTCACTGGATCATTTCATGGCCGAATCCCATCTGTCACCGAATTTACCCTCTCACTCACTTCTCAGTATGGTCAGCTTAATAATCTAAACACCTTTTTTTTCACCTGCACATGTTCATAACAAAATCAAAATTTCAAAATAGAATGTGAATAATCAATATCTGTATATATAGGTGTATATTCAAATGTTAAACTATCACCGATGTATGTATGTGGGAGCTATATAGGTCGGGAAGGATTCTTGCCATTACTGAAGACACCAGAACAGAAAAACCCAACCAAAATGTAATTTGAGGCCCTCGTCTATAAGAATGTGATAATTGCTCTTTATTGACATTCTGTGGAGATCATCATTCTTAAAAGTGATTGTCTTTATCAAAATTACAAATTAGTTTTATGTGTTCAGCACTTATAATGAAAACTATTTCAATTAAAGCAAGATAATTGAAAACATTTTCCTGCAGTTTAGAATTTACTGAGTCCACCCGAAAACAAAGACAAACAGGATTTGGTGAGAACCCAGACAACCGAGGAGTATTTGGTGAGAACCCCAGACAACTGAGGAGTATTTGGTGAGAACCCACACAACCGAGGAGTATTTGGTGAGAACCCAGATAACCGAGGAGTATTTGGTGAGAACCCAGACAACCGAGGAGTATTTGGTGAGAACCCAGACAACCGAGGAGTATTTGGTGAGAACCCAGATAACCGAGGAGTATTTGGTGAGAACCCCAGACAACTGAGGAGTATTTGGTGAGAACCCAGATAACCGAGGAGTATTTGGTGAGAACCCAGACAACCGAGGAGTATTTGGTGAGAACCCAGACAACCGAGGAGTATTTGGTGAGAACCCAGACAACCGGGGAGTATTTGGTGAGAACCCAGACAACCGAGGAGTATTTGGTGAGAACCCAGACAACCGAGGTGTATTTGGTGAGAACCCAGACAACCGAGGAGTATTTGGTGAGAACCCAGACAACCGAGGAGTATTTGGTGAGAACCCAGACTACCGAGGAGTATTTGGTGAGAACCCAGACAACCGGGGAGTATTTGGTGAGAACCCAGACAACCGAGGAGTATTTGGTGAGAACCCAGACCGTGAACCGAGGAGTATTTGGTGAGAACCCCAGACAAACATTAGGGAGTATGGCAGTGTATACGTAGCTCAATCTGAAGATGATCTATTACCAAAACATGTAACTCTGGTTAAATGTCTCCAAATCAATCAAAGCTATTCCATCTTTAAGTTTCACCTTCCAAAGATTAATTTCTTGGAAGATCCAAAAATTGGATGAAAACTACAGGAATGTGTTCTATCTATCTATTGGAATCATGATACCAGTTATCGTACTTCATGTTGTCAATCAAAACACGGATATCAAATAAATCAGTATTCATAACTATGCAGTTTTCCTCTTACACTCAACAGCAAAGCATATTATATCAATAAATTTCAGCTATGTTTTTAGGGTTTCAAAATTTTCATAATTTTTGTGATTTTAATAGTCTGACAACGAATCCTTTGAAATCTTCGTCAACATGAAAACTGCAAGTGGTTCGTACATAACAGATAACACAACTTTGCTCCAGGTAAAATCACACCTGACAGAAATATTCTGTGGTCTATTTTAGGAAACAAGATAGGAATCTATTTTATTTGATACTGATTTGAGAGAAACGAAAATTGGTACCAATGAAATTTCCTTTATCATCACTCAGCCATGCTGTTACCATACTGCAATGAGAGCAAGCTCTCTTGCTTTATCACAGGGTCACTGGGTCATCTCAGGCCTGGCAGACAGGTTCAAAACACCCTTTATTCTGACTGTGTTTATCTCAAAACAACATGGTCAATTCTACAAACAATTCCTCTGGTTTCCAACAACCGCCATTTCAAACAACCATCATGTCAAGCTTTGCAAAGAACATACATTTCAAACATCACAGGTCTACAGTCTTAGGTCTGACTCTCGTGAGGGAAGCCTTCAGCTTTCATGATTTATCATGCCATAAATTTGTTTTTAAATACTCTTTATTTCATGGAGAATAACAACATAACGTCTGGCCTACGAAATTAAATACTGTATCATTTTTATTTTATTTAAATCCTTAATGACTATGTGGTTGGACAAACAACCATTTCAGGACCTGTACGTTACATAAACTTTAGAAGCATGGCTGCTACAGAAGAATCTGCCTGAGGTCCATCCCACGACACCCCACATATAGTCACAGACAATCAGTAGTGCTTTGTTTTTCCTGTTAGAGAAAACTTGCCAACCTAATCATGATAAACCAATAACAAACGATTGGAAAGGATTAAAAATACATCGTCAGGAATTAGTAGAAGATTTTGTTTGATATTTTTTGAAGATTTGTACCAAACATATGAAATACAAGTGATTTTACAGTTTACAAGTAAATTTACCTGTCAACTCTGTTGTGTGACATGACTGTTTGGGTACATATGATATAAGCCTGAGGTCACCAGAAATACACTATAATCCTACAACATTTCATTTTCAATATCTTTTGTTTACCTGTACATTTTTTAGGATTTCTTACAAATCATCAAAATTAGACCAGTAATATACAGTATGCTAAAAACAATTTGTCAACATTTACAACGAAAAATCTTAATTGACTAATTTTGAAACTAATATAAGAACAGTTTCAGTGATGATATCTGTTAAAAGATATTCATATGAAGTGGTTATGCTATCATAGATATTGCAACAGTTTTAACCATTAAATTTTTCTGTTTTGAAATAATGATGGATGATTTCCTAAACAGGGAGAAAAAAGTTTACTGGAAAATATACATCTGTGGTAAGTACATTATCGAAAGTCATAAGCTTAAATCGTTAATGGGATAGATTTGTTCCCAAGGTGTGAAATACATATAACTAATGGGTTCTAATCTGTTTGCCTGAAAACATGACCAATCAAACTCTAATTATGTAGTTTAACTTTTGTTGCTTTATTTGAAACCTTGCGAGTCACCAAAAGACCACCCCTGTACTCAAAATGTTGCGGCCATTGATGAACTCATTTACCGATGAATACCCATTTCACCCTCCAGACAAAATAAAATTGGGTAGATTGACAGAAAGATATTTCCACTTGGTATACGCAAGAACAATTACTGGGTTGTAAAGGTACACCCTACCTGGCTGGCAGGTAAACTCGTTACAGGTAAACTTTTTACCTGAATTTCTGTACAGACAGATCTTGTCCCCTATTAGCAGGCACACTTTGTAGAACTTAATGGATAATATGTATACAGTAGCCTTAACATTCCCGGACTGTTATAGTTTAAATGTGGATGACGTAAAAAAAAAAAGACATTTGAGGCAATTTAATCACAACGTAATGCTGATTTTGTTGACTGATGAAGTAAACAATGGTTTTGAAATAATCCAACATTTTCAAAATATGCCATGCAGTTTGAAGTTACTTAAGACCATGAAATAGTCATTTACCTAGCTCATTATAACTATATTATCATAGTTCTGCTTTTGTTTGCTGCCTTAAAATCTTGTTATTTTAGGATGTGCTTTATTAGTTCTGTTAACGCACGCAACCTTAAATACAGTACAGAGTCCCAAAAATATCAGGATATATCAGGACGATAATCAAAATAACAGCCGACAGCAACATGGAATGTAATCTGTTTATCTATAAGCTCATCTCATGTCATGCCTTACTTTATATTTCTGATCAGGTGACATTTCCTGTTATATGCTATCCTTATCCCCTTCAATCATAATTCAGGTTTAAAATTCCTTCACGTAAAAAAATACAATTCAACACAAAAAAAATTAATTCATAAAATAGGCCAGATTAAACTGCATGTTATCTGTAGATGTTTAGATCTAATGTGTTACAAATGATTTTAATCAGCGAAAACACGCTCCAAACTTAACAGGTACGATATAAATACTAAAACACACAGGAAATATTACTTTTCGCAAACCTTTGTGGAATCTGTCAGTAAAACCTATCAGGGCTGTTAAAAGGGGTCTCATTTTTTTCCATGAAACTAGATACAGTTGTGTCTGTCAAAGGACAGAGTTATTTCTCAGATTCTCCATTGCGTTTCAATAATGCAGAGGTGATCAGAGGCGAACAATCTGATCAAATGTAACATAGTCACTGTCATCGATTACACAAGAAACATTCATGTCAAAGTGCAATGGTTCATCAGTAATGGCAGATCATGTTCAACACTATCTTAGGCCAGCTGTCATATATACAGTCAAAAGTATGTAATAAACATCTTCAAATCAGATCTAAGCTGGTAGTCAGTTGTATTTTTTAACTCACCTCAATAGTTGTTTCCCCATTTAGGGCCTAATTTGGGGTCTTTATAGAGTTTAGTACCCATTACCTCTGTCAAGGTGTTCAGCTACCAGTCAAGAGGTTTGACTTAAGAGGATATGTGATGTGTTGAAAATTACCTGAATAGGTCATTAAAAAAAAGATATGACCAAGCTTTATTTTGAGAATAGACCAACATTTCAAAAAGCTTTTTTATTAGATTAGAACAAAGCTACATGATTAAGCAAAATGATTAATAGGAAGACAAAAATTTAGATGAGGTTTTCTTTGTCCGAACATTGGCGACACATTTTTGGAGTTTCCAGACATCAGAAGGAATCGAGTAACCGTCCTTACAAAGCATCACAATTACAAAGGTTCGGTAAAAAATGTTTTTTTGAATTGAAAATCAGCCTGAATTACCATCAAATCTTCAAATGTGACCATCTTTTAATTGACAGAAGTCTGACTTTTCTGCCGTTTTACCCCAGAATAAATGAGATTATGTAAGGATGCACACCATTTGTTCTTCTGGAGTTTCGATTGAATCTGTGGATCCTGACATGACTGCCATTATCCTGATGCACTTTTCCACAACACTGCTCCAGTCATGCGGTGTTTTGTCCACTATAGCAGATAATAATGTACTGGAAACATGCCTCCCCAAATGGCTCAAGCATTCTGTATAAAACAGCCTGCAGTCGACTCTGACATTTAAAAAGGACTCTTGCTTTTACACGTTATGTTAATGCTT
Source organism: Pecten maximus (assembly GCF_902652985.1). Taxonomy (NCBI): domain Eukaryota; kingdom Metazoa; phylum Mollusca; class Bivalvia; order Pectinida; family Pectinidae; genus Pecten; species Pecten maximus. Next base: position 25,517,667 of record NC_047026.1, read on the forward strand.
TTCCTATTTTTTATATAAATTTGACTGCAAGGTCCCATAGCTAGAGATCTTATACAATTAAGGTTTAAGATTACATTCTCAGACGATTTCTGTGAAGTTAATTAATTCAGAAGCACAGAGAATGCCTTGTTTTTAGCTTTCTGTAATTCTCAATGAAGGGATCAAGACTAAGAGTATCAATTATATGATGAAAAATACAAGATCTTACTAGAATTAAGTTCAACTAATCTAGTTGTGTTTTATATCTACATTGTATAAAATATTCACATGACAAACCATAGAGAAAAGACAAAGTCTAGTGTAACAGAGAGTTTCCTGTATGACTAAGCTGAGTTATGTCCCCTGGGGGAATCTTTGTGCCCTAAAAAGAAAACATTTGTTAGGTCATCATTTAGAGATCAAGTGAGGCCATAATTTGCCAATAGAATGATCAGAAGAGTGGCTAATCTCATTAAGTAGAACAATTCATTTGATAAAGTAGACACAAGTGGCTTTATCCTGATTGTTTGATACCAAGTGTTCAGAGAATTGTGGTATCTAACGGTCTCTAAAAGGAGCGGTTAAACACCTCCATGGAAAGCAATGCCGAGGTTGGTAGATCTAATATAATTTCAAGGTTTCCAGGGTGGGAACCATTTCTTCTTTTACAGTTGAAATATAAAATTAGTACCTTACTGGTCATTTCTCAGGTCAAGCTTGACCAGTGTATAAGTTCTGTCAGATTATACCTAATCATTACTGAGACTAAATGGTCACCAGTAAACCTATTAAGACCACTAAATGCTCTAATCTTTAACCAATTTGGCTTGTTGAAAGGTCTAGTCATTTTTATAATATACAGTTTACATTGTATAAGGATTATGATGACATCATGTCAATATTGTTTAAGCTAACCAGACATTGACAACTGGTCTCTATAGACATGACTTGTTAGCTTTATTATTTTATTATCATCTCATTTCATCAATTCTCTTAATTAAAGTAATACCGGATTTAATACTTTATCTATTTATGGACATATAATTATTTTCATTTCCTTTACAATCTTTTTTACTTTATTTTTTGTGTGACGTCATTAGATATAAACTGATGTTTTATACTGTTAAAGCTTGCTATGCCAGGAATGATCAGTGTAAGAGGGCAAAGCTTTTAATGCCATGCAGTAAATCAGAAGGTTCCAAACAGTCAGGGTTCTGGACAGACTTAATTATACCGACATTTTTAATTACTAAATCTCTCTAACTCTTGTTTTAGCGATCAACAAATGGAATAATTTTGTAATAACTGCCACTGTCTACCTACAAGTAAATAGGACTGTGATTGTTTAAAACACTGAGGTGGCCGGTATAGAACCCCCATGTAGATAAGATTGATGTTGACACCAAGTAAACATATCCCAACACAGGACTTTTATACTAATAATTGTAATTGCTTTATATAAAACAGCAAAAAAAAAATGAAAAAAACCCAAAAACATTGTACTTTAGAAACCTAAAAAATAGGGTCTCAAACTATAACACAAGGAAGTATACTTTGTATACCTGACTATCATCTCCCATCCAGGTGAATTAAAATTGGGAATTATTCCAATTGTCGTCAAAAATTAAATCAACTTTGATTATGGAGGGTAATTAGATTAAAGGATTCCATGGATTATTGGTTTATCTAATTAAGATGAAGGAATTAGGTCCTCAAGATTAACAAGAAATTAAGCCACTAATCTTCTGTTATCTTTCAACTCCCAGGGTTTAGACTCACCATGGCACGGTTAAGTCGTTAAAATTGGAAGTTGAGTTGGTACATCGCTTGGGAAGATGTGCCAGTCACAGGAGGTCACCATGGAAACTGAACAAACCAATCCAGTCTTCAAAACAAAAGGTCACCATGGCAACTGAACAGACAAAGGTCAATTACCAGAAAACCTTTCCAATCAGTTAAGCATGTACTGAATTAAACTTTAAAAACAAATGTCGGAGTTACTAATTATTTACAAAATAACTAATTAAGAAGCAATGTTTGAGCTGGTAGACGGTAATTCCTAATGGACCCGCCCTGTCATAGGTTCAAGGTTGTGGAAGAGGAAGGGGAAGGGGTTCTGGAATAGGGACACATATATACTGATTGATTTCTGTGTAGGGATGGGGTTACTGTACACGAGTCTTCTGCATTGTTAGACCTGCTTTGTTAGATTGGGAGCATGTAAAGTGGCCCTGTCTAGCAGGGAATCAGGCAATGATATCACCATATCATCTAAGTGCTCCCTCTTCAGATAGGAATCTCCCACACAAGTACCAAAGGAAGCTGCTCTTAGCAGCCCAAGTAGGTCAGGGCAGGGCTAGAGTCTCAGGACCCAATCCATGTTTACAAAGGGTCAGGGCAGGGCTGGACACAATTAATTCACTGTTAATGTCAGGGCAGGGCCATGGCCAGAGTAAGGACACAATTCACTATACACAGGGTTAAGGGCAGGGCGGAAGTCTCCGTACACAATCCATGTTTACAAAGGGTCAGGGCAGGGCTGGACACAATTAATTCACTGTTAATGTCAGGACAGGGCCATGGCCAGAGTAAGGACACAATTCACAATACACAGGGTTGAGGGCAGGGCGGAAGTCTCAGAGTAGCAGGGCCATCCTCTCACACAATTAACTAGCAAAAGGTTTAGGGTAGTTCAGGTCACAGTTCATTGTTTCCATAGGGTCAGGGCAGGGTCAGTCTCCTGGATATTGACTTTACACAAGAATAAAAACAATTACCGAAATGATCACATTTAAGATCTACAGTGATTCCCCAGTAGCCAGGGCACCTCTTTTATTTATATGCCCAAGGCATCTCTTTGGTGTACAACCTTGTACAGGCACTGGGCACCTCTATCTGTCATCTTTTTGTGTACAGCCTTGTATATTGTACAGGCCCTGGGTACCTCTTCATGTCCTGTCATCTCTTTGGTGTACAACCTTATACAGGCCCTAGGTACCTCTTCCTGCCATCTTTTTTGTGTACAGCCTTGTATATTGTAAAGGCCCTGGATACCTCTTCCTGTCATCTTTTCATGCATAGTCTTGTGCAGGCCCCGGGAGCCACTTTGTGTAAGACCTTGTACTATATATGTATATTCTACTTTGACAATGTGATGAGTTGAACATAATTAGTAGAGTTAAGTATGTGACAGCCGATACAGGAATTTTTACATAACAGAATAATATCCACTTCAATCGTTATGTAGCAATCACAGGTTTTCTCCTGAATTAGCATATCTGAAGGGCTATACCGTAACACTGGCGTGACGGAGCAAACATTGTCATTAATGATCCCCGGATGTGTGTTGATCTAGCCACACAGGACACAGAGAAGGTGTCATCCTCCTCGATCTGTCCCTGGGAGATACCCCAATGATTAAAACCACAATTGTTTGATTTGGTTTATTAATTCGTGTCGATGATCCACAATGCCTGATGCTACAAGAGTCCTTAGCTTTATCCAGAAAAAATGTTATGCTGCTTTGAGAGGGTAAGAATTTTACAGATGTACAAGTAGGTGTGAGGTAAATGAGGATAGGGATACAGGTGTACACGTAGGTGTGACGAAATGAGGATAGGGATACAGGTGTACACGTAGGTGTGAGGTAAATGAGGATAGGGATACAGGTGTACACGTAGGTGTGAGGTAAATGAGGATAGGGATACAGGTGTACATTAGTAGGTGTGAGGTAAATAAGGATAGGGATACAGGTGTACATGTAGGTGTGAGGTAAATGAGGATAGGGATACAGGTGTACATTAGTAGGTGTGAGGTAAATAAGGATAGGGATACAGGTGTACATTAGTAGGTGTGAGGTAAATAAGGATAGGGATACAGGTGTACATTAGTAGGTGTGAGGTAAATAAGGATAGGGATACAGGTGTACATTAGTAGGTGTCGGGTAAATGAGGATAGGGATACAGGTGTACATTAGTAGGTGTGAGGTAAATAAGGATAGGGATACAGGTGTACACGTAGGTGTGAGGTAAATAAGGATAGGGATACAGACATATGGGTAAGGTATTGGGTTCCTGATTCAGTTCAGCGTTATTAACAACTGGACAGGGTTGAGGGAAAATTACCCCCACTCTATTTAGATTTAATTACAGTTATCAACTCTGATGACCTCCCACCAAGGTGAGTCAAAGAACACTGTTTACCTGAATTCAGCTTAATCAGTAAACTGAATGGTAACAAGGTTAAAAAATGTTGATTTCAAATACGTAGATCACCTTTGGAATACTGCTGACAAAACTGGGGATCAGTGAGGCTGTACCCTGGTAGGATGGTATAGATCTGGAATGTGTCTATCAATATACACTGATACCTCACCACAAAAATCTCAGATCTTCTCTGTATCTAATGAACTCTTGTATAGACAGAGTTATTCTACTCCAGCCAAGAATTCCTTTTCTAACCTTCCTCCTACTGTGAAAATATAATCAGACTACAAATTCTAGCAGGTTGAGAATGTTTAATCAGACTTTACATGTCAAGGTCAATTGAAGGTCACAGACAGAAATGTAGGAGTTCTAATAATTCCTTACTTGAGAATGTTGGTTTGTGTAGTAAAGACTGTATGCTGTATATATAGAACTTGTATATCTATTGTGTAACTGTCCCCTGGGAGCAGTATCACCACACCTGTCCCTGTGTAACTGTCCCCTGGGAGCAGTAACACCACACCTGTCCCTGTGTAACTTTCCCCTGGGAGCAGTATCACCACACCTGTCCCTGTGTAACTTTCCCCTGGGAGCAGTATCACCACACCTGTCCCTGACACCAGAACTCTCCTGTTCATTATACAGAAGACACCATGCAGCAATCAGCGCACCATGTATTATTAAAGAGGCCAGAATGGAAGAGTGCCTTAAACATAATCTAAATTAATTTTGATCCATGCTTGTACAACATCACACAATTCATGAAAAGATCGAGTGATTACAATTTGAAACAATTTTTTGCCTCCATATTAATTCTAAATTAAGCAGGAACAATATCAAATTACTGGAAATATATCAATTATCTTGACAAATTTATCAACTTATTAAGGTATGAAGTCTTAAGACACTTTAATTTCCCCCCAAACAGTATTTGTGGTATATACCTACAAAACCATATTTATAATATAATCTGGTTAAACTACCTCCAATAAAGCACTGACATTACTTCTATTTCTATTCTCAGAACATCCAGAAATCAAAATATCTTTAAAGGTACCAACTATCATGAGTTAAAATTCTTCCAGACAGTGAATAACCTGTAAAAGAAAAGCAAACGACATAAAATGAAACAATTTAAGACAGGTGTTTTAAGGTTAACACCTCTATTTATCTAAATCTGATTTCAGTTTAAGCAATTTTCTTCACGGCATGATCAGATAAATTCTTAGATCAATTTTATCAGTGGCAAAACTTTGAATTGTGGATGAAGAATGTGTCGATTGGGTACAGCCAATCACTGGACCAGTAATAAGATGCATATCTCTTGTGCTGAGAAATGAATATGCCATAGATAAAAGCAGTCAAATAGAATCTTATTGGCTCGCAAGAGATCTGTTAATGAAATCAAGATTAAAGAAATTAATACCTATATCTACTCTAAAACTTAAAACAATAGTCTACAGAATTTAATTGATAATACGTTTACCAGGCTAAATCCCTTTTATATCCTTGTAATTTGATTCATTAAATCAGAAACGAAGCTGATTTTTGTTTTAAACTCAATGAGAAAGGTGCCGAGATAACCATCAGTCTTTCAGAATGTCATTAAGCGCTTAGCAGGATTTGGCTCCAGATGAAGAGAAATTGGCACATTATCTAAAAAGATTATCTCCTATAGTTCAAGTAGAAAGATCAGTGGATTTAAAGGAAACATTCAGATGATATGTGGTCAATTCACCCTGACATGTTAGGGATCAGGGATGGTCACTTTACCCTGACAGGTTAGGGATCAGGGATGGTCACTTTACCCCGACAGGTTAGGGATCAGGGATGGTCACTTTACCCTGACAGGTTAGGGATCAGGGATGGTCACTTTACCCCGACAGGTTAGGGATCAGGGATGGTCACTTTACCCCCGACATGTTAGGGATCAGGGATGGTCACTTTACCCCAGACAGGTTAGGGATCAGGGATGGTCACTTTACCCCGACAGGTTAGGGATCAGGGATGGTCACTTTACCCTGACAGGTTAGGGATCAGGGATGGTCACTTTACCCCGGCAGGTTAGGGATCAGGGATGGTCACTTTACCCCGACAGGTTAGGGATCAGGGATGGTCACTTTACCCTGACAGGTTAGGGATCAGGGATGGTCACTTTACCCCGACAGGTTAGGGATCAGGGATGGTCACTTTACCCCCGACATGTTAGGGATCAGGGATGGTCACTTTACCCCCGACAGGTTAGGGATCAGGGATGGTCACTTTACCCTGACAGGTTAGGGATCATAGATAGTCAATTCACCCCGACAGGTTAGGGATCAGGGATGGTCACTTTACCCTGACAGGATAGGGATCAGGGATGGTCACTTCAGCCTGAGAGGTTTCGGATCAGAGATGGTCAGTCTTCAACCAGACAATTGAGAACAGTTTTGTACGAAAGATATAAAAACTGAAAGGAATTCAGCCAAATACTGCCAACTTTTCTGAGGGTGATGAATTTCAGGATTCCTATTCAAGTCTCCTTTACTAATTGTAGTATATTACTTGAGACTCTCTTAGAAACATTGTTACATTTCTTAGTACCTTTAACTCGAGTAACATTGCTGGATAGTACCAAGATATTCACTTCATACAACTATACTATTGTTTTTAAGAAATTTAATCTAATTTAGATTTTTTGAAAACTCAATTTACTTCAACAATGTTTTAACTGATAGCAATGTAAACATATGTATCTTTTTTATAAAAATTGCTGACAGGATAAATTTGTCTCATAAAAAAGAAATCCCAGCAGCATTCAACACATAAATGTAAGTAAAACTGTTGTGATTTATAGTCCTACAAATAGTCGAGTAAACTGATAGACTTTTCCTTGAAGTAGGCTAAGTCTATAGTTTTGTCGTAAACTCACATGAACTCAAAGCAATGTACTAAAATATCATTTTTATATGAAGGTTGTAGACGTTTTATTCCCAACTCTGTAACCAGTTATAGCAATAAAGGAGGACGTTTTATTACTACGTATGTTATGATGTTCAAGATAACCACCTCTCCCACAAAAGGGTATTATGATGAAAAATATGGCCATAAATCTTACAAAATACTCTGAGGAAAATAAAATCCACATGAAAACCGCAAGCTGTATTAAAACATTGACTTCTATTTCATAAAAAATCATAATTCATGTAAAACATCTTTAAATTTTCTGCTTATAAATATCTCCCATCAAATCTAAACAAGTTATTCAGCTAATAATGACAACGCCATTAAAGGAAATTTACATTAACTTATTCTGGTGAAGATGTCTCACTCACGACGCTTAGAAAAGAAAATGTCACTATTAAGAATGAAAGCCAAGCAACTACAAGTAAAACCAGCCAATTGTGTCCAAGCTTTAACACATTTACATAGGAATTCGTTATGCACAAAGGAGCATGCAAAATGACGTCCATTGCATTTTGTAGCTTCGTGTATGTGGATACATGTACAATGTATATATATTGTAGATCTATAGTAAGTAAAGGTGAACTTGGCTACACCTTAGATGCAATATTCAAACACTTCCTTCTTACCCTGTAATAAACAAATGATCCATCTTGTTTTACAAATATATTCCTTGTTTTTTTGGTTTTTTTAAGAAGAAGAAAAAGACTCTGCAAAGCAATCGTGCAGTAATCAATTTCTCTTGAGTTTTCTGAACGATTGTGATAGACTCTAATGGTAGCTAGGTGTAGTAGATATAAGACATATGATGTATGTTACCCTGCCCCCCTCCCCCTTTTTTTTTACCTGGACCCAAGCCCTCCCACTCCCCTTTTTAACCACATCATCCCCTTACCACTTACAAGACTCGTCTTGCAGTCAGAAAAAGCAAAAGCAATGATGGATGAATGGAGTACTGTATCATTGGATTTAAGACTGATATATATTTTTTAAAAGTACATTTTCCATTAATTTATAAATGTCTACTAATAGCTATAGAAGTGTTTGATCTTTCAAAAGCATCGACATTATTCTCAGTGACAAAATAAGACAAGCTTGTAATAATTACATGTACACGTAAACATCCGGTAGAAGCTATACGTAACCTGCTAATGAAAATATCACGCGAGTATCCAAAATAAAGAAAATTTATTAATAACTTAACGCTAAAATCAGTTTAAATTCTACGATCAAATTTCTCAGATGTGTAATACATGTTACCGATGATAAAACGTTTTGTATTATGGTAGTAAAAGCATGTGGTTCACATAGTACATTACTGTGGAACATTGGAAACTCAAAAAATATATCAATGATTTTATCAAAGAAAATATTTCAAAATAGTATTATTATCAGAATTTCTTCCATTTCTTGTCAAATTATATATCTGCTCTTGAGCAGCTCACAAATGAATTTGGGAGTAAATAGTGCTCAGTGCACCAATAGCTTTATCAAATCATTAGCATCGTTATCATAATTAAAAAATATGTTATCAAAGATCCTATAAATACAGTTCATTTAAGATAAAAGAGGATAGCTCTATGTAAAAGTCTCTGAGAAAAAAGCCATTTTATTTAACAAGTGTGCCACCGATAATGAAGGGAATTGTCAGAATTAGGTTTCCACTCCTCACTTTCAGCTCAGAAGTGTTGTATTAACCATGGAAAATATGATTACACCAACATTGAACACATTCATTATCTACCGTATTTCTTCTCAATAGACCGTTCACCTCAACGTTTATTGAATTAGGTTTTAAGTCTAACCACAAAGGTACTACAAAGCTCAAATGATACCAACAGATGTAAATGTTCAGGTTTTTGTTATTTTTTTCCTGCTTATGTAATCTTTTCTGTGCATAGTTCAATGCTACACAAATTAATAATATTTTGATACAAAAAGAAAAACAATTTTTTGCTGCACTAAGTAGAACGTTATTATGCCTGTTTGTGAATACGTTAAAATAACAGTAATCATGAACGATTACTATAGCATAGAGGTGATATCAATGACGACAAGAAAAAAGAAAATAAAAAAAATTAATTATATTAGTTTGTGAGGAGGAAGATGAATGGATAAAGCACGTAAAATGAGGGGCTTTATATAGAGATTTTACTGTATGTAAATGAGGGGCTTTATATAGAGATTTTACTGTATGTAAATGAGGGGCTTTATATAGAGATTTTACTGTATGTAAATGAGGGGCTTTATATAGAGATTTTACTGTATGTAAATGAGGAGCTTTATATAGAGATTTTACTGTATGTAAATGAGGGGCTTTATATAGAGATTTTACTGTATGTAATTGAGGGGCTTTATATAGAGATTTTACTGTATGTAAATGAGGGGCTTTATATAGAGATTTTACTGTATGTAAATGAGGGGCTTTATATAGAGATTTTACTGTATGTAAATGAGGGGCTTGTTTACCATATGGAGTATATAATATTGTTTACCATATATGGAGTATATAATATTGTTTACCATATGGAGTATATAATATTGTTTTACCATATATGAAGTATATAATATTGATTACCATATATGAAGTATATAATATTGTTTACCATATGGAGTATATAATATTGTTTACCATATGGAGTATAAAATATTGTTTTCCATATATGAAGTATATAATATTGTTTAACATATGGAGTATATAATATTGTTTACCATATATGGAGTATATTATATTGTTTTACCATATATGGAGTATATAATATTGTTTTCCATATTTGAAGTATATAATATTGTTTACCATATGGAGTATATAATATTGTTTACCATATATGGAGTATATAATATTGTTTACCATATGGAGTATATAATATTGTTTACCATATACGGAGTATATAATATTGTTTACCATATACGGAGTATATAATATTGTTTACCATATATGGAGTATATAATATTGTTTACCATATGGAGTATATAATATTGTTTTCCATATATGAAGTATATAATATTGTTTTCCATATTTGAAGTATATAATATTGTTTACCATATGGAGTATATAATATTGTTTACCATATGGAGTATATAATATTGTTTTCCATATATGAAGTATATAATATTGTTTATTATATGGAGTATATAATATTGTTTAACATATGGAGTATATAATACTGTTTACCATATATGGAGTATATTATATTGTTTACCATATATGGAGTATATAATATTGTTTTCCATATATGAAGTATATAATATTGTTTATTATATGGAGTATATAATATTGTTTAACATATGGAGTATATAATACTGTTTACCATATATGGAGTATATTATATTGTTTACCATATATGGAGTATATAATATTGTTTACCATATGGAGTATATAATATTGTTTACCATACATGGAGTATATAATATTGTTTACCATATGGAGTATATAATATTGTTTACCATATGGAGTATATAATATTGTTTACCATATATGGAGTATATAATATTATTTACCATATATGGAGTATATAATATTGTTTACCATATACGGAGTATATAATATTGTTTACCATATACGGAGTATATAATATTGTTTACCATATATGGAGTATATAATATTGTTTACCATATGGAATTTTTATCTTTTTTTCCCTACTTGCCTATGCAAAGACGAATTATGATGGACACAAGATGAAAAACATTAAATTTATCACCAGAATATGAAATAACAACAATGAAGTTATGCATAAAGCCCTACCTGCATGAAATTTTACATGATTATTCAAAATGCTGATGTATGAAAAATTCAGAACGTTAGTGTGACTATATATATGCATGCTCAGAATTCTGACCTTTCTCAAGACATAAAATATCACAACTCTTAGTCTGTGAATGCACAGGATGTATCCTATTTCTATTTACGCAACTTAACTCAATTCAAAATTGTATTCCTTTTTGGACTGTCGAAAAATCTGCAATGGTTAGAATTGAATTTATTTTTTAATTAATTTCTCAGGTTTTGCTATCACTCTGCTCTGTTTGAATAGACAGAATCTAATCTGTTGTTGTTAGAGGATATGATAGCTGACAGCACCATCTATAATGACAACTCAAACAATTACAAAAACGCCAGCTTTCCTGTTGTATCCTAAATATGATATGGGACGTGTCTTGGTTTAGAAGAGGGTCGTGAGCGAGGTACAATCATCAGTAGTCTCGCTATGTAATCAAGCCAGTTTAGTCATGAATGGGACATATTCATATCAGAACCGATCTACCCTGATCTCTGCTGATCTAAAAATTGGGATTGAGGCTGTAAGCTGGGACTAATTCGGTGAATTGTTTTGTAAATCTTATACATATCTTGGGTAAGGTTGAATAGGTACATTAATCAGACTCACCTATAGACTTCACAATTTGCATACTTATGTACATAAATGGAGCAAGTAAAGAAGGGGCTCAGGGGCTCAGGGGTTCAAGGGTTAAGGGGTTGAGGTTTTTAGGGGTAGAATGGTTAAGAGGTGGATGTGTGGAAGAATGGAGGGGTAGTGGGGATTGGTAGAAAGTTGGTGGAGGCCGGGGAGAGAGAGAAGGGATTGGTAGAAAGTGTGTGGAGGTCGGGGAGAGGGGAGAAGGGATTGGTAGAAAGTGTGTGGAGGTCGGGGAGAGAGAGAAGGGATTGGTAGAAAGTGTGTGGAGGTCGGGGGAGAAGGGATTGGTAGAAAGTGTGTGGAGGTCGGGAGAGGATTGATGTAGAAAGTGGATGGGAGGGAGAAGGGAATGGGATTGGTAGGAAAGTGTGTGTGTGGAGGGGGGATTGAGAAGGATTGGTAGAAAGTGTGTGGAGGGGAGGTCGGGGAGAGGGGAAGGGTGGTAGAAGGGGTGGGCGGGGGTGGGTGGGGGGGGGGGGGGGGGGGGGGGGGAGAAGGGATTGGTAGAAAGTGTGTGGAGGCCTGGGGAGAAGGGATTGGTAGACTGCGGGAGGGTATCTATACTATAGAGTAGCTATTGCCATGCAATCATTTCTCTTTGTATCTAATGGTTATATTTCAATGAAAATGTATACATAAAACATTTGTAGATTAATTCTTTAGGGGGTTATTGTTGATATTTTGAGACTGACATATAATGAATACTAGAGCCCATTCAACAAATATCATTTCTCAGCTCGTTTAGAACAATACACCTGAGAATGACATTATAAGTCGGTAAGGTAGGATGATTTAGGGGATGTCTGTACCAAACATGGACCAGGTAGCGGGGGCAATGATTTAGGGGACAAGTCTATCCCTTATTCTCCATACCAAACACTCTTCGTGACCACAAAAAGAACATACGCCAGATATTAACTCATAAAATTATCAGGTGTGAATGATTTAATGCATGGATTACTACAGCGGTATCTGTGAGATGTACCTTAATGCTGAAGTCACCTCTGTACTCCTACCTGATTAACATGGTCTACATATGATATACATAGAACAAGGCTAGTGTTAGCCACATTACTAGGAAGAACGGCTGTTGTTAAAACGTTCTTACACCATAACTTACAAATACACTTGAAAAAGTGAATTATGATCCTGGAAGGTTTAACATTCTACAAGCCTTATTTTTCTGATTTGCAGAGACTTGATAAGGCTAGTTCCAAGATACCAGTTATGTCAAAGAAATTTTCCCCAATCCTAATTCCTTTGGCACCAAAAAAAAAAGGTTAGTAGCCAATACAATGTTAGTCTAACATCAACTGTCACTATACTTATCTATTATTACCTATCCAAACTTGTACAATGTATTTCATGTTTCACGTCTCACATCGTAAAAGTTTAGATAACCTGTCCTACACCTAGTTATTCAAGAAACCTATCCCAAACCTTAAAAGTTATTTAGGTAACCAGAGTCCTACACCTATCCCACAACCCTTGAAACCTGGTAATATAATTTAACAGAGCGTTGTCCTCTTACAATTTCTGGACAAAAACAGGCATGATTGATGCTAATGAAGTTTGCCATTTGTTGTTAATGGTTGAACACCTTTCTCTAGCCAGTGTCGTACTGGTCAAATTCCCACCTGTAGCTGTGGTCAAGCCATTTCACCTGAAGAGCTCATCATGTTAAGTGTTATTGGTCAGTTGACTTATGGTGATATGATTTTTCTCCTTGTTCACCTGCACTGGTCAAGCAACCTCACCTGTGCGCTGGTCAGTTTATAGAGAGGGAGACCTTATGATGAAGTTTTTCTCCACACACAGGTGTAGATTTGATTTATGACCATGCCTTGGTCATTTCTAGCTATCTATGCACAGTACCTTACTTAGGTATGGTTGCGGCCCGAACTGCCCTGATAAATTAACAGTGTCATACTTCAATTGTATCTTCGCAACTGTAGCTATGGTTTTCTGCTACATATATATATCTTTCTACTCTTCTATTTCACTAAATGAGGATAATTAGTATTCAAACTACTTATATGTATATTTTAGAAAGTTTTAATGCTGTTTTTGGTAGCCCCAATAATACTCAAGCTGCTGTGGACAGCACTATGGTTTTTTTCACCTCAGGCATTCATGGCTTTATGACATAGCATCTCGAGAAGTGATGTGTTGTAGTAGTGGCGGGAGAAACATAAACAAATTTCTGACTGCTTTTATATTCATCAAACATGTCAGTATCCAACAGTCAGTGAAAAATCCAAAGTGGCAAAAGTCAGTCCAGCTGGTCAACTCATGTACGGGGGAAACCTTACAACACTTGGTGGTGGTCAGTCCATGGTCAATACAGACCTAGGATACTACAACACCTGGTGGTGGTTAGTCCATGGTCAATACAGACCTAGGATACTACAACACCTGGTGGTGGTTAGTCTATGGTCAACCTGGTGGTGGTCAGTCCATGGTCAATACAGACCTGGGATACTACAACACCTGGTGGTGGTCAGTCCATGGTCAATACAGACCTACGATACTACAGTACCTGGTGGTGGTCAGTCCATGGTCAATACAGACCTAGGATACTACAGTACCTGGTGGTGGTCAGTCCATGGTCAATACAGACCTACGATACTACAGCACCTGGTGGCCTACGATACTACAACACCATGGTCAATACAGACTTATGATACTATACATATATATATATCTACTCCTGAAATGACTGTTTTACATACATGTACTTGTATTTTAATTATCCCTTATCTATATTTTATAATTGCCTATGATTAGCTGTGAGGGTAAATACATTCGATAAATATATGTTCAGTTTAGAGAAGTTTGCACACGATATTACTTATTTTGAAAAACTGTTAAACAGTCTAGTAATGCTGTCATTCCAAATGGTGTAAATGTTCCTGGACAAAAAACTTACAGTATATTTCACAGTGATAAGATGTGGTGAACATAATCCTGTAAAAATGTACATTTACTATGTTACTAGTTAGGGAAGTTAGGCACGTTTACTATGTTACTAGTTAGGGAAGTTAGGCACGTTTATTATGTTACTAGTTAGGCACGTTTACTATGTTACTAGTTAGGGAAGTTAGGCACGTTTACTATGTTACTAGTTAGGGAAGTTAGGCACGTTTACTATGTTACTAGTTAGGGAAGTTAGGCACGTTTACTATGTTACTAGTTAGGGAAGTTAGGCACGTTTACTATGTTACTAGCTAGGGAAGTTAGGCACGTTTACTATGTTACTAGTTAGGGAAGTTAGGCACGTTTACTATGTTACTAGTTAGGGAAGTTAGGCACGTTTACTATGTTACTAGCTAGGGAAGTTAGGCACGTTTACTATGTTACTAGTTAGGGAAGTTAGGCACGTTTACTATGTTACTAGTTAGGGAAGTTAGGCACGTTTACTATGTTACTAGTTAGGGAAGTTAGGCACGTTTACTATGTTACTAGCTAGGGAAGTTAGGCACGTTTACTATGTTACTAGTTAGGGAAGTTAGGCACGTTTACTATGTTACTAGTTAGGGAAGTTAGGCACGTTTACTATGTTACTAGTTAGGGAAGTTAGGCACGTTTACTATGTTACTAGCTAGGGAAGTTAGGCACGTTTACTATGTTACTAGCTAGGGAAGTTAGGCACGTTTACTATGTTACTAGTTAGGGAAGTTAGGCACATTTACTATGTTACTAGTTAGGGAAGTTAGGCACGTTTACTATGTTACTAGTTAGGGAAGTTAGGCACGTTTACTATGTTACTAGTTAGGGAAGTTAGGCACGTTTACTATGTTACTAGTTAGGGAAGTTAGGCACGTTTACTATGTTACTAGCTAGGGAAGTTAGGCACGTTTACTATGTTACTAGTTAGGGAAGTTAGGCACGTTTACTATGTTACTAGTTAGGGAAGTTAGGCACGTTTACTATGTTACTAGTTAGGGAAGTGAGGCACGTTTACTATGTTACTAGTTAGGGAAGTTAGGCACGTTTACTATGTTACTAGTTAGGGAAGTTAGTCAAAGATGTATCTACACCTAGTATACAGAACAAACTCAGTGTAGAACCAATTTAATATGACATTATGATGCCAAACTATAGTTTCTAATGGTATTAATTATGTACTAATTCATTTTTAATCAATAAAATATCAATTATAGTACATAAAACTTTTTTTGAATCAATAAAATAACAATTATAGTAAACAACATTTTACTTTAAATAAGTTAACTGCATTTTTTCTATTATCTTGATCAGCCTGGAGAAATTTATTGCCACTTATTTTTAAAGGACTACCTGTACAAATTATTTCAATTAAGTTAACGCCAGCCATTTGCAGAAATTTAAAATGTATGCTTCAACTTAAGGGAAAAGCTTGATTTAAATTGACAGTAAATATATATTACATGTACTTGTGTTTTTTATATTGAAGGAATATTTTGCTGTACCCTATAGATTAATGGTACGATTGGGATACAACTGAACTCTGTTATAGCTCCTGCTAATGTATCAACGAACAATTATGTAATGGGGACATCTGAAACACCTTTAGCAAAAATTATCTCCCTTTAATGGGCTGGTAAAATTTGATGTGCAAACAACATTGAAATATCTCAGCTCAAAATCTTCCACTTTTTTCTTGCTCTACTAACAGGTATATAACATTTAATTTATTGATATTTCAGATTAAAGTATCAAATCTGATATTTTTTGGTTCAGTGCCCAGGTATGTACTTGAGATCCGCCTCTGAACCCTGTACACAAATGTATCAACTACATTTATACATACGGTATCTATCTGTGTAACTTAGTACATAAGATATTAGTGACAAGTTTTCGTTCTTAAGCATATCCAGGATAAAAAGTAGTATTCAGCTTTCATAAACTGCACATTATATACGGTACTTACTATGTTATGCATTTGACAGAAAAAAAATATTCAGTTATGTCAATTTTTTCCTGTAAAAAACTTATCACATTAATTTTTGTTTTATTTGTGTTCATTTATCATACAGAGACCCATTCAAGTTTCTCTAGCATAAAATGTGAATCTGAGAACAGTAAAAATCTAACATTTTTATGTAAACAGCTTGAGGGAGTTTTTCTGCCATGTTTTGTAAGTTCCTTTGTATCATTTTATATCAACATACATTTTCCAATTGACCAATTAGGCTGGCAATGACCCAGGAGATCGGAAGAGATAGCAGGTCATCCCTACCAGGAAAATCTTCACCAAGAATGCTGACACTAACAGGAGAGCACGCTAGGGGTCATTTCATCTCCTATACTTAGATACACAGCAACAACACAGCGCCCTGTCTTACTCCTAAAGAGGACTCAAACTATTTTTCCCACAGCCTCATCAAAACTTGCAAGTTCAACTGGTTCGTTGGATCAATATTTTTCCATTGTTATACATTTGTGATAAACAGCAATCAAAATAATAAAGAATTCTTGAAAATAGATTTTGTCAATTTTTTAATGTAAGAGTCTCTAAAATAAGTCCATGGCATTGCTTCCTCCATTTCCATAGACTTTTTTTTTGGTACGCGTGTATTTTAAATATTTTGGGTTTTGGGGTTGATTTTTTTCTTCTGAAAGAAGATTGTGATTAATATTTCAAGATCTCTTCCCTTGTTTATTAGTGATGGTCGTGTATCAGATTTATACCATGTTTGATATGGCTTTGAGATCCTGTTCACCATGACCTCTCAGTGTGTTACCCGACAATCTGAGATGTATAATTCAGAATTAACTTACTAGACAACAATAATAGAGAGCCAAAATGTTCCTATAGTGGTCTATTAATCTCGTCAATCTGTGGTCTTACAGAGGTTAGAAGGTTAATTACCTACAAATCTACAGGTAGTACAACACAGGTATCTCCAATCAACAGGTAAATATTGTACAGGTACGTCTTCCAGGCGACTGAATCCTGACGTTTCCATCAGACATCAAGATGTTTATCGACGACTATTAACACTACCTGGTTTTCCTAGTGTATTGAGACTCTGTTGAAAGTGACAACGCTTTGCCTCTTAGTTAACAATGGACAGGTAAATACTATGAGAAATGGGAACAATTTATGGACACTCGAGATACCCCTAAAGTGACCAATTTGAAGCGCGAGTAGGTGTCACAGTTAAAACCCTTTCATAAGTCATCAGCTTATTAGGGTAGATAGGAGTACAGTGTACTATAGGCAGGGCCCATTAATACACCTGGATAGGAGAAACAGTCTGGTTACCTTTGTACTTTCATAAATCTTAAGATGAAATTTGAATTTTTTATATGAAATCCACCTTATTATTGATGATTTTTTTTTAGATTTTAATGAGCTACTTGAAATAAAGACATCAAACTAGTTTTATATGTCAAAATTAGCCAGGGTATAGGTGTTCTGTCTGTAAACAGACATTCTAAAGTCGGACGTGTGTGAACAAATATATTTTAATGGGTTCATTATGCTCACAGAACAATTCTCAATGTTGTCTCTCACATTCAAGGATTTTATCAACAAGTACCTTTTATCTGTGTATCAAATACATAACCGATCCTCAGGGAGGAGGTGGACATCTCAAGTTCCCAATGTTTTCACGAATTCAATCAGAGAAAGTATCCCACGGTCCAATGTTCAGTCATCGAGTGTTGCTTTAACGTACAAAACAAAACCCACAGGAAGATTGACAATAAATACCTGTGACGTAATTGAATGGTATGAATATGTTTGATTGATACTACCAGTACCATGTGACAATTTCTCAGGGCATCATTAATTATGTCATACAGAGGTTTTTTAAGGTTTTTTTTACTATTTCTTTAATAAGATCTTACCAGTTATTACTAAAACCACTACATACTAAATATTGAATACATGTCCCTTTTCAAAAACCTTAGGTTATAAAAACTTGATTTATTCTGAATTCTGAATTTTAACTACAATTCTGTAATGATATTTCAATGTTTGATAAATCTTCAAAATTAAATAAATCTCTTAACCGATATTACATGTATCATTAACAACTAAAGCAATGATGATGTTTTATTTAAAACTGTAATAGTATACATTGTAGTTCCTTTGTTACAAGATTCCAGGTGACTTGAAGATTCTATGAAAATTACCTCAAAAAATGTATTCAGTTCAGAACATTGTTAAGTATGATTTTATTAGATGACTGATGAAGTTATTATGTGTAATTTTTCTGAGGGATTGGATTGTGTGTACAGTGATATTAAGGTCATAACACCTGTAGGATTCTCACCTTTACAGATATAAAGCTCACTGATTGTATTCCAGTCGCTACAAACCCTAATGAGCTTGGTCTAATATTATTAGTTGTAGACCTGATTGATTATATACAATCACTGATTTCATTGTATGTGACCACATGTGTATTACAGGACTTGGCCATCAGGATTAATATGTTCTACAATAATGAAAATATTCCAGAAAACTAATATTATATCACAAAAATTTCTTAACAGCTCTGCAGTAAGCAGTGAAGCGAATAATTAACGCTTTCTCGGCACCAATGGTATTATATATATAATATACAATGTTCCTGATAAGGTCACTGACCCTTAGGTACCCGATACGACCACAAATCTCTGACCTTGGACCAGCTGGACATACCATGTCAACTTTATGATAAATATGGAACAGCCTGCTTTATTTACAATTAATCACTTTTGTAGATCCAAATAGTCTAATTGAAAACCCAAAGTACATTGAGAAACTCCATAGATTACATATAAGACAGGTAAGATGTGAGTGTACACATCCGATCATTGATAAACAAAAACCTCGGACAATGAAACATATCAAAATCCACTTTCTCTATCGCGTGTGCACAAATGAAGTTTAAAAATAACTTTACACTTCACAAAATCCAGGTGAGACATGCTTTAATGGGTTTTTTTTTTCTTCGATTTCAAATGGTCTCCAAAGTTTTTATAAAGATTCGGAAGAATTAATATACCATGGAAAATCTAAGTTTTCAGGTTAAAAAACTGGCTTTACTTTATGTCCAAGAATTTGTTTTGAAGTTAATGACGTTACGTAAAGTTTTCATTCTGTTTACACATCACGTACAAAACTGTGATTGACCACGACTGTGATAATTCAAGTTTCAGTTCATTGTGTCCTGTCGTAAAACATGTAACAACACATAACATGAAAATAGAGTGCATATGTTGTACACATGTATTTCTCAATTACCCAATAGCATTTATCTACATTGGCAATCTAAATTAAATAAATATCTTATATCAAAATGTGCAAGTTCGCATAGAAATATATAGCTCAATTCTGATATTGCCACAGGTTATCACTAAAAATGCATGTCTGCACGGTCATAAGTTTTAAACAGGTTACATAGCAGTCTTATCTGAGAGCTTCCACATAGCCGAGGTTTCAATAGTAGAATTATATATATCCACAGTATACATAGATATTTATATAAACAATTCCCTGGAAAACATTCAGAACTGCCCTTATTGTTCAATTAGAAATTAAATTTGAAACCATATAATCACCAAATGTTTCTAAGTACATGTACTTAGCATAAATCGTTGTATTTATATAAGTATGCATCCAATAGGGCAAAACAATTTAATTTGTGTTTCCAGTTTCCCCAACTTTCTAATATTTGCCAAATAAAACCGTTATAAAAGCCTAATTTTCCAGTATTTTAAAACCAGATGGTACATCCGACATCCCTACAATATGTCTACCTCTTATAGAGCCGCATTACAGCCGTCAGACATTAATAAAATAATCATGATCGACAGTTCATTGTTCCACCTGACGCTCCATCCTAAATTGGTGCTTTCCTCTAGAGAAAAGTCTTGTAATGTTTAAATGGTATGATGTGGTAACATATATCCTAGGACTACAGCAAGCCCTCCGGGATATTGGTTGTTAAGGAGGTCACATGACAGTAGAAGACCGCATGGAAGCTAAGGCTTAAATACAGCCACTACCTGTCATATAGACTATAGTGTTGTTTTTTTCCCTACTTGTTTCGCTATGGTTCAACAGTGTTGGCATCAACCAAGCACTATGCAACATCTTGACAAATATCTTACACAAGATCTCCTTAGATCCTGGGAATGACCAAGCACTATTCAAGAGCTCAGTGCTTGCTGGAAAATCCAAAATTTTCTTTTAACCCAGGGTATGACCAAGCACTGTTCAAGGGCTCAGTGTGTTTGTTGGAATTTCCTAAATTTCTCTGAAACTTAGGGCCCATATATCTCCAGGCCTTGCTTTGAGTGGCACAAAATTGGGCTCACAATATACAGTAGAACTGGTGTTTCTGGAAGGCCACCAACAGTGTTCCCAAGGGATTGGTAGTGTTACCCTTGGTCCACTACAATATCTCCCCATTCTGTGTCAGTTAGAATGGGTTCTGAGTTAAATATTGACACACATGTCCTATACATACATTAAAACATGTCTAGTAGCGATCCCTGTTTACTCTCTGTCACTGGGTCATTTAGAGCTACCGAGTCGCCCGGTGTTCAGGGTACAGTGTCGCCCCTGTGTAGATATGTAGAAGGTTAAGGAGCACTCCATTACTATATAATGGCCATTTCCTCTGATACGTCTCCAGAGTCTCAGACAGTGTATGCTGTTTTGTCAATGCTGAGATAGTCGGTTTTGTCCTGAATAACCAAGCCGACCCTTATTTGAGATAACTTTATGTTTTGGGGCGGAGAATTACGATATCACACCAACGCCTTAAGATATGTACATAGGTACGCCTTGGGAATTTTGTCTTGTATGGTATTTCTGGGGTCAGTCACCTTTAATTTTGTGACAAAGTCTACCTGTTTCTGAGATAAAAGAGAGAGGGGGCGGGGTACCAACACACAGTACCAGAGAGATAGTCGTGGAGAATTCTATGCACTTATCACATTTAAAGGTATCAGATCTACTCTCTCTGTCAAAAAAACACTCCCCTTCCTTTGCCGATTTGGAGGTTATGATATTTCGAGATAGTGTTGAGACTCTCGGTTGCGATATTGATTGTCTGGAGTACCATTCATATCACTTGATTTCTTCTTGTTTCGGTTTGTTTGATCTTTTTATCCCTCCCTGTCAATCAGATTAAACTGGATCTAAACTAAAACCGTGCCAGAGTTGGGGGTCTTACAAAGCATTTAAGTCATCATAGACAATGCATATTTAGAATATAGACATAAGCAGTAAGCACTGGCAATTGTTATATTTCAAATATTTGATTTTGTTAGAGTTATGTCCCTTTTTCAAATATTGTTAAATAATTCTGAGAAACTGTTAACAATGGCTAGGACCAAGATTCAAGACAGATACTTTATACCAATTTGAATGCAAATCTCTTCAGTTATGGAGATGATTACGTCACAACATGGAACTCTTCAGTTTATGGGAGATAATTGTCGAACAGCATGGAACTCTTTAGTTAAAGAGATAATTATGTCACTACATGGAACTCTTCAGTTGAAGAGATATGTCTTTATCAAGTTATTACAACCACAGGAATTTGATATTCTACTACAAAAAAAACGTAGAAAAGAAAACCAATGTAGGTTTCTACTTTTCTATTAGACAGAAATGGACATTTTTCCTTTGTTCCTTTATTTTTTTGATAGAATATCAAATTCTTTTGTTGTAATAATACTTATGCTTGTTATGTAATATTTCACCAAAGTGTACATGTAATAATCACTCAATGTTTTATTTCAAAATAATTTTCACATTCCATGGTATAGGAAATATGATTGGGTGGTCCATTCAAGTATGTTTGGCAATCAAAGATGACCTAGGTGTGGTATATTTAGTACACACAGATTCTCTATGACATAATGACATATACCTGTAGCATAGAGAGCCATAGGGGTCTGCCAAGTTCTGGTATAACAATGTAAACCTATAATCACAGACAATTAAACCCTATCAAAACTTTACTTCCATCGTTATTACAACATTACCTGTCGGTGATACCTGTACACTCTTCTACAGAGAGACTATTTGTACAGCGAAATCTGGACAGCAACAAGTGGTTTACTGAAGGACTGTAAGGATCATTGAGGGACCCTGCAGTAGAATCTCTAGTGCTTGCTGAGAAGAAGGTAGGGTCATGGATATTTACGGAAAAGCCATATCTGACCATAGATTAAAATGTTTGAACAAAACCCTTGTAAGCAAATGGAAGAGATTATGTTATAGAAAGAAATCTTCATCAAGTGATTGGTGTCAGCAGACTGAGGAAGTGGACATGTTGGAATAGAGAACTCTATCATTAACTTATTGGGGAAAGCTTTGTGGGGAAACACATCACCAGGTAACTTAAATCTGGGAAATAGTACTGGGCTCTGAGAACAATAGGTCTCCCAGGGAAATAGTACTGGTCTCTGAGAACAAAATGTCTCCCAGGGAAATAGTACTGAGCTCTGAGAACAATAGGCCTCCCAGGAAAATAGTACTGGGCTCTGAGAACAATAGGTCTGCTAGGGAAATAGTACTGGGCTCTGAGAACAATAGGTCTCCCAGGGAAATAGTACTGGGCTCTGAGAACAAAAGGTCTGCCAGGGAAATAGTACTGGGCTCTGAGAACAATAGGTCTGCCAGGGAAATAGTACTGGGCTCTGAGAACAATAGGTCTCCCAGGGAAATAGTACTGGGCTCTGAGAACAATAGGTCTCCCAGGGAAATAGTACTGGGCTCTGAGAACAATAGGTCTCCCAGGGAAATAGTACTGGGCTCTGAGAACAATAGGTCTCCCAGGGAAATAGTACTGGGCTCTGAAAACAATAGGTCTCCCAGGGAATCTTTTTGAGGAAAGCTGTGCAAGGAAACAGGTCTCTGGCTGAACATAGGAAAATGTCCCTGGCAATGAGTCAATGAGAAGGTAGCCAGTGTGGAATGGAGACCCTATCAACGTTATTTATGGTCCTGGTAAGGGCATCGGGCCAGCCACAGGTGTGAAAGTGTTAATTTATGTATAGTTATCCCCAGGTATGAGGTCAAACTTCTGGGTCAGCCACCAAGGGAGAAAAAGCAATGATGTATTATCATAAAGTAATGTACATCTCAGACCAACTCCTGCATATACATGGACACATAGGAGACCATTTACCTGTATCACACAGGTACGTACCAACAACTAAAATATCCTTACATCTTTGTTTCCCAGGTGTTTACGATCAATTTACACAACAGAAACTATTCTTTTTGAAGATTAAACATTGTCTCAGATTTACAATTCATTTAATAATAATTTATTCACAAATAATTTATACATACATTTCAGTATTATCATCTTAGTTACATGAGGCCATTTAGACCAAATAAATAATGTTAGTTCCCAGTTACCTTACATACTGCATACATTTGTATGTTTAACAGTCGACCAAATACTCATACACTTTGTATATATTAATATAAAAAGTACTGTAATTATAAGATTTGTATTTTAGATACCATACCAAATAATTTAAAAACAAATGAATTTAAATGAATAAATAAATAAGAATTTAATTCATTTTTTCAAGATAACTCAAAACTAATTTACTAGTATTATAGGTATAAATATGCCATTTGTGTAAAATGATATTTTATGGTAGATTCGTGATTAATTTTTCTCCTGATAAGGAAGTGGTATATTTCGTTTATAACCCATGTACAGGTATGTTAATTTCCAAAATAATATTCTGACAAGGAAATTGTTGTTCATTGGTCCTGGGGGAAAATGATTGCATAAAAAATTCTGAAAGCAGTCATTTCAAGGACTAGGTGTATTTGAAATGGAAAAAAAGGACCAATTTGTAGATACATAACCTCGAAAACTCGAAATATCCCCGTTAAAATCTGACAAATACCTTTATATATTGTGGTACACTTACATCTATGTACACATAGGACTAGCTATCAATCATAGCAAAGATTGAGATTTTTTCACCCAGCTTAATTTAAACTTCCACAGCAAATTTGAGTAATAAGAAATGATAAAAAGTGTCTAAAAATCAATTTCATATTCAGAAATAAATATTTATTAGAAAGACCAAAACCTCATTAAAAGATAAGGTTAGCCATTTTCTATTCTGAACCCGAGTCGTGTGATAAAGAAAACTTCCCGTAAGAATAGTTGAGCATTTAATGGTTTTATAAGACGACCAAGAGGTTATTCTCAACTTATGTGAGGATCTAGATTCTGATTGAGAGAGTGAAACCAACACAGACTTTTGAATAGCTGGGTCTTAACGGTAATATCATTTGATGACTTTTCAATAACATAGAAAATCTGGTTCTGCGGAACAGGAAAACATTTTGCTGAACAACATTGAATTTGAAAGGAGAAACTGTACTTTAATCAATAATGGTAAGTACCCAGATATATTAACACACAGGTAGATTACAGTCATTTTCACCTGTTCTAACGAGATTCTGTAAGCACGTCCACCTGGTGGTTTCCTGTGGCCTATCGGACACTACTTAATAGCGGCCAAGTTTATTAGAACTCTAATCTCCTCCGCCATGTTACAATGGGCCACGGCATCATGATTTCTGCCATAATAACGAGATATCTCCTCCATAACCACCTTGATGAGATAAGGAACAATTGGGAGGAGATTAATTAGACTTTCACATTACTGAAGCAGGATAGTTCTGCAAGTGGGGGTTACAGCTTGTCAGTAGGATCTAGGTCAGTCCAGGTAAAGTTTGGGGTAAAATCTCCCGGGGACATGTCATCACGTCCTAAGGACAAGGCCACTAGCTTATAGGTAACCTATCAAGGACAATGCGGAGCTCGCACATCCCAAAGGGTATATACTAGGTCATTATTTATAGAAATAGGTGAAGGGTTGGTACAACCTATCTAGGACAATGCTTCTAAGCTGGGGAGTGTTTAAGAATACAGGACACTTACTTAATACTAAGATCTTCATGAACAGAGACAACCTCTGCTCCCTATAGGATGACCAACCAGCCATTAGGAACAAGGAGCTAAGCTAGATCAGACATAGATCTAATATAAATCTGTGACTAGATCCAGCAAGAAACTGATGATAAGTTCAATGGGAATCCACCAAGATCCTACTCACTAATATGGGCATGTCTTTATCACTTAATAGAACATTAGGGGTTCGGGAAATCTTGCCAGGGGCTAGAACTCCAAGTTAGCAACATAAGGACTAAAAAGGTCAGAATTTTTTTTTTAATACAGGCCAATACTAATTAAGAAGGCTTTCTCAGAAAGCCAGTTGAAGGTGCATTTTACCATGAATCAATTACAATAAGCAATTGTAAATATTCGATTAATTGCGTCATTAAACACACCTGTAAAAACACACATGAGCCACAGTCGTTACAACGCCCCATCATTTACATAATGATGGTTACCCTGGACCAAGGTAGCCATTTTTAATTATCACTGATGCGTTAACAACTCCATGGAGGTTTGGAAATTTACATGACTTGCCACTGATGAGTAGGCGATGCTGTCTGTAAGGATCGGAAATATTATGTCAATATACCTATGATCGCAGTACAACACGAGAAAGGTTCATCCTCTAACATGAATAGGACCTGATCAAATAATGAATCATCCGAATTAATTTCATAAATCATTATTCCGTTTCCTTTGAAGTGGGTAAGGCTTCTGACTATAGACCTAAAACATTTTATTATTACATAGACCGATATACCAAAGGATAGGCTTGAGGTGTCTTCTCACAGGTATTAGTACATACATCACACATTCTGATGGTATTGGCATCTCGGCTATCGCTACAGTACATTATATTGTTTATAACAGCCGACAATGGAAAGGACAAGTGACTATCCCATATTTCAGGATATTGCTCATAAGACTTGTATACTAATAAGACTTGTATACTAATAAGACTTGTATACTAATAAGACTTGTATACTCATAAGACTTGTATACTCATAAGACTTGTATACTCATAAGACTTGTATACTAATAAGACTTGTATACTAATAAGACTTGTATACTCATAAGACTTGTATACTCATAAGACTTGTATACTCATAAGACTTGTATACTAATAAGACTTGTATACTTATTAATAAGACTTGTATACTAATAAGACTTGTATACTCATAAGACTTGTATACTAATAAGACTTGTATACTAATAAGACTTGTATACTAATAAGACTTGTATACTAATAAGACTTGTATACTAATAAGACTTGTATACTCATAAGACTTGTATACTAATAGACGTGTGTACTAATAAGACTGGGATACATAAGACTTGTATACTCATAAGACTTGGTATACTAATAAGACTTGTAACTAATAAGACTTGTATACTAATAAGACTTGTATACTAATAAGACTTGTATACTAATAGACTTGTATACTATAAGACTTGTATACTAATAAGACTTGTATACTAATAAGACTTGTAACTATAGAGACTTGTATACTAATAAGACTTGTATACTAATAAGACTTGTATACTAATATAGACTTGTATACTAATAAGACTTGTATACTAATAAGACTTGTATACTAATAAGACTTGTATACTAATAAGACTTGTATACTAATAAGACTTGTATACTCATAAGACTTGTATACTTATAAGACTTGTATACTAATAAGACTTGTATACTCATAAGACTTGTATACTTATAAGACTTGTATACTCATAAGACTTGTATACTTATAAGACTTGTATACTAATAAGACTTGTATACTAATAAGACTTGTATACTTATAAGACTTGTATACTAATAAGACTTGTATACTTATAAGACTTGTATACTAATAAGACTTGTATACTCATAAGACTTGTATACTAATAAGACTTGTATACTAATAAGACTTGTATACTCATAAGACTTGTATACTAATAAGACTTGTATACTAATAAGACTTGTATACTCATAAGACTTGGATACTCATAAGACTTGTATACTAATAAGACTTGTATACTAATAAGACTTGTATACTTATAAGACTTGTATACTCATAAGACTTGTATACTAATAAGACTTGTATACTAATAAGACTTGTATACTATAAGACTTGTATACTCATAAGACTTGTATACTTATAAGACTTGTATACTCATAAGACTTGTATACTTATAAGACTTGTATACTCATTAGACTTGTATACTCATAAGACTTGTATACTCATAAGACTTGTATACTCATAAGACTTGGATACTCATAAGACTTGTATACTCATAAGACTTGGATACTCATTAGACTTGTATACTCATTAGACTTGTATACTAATAAGACTTGTATACTCATTAAGACTTGTATACTCAATAAGACTTGTATACTAATAGACTTGTATACTAATAAGACTTGTATACTCATAAGACTTGTATACTCATAAGACTTGTATACTCATAAGACTTGTATACTCATAAGACTTGGATACTCATAAGACTTGTATACTCATAAGACTTGTATACTCATTAGACTTGGATACTCATTAGACTTGGATACTTATAAGACTTGTATACTCATTAGACTTGGATACTCATAAGACTTGTATACTCATTAGACTTGTATACTTATAAGACTTGTATACTCATAAGACTTGTATACTTATAAGACTTGGATACTAATAAGACTTGTATACTTATAAGACTTGTATACTCATAAGACTTGGATACTAATAAGACTTGTATACTAATAAGACATGTATACTCATAAGACTTGTATACTCATAAGACTTGGATACTAATAAGACTTGGATACTAATAAGACTTGGATACTCATAAGACTTGTATACTAATAAGACTTGTATACTAATAAGACTTGTATACTCATAAGACTTGTATACTAATAAGACTTGGATACTCATAAGACTTGTATACTTATAAGACTTGGATACTAATAAGACTTGTATACTAATAAGACTTGGATACTAATAAGACTTGGATACTCATAAGACTTGTATACTCATAAGACTTGTATACTTATAAGACTTGTATACTCATAAGACTTGTATACTAATAAGACTTGTATACTCATAAGACATGGGTACTCATAAGACTTGGATACTGTAGCTACAGTCCATCTACCGATAAAGTATCAACAGTTACATGTTTATGAGAATCTCATTTTATTCGAATTAAAATCATATTTGGGGAAGAATACCAGTTAAGTTACTCAAGGGTAAAAAGTTAGATGCTGATTGCTGGCTAGAATATGACGTCATAAATATTTGTTCAAAGTAAAACATTTACAAATAGATAAAATCTGAATGCTCAGACCTTTAAATAAAG
This sequence comes from Pecten maximus, assembly GCF_902652985.1. Lineage (NCBI taxonomy): Eukaryota > Metazoa > Mollusca > Bivalvia > Pectinida > Pectinidae > Pecten > Pecten maximus. The sequence continues at coordinate 25,546,479 of NC_047026.1, forward strand.
CTGTTTGTGCAATATCCTGTCTACTGTACATATATATAGGATAAATTTAGATAAGTATGATAATGGAGAAATAAGACGTTTCACTTCACTAAAGGACCTATCCTACATTAATTAGAAAAAAAAATTATATCACACATTTTTCTGTTGAAGTTAAGTGTGGTATGTGGTTTTTAAAATTCCACAAATGTTACACAGTTACAACAGAAAAATTGTCAAAACATGTTCATGTATATTTTAATTTTATCACATATAAATGAACAAATCATTATCGCACAACAACGAAACAAAAATTTGTTATGAATGTTGGCACAAAGTATTCTCATTTTAGCTCCCAAGATTTTGATAATTTTGTGAGACTTATTTCATACATCTCCTATAAAATATTCTATCCTGTTTTATACTCAACCAATTCTGTTATCTGTTTGTAATATTTTCCGAAAAATGCACCATACATAAAAAACTTCAGTCTGCTATTCATAGAAGTATTAAGATGGCTGATAACATTAATAATTTCGAGAAATATAGATTTTTAGGAATTTCATACCAAATTCATTTTCAATTACTTGATTGCTTGAGTGCATAAACATAAACCCCTAGTAGTTCTTTTGTCAATTAAATGTATTTCAGAACATTTAGATGTGATAGGAAATGTTTTCTGAATACGGAGCTCACAATCTGATCCTGAAAAACTCATGTTTTTACAAGTTGATTCCGACATGTGGCAACTCTGTTGATTAGTTAACTTAGAACATGCTGTGTTATACAACAACATTTCTATGTAGTCTTGTCTGATAAGGAGTTTGACTGACGCAGTATCAACAGACTCGCTAAAACCTCAGACCAAATCATAACCTTTTTCATTTAAACATTAAATTACTTGCATTAACTATATTTAGTTCCAGGTTTTACAGTTTTTTTGGGGGGTTAAGTAAACCATACTTTACTGTCAGCTTGACTGCAGATCTCTAGTTGATATTGTTGTCTATATCCTTTATCTAGTATACAGTTGCACATGAAATCATGTCAGAAAAAGGATAATACTGGGTCCATTCAAACAGGGGCCCCTCAGCAATCAGCATCTCAACTCACTTCAAAGGTCATTAGCAATGGCACTCGGTAATATAGACCAATTCTATGTTACAGTTTCACTGCTTTACAGACAGGAAAGGATTTCATACTGATGAAGATATCAGGCCAAAACAAATAAATATCTGTTTCTACATTTTCACAACCTTCCCTAATTTTATTGACAAAGGTTTTCACAAAAATCAATATCACTTCTTCAACACTTTCTCTACATAATGGAAAATTATTTTGTCAGTGGGTTAAACTTTCACCCTACTGCCGATACTAATTTCCAAGAAACGAATGTTTGAAAATACTTTTTGTTACAGCCTGATTTCGTAACTCTGATATATAGCTGCGCGTCACATGGAACTTGTTAATGTTTATATCTGGAGAATGATGTTTGTGTGGAAACTAACTTCAAAACAGATTACATTATAAAATGGTCCCAAGAAATGAAAACCATTTTATCAGTTTTATTTTGTAATCTTACAGGATCTTATAACAAAAAGGGTATTTGATAAGCACACATGGAAAATATTCTATATATACACTCATACACAGTAAGTAAAAAACTGCTTCAGTAAATACGAAATCAGCATCTAAAATTTGTTGTAATTTATTTTAACAATATTCTTCTTTAATACTCAGTATACGGTTTGGTTTTGTTTAATATTCTATCAACAGCTAAGGCCAAATATTAGAAGTATCTCAAAGCATGTCTCTACAATATCTATACAAATATTCTCTGCTCACTGAAGTAGCATAAACATGATTTAGCCTTTTACTGAAGTTTTAAAAGATACGTACACAATCAGAGTTACACAATCACGACTGAAGTCACCACAACTAAGTAGCAGGGTCACATGCTCAGTCAGGGTTGTAATTGATTGATACCGGAAACTTTTTTATTTTATATTTGAGATCTCTGTTGTGCATATAACGGTTTCAGATCAACCATCACAGCCGTAAAAATATCACAATCAATTCAACAGCAAGGAAATTGGGACTTGTACAGTATTCAAATCGTGACGGTCTGCTACAAATATTATACGATGGGATTTCCTCTTCTTTTGTGGAGATATGTACAACAATCAGCCCTATACGATTTTCAAATTACTCTTTTAAGGGTTTGCTTGCCACGTTTAAAAGAGTTCCCCTATTGATAACACAAAAAAGGCATGACTTCAATCTCAAATGTAGGATTTGGTACACAGCTTGTAGGGAACCAATTCATGTCAACCACAAATATTGAAAACAGATCTGGACACCTGGATGCCATCATTTACAAACAAGTCAGCTTTCTCACAATTTTATTTTTTTATTTTCAGATTTCATTACTTTTAAAAAATTGATTAGAGAAAAGAAATAAAACAATATTATCTATCAAACCATTATGATTTTAAAACCTATACAAAATGTTTTTGTTGGTGAAAATAAAAGCAAAAAACTGAAAACTTTAACACAACATTTTCTATGTTGCAAACTAACAAATATTTAAAAAGGATGACAATGGCACTCCTCTCAGGTGAAGTCCATTCTGAAGAACCTGTGTCATGTAGATTAAATATTTAGTATTTGACTTTTTGGATAAATTCTAAACAAAATGATAAAAGATTTTCACAATAATTGAGATTTATTTAGAAAAAAGTTACCAATTCATATATGAGGATATGTTTTCATACAAATGTGTCTATAACATCATGCATGAGAATACCAATCATATCTAAAATCCCTAATGTTTATCAAAAACCTAACCACAAATTTGAAACAATCACTTTCCCAAAATATGTAGGAGGGATTATTAATTCTCCTTGTCTGAGGAGCTGATGAGTACAATTCATCAAGAAAATTTATTAGAACACATTTAAATTTTTTATGTCACATCAGCTAACTTCTAAAATTGTGTGGCAGCATTCAACACCATGTCCCCTCACTGCAGTACAAGTGTCTTCCCCACTCGTTACACATATAAACCTAAGGCTTGTAACCATACATATCATATGTATTGGCCAAGTTCATTGATGTAGATTGCAGATCTTTAGCAATATAAGACTGTGTACACATAATAATATTAATAGTCTGGAATTGTGGACTAATCTTCAGACCTGCCAATAACCATATATATACTATACACTACAGTACTGCTATCAGCACGCAAGGTGAATGAAACGCCGAAACGTGCAGTGTATAAATATTTAAATTAATGAATGAAAACATTCATTAGCAGCTGATAGTGTTGTGAACGTAACATTTGGGCTAACACCTGTATATATTCAGTAATTGATAGTGTGTAGTGAATGAAACATTTCACAAGTGATTTGTAAGCCAACTGTTCACACTAAGACTGGTAGTGAGAGGCATGTAGAAGCCTGTAGCAAGGCTATATTTCACACAACTTTTTATCTGTAGGCTACTGTTCTAGTGTTTCATTTTTTTCTTTGCAAACACTTAAATGTTGTAGGGCATAAAAAGAAAATCAACATTTTATTATCAAAACAAAAACAATGTCTTCCAAGTTTTCAGCAGGCTTCAATTGTTCTTGTGTTATAACAGAGACCTATATACTAGTATATAGGTCTCTGGTTATAATTATGATAGAGTTATAGAATTGAGTACTTACAATCTCTGTAGGTTGGGCATTGTGCTAAACAGATGTCCTGGAACAGCCACAAGTCGGTTTCTATCCAGTCTCCTGTAAAATAAAATATTAAGTTTATTATCACTATACTTTAACCACCACAGTATAAATACTGATGTGTTGGAAACTTATATAAATATGATGGCACATACTCAGGTACGAACTAGTCTACATCAAATCACCGAAACGCATATCAAATTATCTTATATAGCATGTCCGTGATTAAATACATACCATACTTACAGTGTAACAGATTGTTGTGATCAAGCCTATATTTAGATTGATAGTCTGTGTATGATCTTTATTAAAAACATATTTTATTCAATCCATAACTTTTTTTTTATTTTGAGTGTTAAATGGTGAAATAATTAACCTATCAAGTTGCTACAAATATTACATGTTGTTGGGTCTCATGACGGTACAGGTCATTGTGGTCAACAGACGACTTTCGGTCGTGCAAAAGTGACAACCGTCCATTGGATTGAAAAATGCATCTGCTGACTATACCACAGCGACAAACAACGATTAAAGTATCATAACGGTTCACAGGAACCAAATACGGTCAACTTTCCAGGTTTGTTTTCATCAGATTTCCCGCTGTTATTTACTTCCGGGTTAAGTTTATACTAATTGAATTAGTAAAACCAACTGCCGTATACATTTGTCCGGATTTAAAAAAAAACAATCAACCCAGTTTTATTCTCTGTTGGACTGGTTTATTTTCTGAAAAAGTCGCATTTTATCCAACTTCAAAGCTCCGTGCATCCAGAGAATTACTGTAGAAAGATATGGTTTATCATTAAAACGAACGTTACAAAAATGTATTTCCGTCTTTCAGTCGGATCCATTACCGGATTGTCATAATAGAGCGGATGAGATAATCAGGATATTACTGTGACCAGTTAAACGGTTCCGATGCTGTTAAATGGTACCAGTGTCATTCAGAGATATCATTATCAAATCAGACAAAAAGGGTTTTCGTCGTTGGATTTTCTCTTCTGATAACAGAAAAGCCGTGCAGCTATGGTAGCACATCTGCCTGCTCCTCCTCCTCCTATAACACACCTGCTGTCTGATCATAACGTAGATCGTCAGGTTAAAAGATTTCCCGCTTTACACAGAGAAATCTTTTCGTCTTTGATTTCCCCATCATTCATTTTCTCATTAAAAAGAACCAGCGTCACGAACGTCGATAGAATCGAGATGTCCACGATAATACTTTCCCGCCTTATCTGTCTCGTGATAAACCACGTGGTATCCCCTCATCTAATCAACCCACTGCTAGATGTCGCCTGTCAATAAATGAAGTATATTATGTGAACGTCCCATATCGATTTTATTTAATTAAGTCCTCCGACACTTAATCTGTTGTGTTTTCACCCCAGGTCTCGAGATGAGGTCAACGAGTGTACACTTGAACGATAAGACGAACTCTTGGTAATAACCTCTACTGAAAGAAGCATGCGAACTGATATGGGTAAATGATAGATAACTAAAAAAAAGGATGCCGTCTCGAAAAATGTTTGGCCAATTGAGTTCAAGTGGTCCGACGTCCGTCAATTGTCGTTTGATGTCCTGTCCCTGCTTTCTTCCGTCTGACACGAAGAATAACAGAAAGACAATAAAGAGCTACTTGCCAGTGAAGGTTAGAGTTCAACGAATTATGTAATTAATGAGTAAATAAATAGCTAACACTTTATGTCGTCGAATTCCAACTCATTATTTAAAAAATGCTTTGAAAAATAAACTTTTTTTTTTTGCAACGATAAAAGCGTTTGACGTTAACCAGAGCTATCCGCACCACTGGTCAGCCGACGGTCATGAGCACGTGTTCCTGGGCGGCCAGTCGCTTCTTTATCAGCAGATTGACCTTCGAGCATTTTAGTGTTTCTATTTTCAATCAATCACCAGAAAAAAAAAGTTTTAAAGTTTGTTTACAGAAACCCTCGCTGGTCACAATAAAGAAACCGGAAAGGATGTCCACTTTGTCCGTTACCAGCCGGCCAATGCAGACGTAGTTTAGATAAAATAATAAGTGTGATGACTGCTGACCTGTAGTCCGAACAAGAATAAACCATTAGTGCGTATACTTGACCATACGTTACAGACAAGCAAACGGGGTCCGAGAGGCAGCGGATCCAAACCAAACCCAGAAAGATGTCATAATGTTGAAAACGCCTGGCAGAATTTTACAGTCTCAAATAAATGTATCACTGGAATCGGTTAAAGTACAAATAAGATATGTTTAGACTAATGGAATTCTGCAGAGCAATTATCGCGGGACATTTAGAACATGTGATTGGATGAAACTGCCTGATTAGTTACTTAATATGTGATATGTAAGGAATTTTCATTACCCCTAGCTTATATCATAACTCGCTCACAGTGACCTATATTAGAAAGGTTTAGAAGCGACACTGCATGTCACAGTTTATCATATCAAATAATTCAATTTCTTTCTCGCGAAAGTCTTCAAATTGAGTATGAATTGTCATCATTCCCTATCTTCACGAAAGAGACAGGTTTACAATTATCAAAAGTTTTTCTTTAAGAACTTAATGTATACGTTTCTATGGATCTGTGCATGATCTAGAAGAATATTTTGAGTCCCTAGTTGATGGGACTGTTGATGGAGAGGATTCCTCGTGAAAATCCCGGGGTCCGAGATTTCCAGTGCGTATCAAGGAGTCCGAGATTCCCGACCCTGTCTATCCCGGAGTCCGCGAGTCTAGGATAAAATGCCCCATGCCGTAACCCCAGAAAATGGCCGACTGTGCTGTGGGGCCTAAGCCTGTTGATCTACAGATAAATCAGTGATTTGTATCTATCCTAAATCAGTATCATTGAAATCGAACGGCCGGGACAAAAGGGAAGATTGACCCCTGGGGTCAACTAGTGGTCAAGATTTACTGTCGCACAATTGATTACCGAGATGGACAGATAATAGTCCACCCATGTATGTTAATAAATAAACATTTCGAAAAGGGGAGGATTGGGTCAAATGAGATTGTACTTTCTAAGTTACGGAACCGGTCACAACCGTCTCCAAACCGGAACAACAGTCCGTTTATATACTATATAAACAAAGTATACAAGAGTTACATATATATAAATGTCCCAAGTTCATTGTATAAAGAATTGATAAAGACAAAGTACCGACGTTAATCACTGATCAAAACTATACAATGTTTCCCTTTCATTATATACCAGCTGGACAGGTCTGCGGCGGACAAGACATAGCTTCAACAAATATGTTGACAAGGTCGTGAGGCCAATGACTCGGGGCATATTTCTACAACAATGTACCATAGAGTTACCTAACCTGTTGATACAAATGGAGCAATGTGTTTAACATCGTAACAAGGAAGTTTGAGAAATCAATTTAAGATATTGGTCTCCGGCAATGCAAACATAAACGTAATGTTTGGACTGTATGGCACCGGATACAGGTTCGATTCAATTATCGGCGTTTTTATTAACGCCCAAGGCTGGTGATAATGGAGCACAAACTGTTTTGTCGGACCTACAATAGGGGCCGATCATAGCCAATGTTAACGGACGTGATTTATATTTGAGCAAGATTTAGGTTATCGATAGGGCCGACATGTTGATATGATGTTACGTCATAGTCTTTCGTCAACCCCTCGCGTCACACGCTATTCACCGACATGGGGCGGCGTTTACCCAAATGTGGTATCTTAACACTATCAGGTAGAGATGACATGATAAATGATATATGTCCATTGATCTGTACTGTTTTTGAACAAGGCAGCAACTTAAAATATCATGAAATGTCACAAAATAGGACTCCTCTAACGCTAGATCAGAAATAACATTATTGTATGTTTACGATCATAAAGCGCTTTAGATGCGTGTCTGTATAACTGAAATCCCCTCATTTTATTTCTTAATCTAATAATATATTCCATTAACATGTTCAATAAATTTAATCTGTTGGATTAAAGCAATATTTTATCGCACGTCTTAGCTGTAGAGTCAGTAGGGCGTATGTAGCTGCGAAGTGTAGAGTTAGACGTGCGCACTATAAAAGTGGAACACTTGGGGTGCAGTTAAAATCTACAACAAGGCATTTCTGATTTTTTTTTGGTTCAGTAGACCTTAAAGTGATTTCTGTCTATACTTACAATCGCTCCATTTCTGTAAGGTCCTCGAACGACCCCCTCTCTATTGTGTGTATTTGATTTTCCAACAATAATCTGAAATAAAAACAAAATACAAAATGTACATTCAAGCTTGAAAATATCGATATAATGCATGTTTTAATCTGATGAAGTCTATTGTTTTTTTCTGAAGGGAATATTTCACTTGATGGTAATATTAAACTTAATGGTATACTAATTAAAAACTTATGCTTGCGGTGTAAAGTAACCACAAAAGGAACCACTGTCCTTCAAACAAAACTTTTTAACACCGAAAAGAAATCAATCGAACAAAAGACAACTTAACAATCGATTAAGTATTAAGGTAATACCAGAGACAATCCGAAGGTAATCTGATCCACTCGGAATGTCACTGATTACAAGGTAATATTCGCGCTGGGTGGCGGGTCAACCCTTTTATACGAAACCCTTCATGACGATTAAAGATGTTTTTAACACGTGTCTAATTTCTAATGAACTCTATTCAACACGTTCTAACGTTGCGCAGATCAGTCAGCTTGATGATATTTATTGAGAATTTATTTGTTTTAATTGAAGTATAAATGGAATAAGGTACGTTTATATATCACACTTTTTTTTAATAAAACAACATTTTTTTAAACAAAGCAAAAACAACATTGAAAGTTCACATAGTAAGCTTTTTCATAAATAAAATTTCAAACACAAAACGAAAATGTATAACAATACAGTGGTATTTTAAAAGACAAGCTTGTCGAGTTTTTAAAGACGAGAACCTACAGTAGAGTACTTTAAAGAGATTGATTAGATTTTTAAAAAGATTTCCCCGTCAAGCAGAGTCGAGAACAGATAAAACACTAATATGGTTACGCACGTCGTTTCAAATTTCACGAAATCAAAAAGTTGGTTGTAAAACGAATCTGTGAATCCTTTGAGCTTAGAAATGGCGTAGTGGTTTTGCACCTGGATGGGAATTAACGCTTTAACCAGATTCCTGGTTTAACGATTCGAACTTCACGCAAAGTTGAAAGGAAATCGTTGATACAGAAAACATACATTCATCGACTCGATCTTTATCACTTTTCCGGAAGTTCGTTTTGTTTTGTTTAAGTTTCAGTCCGGGTTTTTAAATTAAAAGCTAGATGATCTGGTATCCTCTTCACTCCGCAAATTACGTCATCAGATTTATCTACAATGACACACTGTTGACTGGGCGGGAGTCGCTATTCAGACATGGATTTGGTTTGGTATTGTTTAACGTTCTATCAACAGCTAAGGTCATTTAAGGACGTGTTTTGGGAGGTTGTGGTTTGTTTGTATTTGATAGCCGATTTTATAGTGCTACCTCACTGAAGCATACTGTCGAAGACACCCAATAGGGCATCTCATCCAGTCATATTATACTACCACTGGACGGAGCGCTTAGCAAAAGTAGCAACTACCATTTTAAGAGACTCTGGTATGTCTCGGCCAGGGGACAGAAACCAAAGCCTTCCTCACAGCGGCGAACGCTCAACTAAAGGCCAAAGTGATGCATTGTCAATGGAGACATATGGAAGAAGAAAGTTAAGAAAGAGGAGAAAAGATAAGATCCTTCAGTGGCCTCTTTCGATCATGCAATATGGGGACAGCAGGTACAATTTTTAGCCCTCCGTGTTGGACAGAAACACACGACATGTAGTAATATGACCGCAGATAAGCCCACGACCTACTGTTATCGGAAGCGATGCAGTGATTTGGGTTAAGCTCCCTCCTTTAGGTTTCTTAATCAGATGTTAATTAATATATGTAATTCCACGTATTGTTATCTGTTAGTCAACGACGAGCGCATTAACAGAAAAGTCTTTAAAATTCTTCGTCCTCCGACACAAACGATTTCAAATCTGCTGTTCCTTTTTAGATTATTTTCAAATCACGTAATCGAGTAGTTCACGTATACACTTTTTCTAATCTAATGGCTCCACAAATCTTGATCCGAGTTGTTATTTTTCTTCCGCATGAGTAAATATTTTATGAATTAACTGTTCTAGACATATCGGTTTACGATGGTAGCTGCCACAAGTCAGGTAAAAGTCACATACCTGCGGGCATGCGTAGATACCATCTACTTGGACTTGGTATCACTAGATAGAAACTTAGTGTCCATTATTTGTCTGGGTCCTACAGACTCCCTTATGCACCACCCGTACCGCCCGTATACCACTAGTTAGAGTACCTCCACTGTTGAAGTGTACAAACGGAGGAGGAGGGAGATATGAAAGAATTTCCATTCAAAAACTTCAGATACAATGTGATTTATAATTAAGTTTGACGTTAATATGATGTACCGAAGTATCTGTACAAAGCATTTGACATTATTTTCCTCTCGTATCGGTTACTCATTGAGATAAGTGTACGACACTCTACAATTGTCCATTTTCACGCAGATCAGATTACACGACGTGAACTCTTAGTTCTAACATCGCGTTTCTCTCCAGTTTGCATTACAGAGTTACGTATTTTCCGCCCATTTAGTGATACTCTAGCTTGAATTTCATAATAACGGCACCAAAATCGTAAATCCAGACCAAGATTAGGCAAGTCTCTGGGGATAGGTTAAAAGGTAAGCCTAAATCTCGGATAACCGATTGATATTGGGCATTAATCACACCTATATGTATCAGATGGTGTAAGGTTAGAAATTCAAGTTTTCGGTCCACTTTTAGTTTCTAAATGGAGAAAACCAACATAAAAGAAATTGTTATAAAGCCAACTTCAATTCTGACTTATAATGGTATTGATTTAATCGAAGTTTTTAATACTGGTATTTAATTCCTGATAGGGGTTAAAAGTCGCAATTTATAAACAATTTGCTAAACTTCTATTTATCTTACCAGATTAAAGTCAGGAACTTTACTGATGAGATTTCCAAAAAGTTAAAAGTTGACCTGGGTGCGGTTGCAAAATATTAAAAAATAGTACAGAATATCTTAATAGTATAAAGAATATTTGTTATTATTTTTGATCAAAGCCGATAGTGGTGCCAACTGTCTATGAAAGAAAGTGCTTACATATTGAAAATCGCTTAATCATGAAGCAGAAATGTAGGACTGGCTTTACGGAACACGCCCAGAAAAAAACAATATTTCAATTTAGAAAGCGATGGGAAAGCTGTCCTCTCCTAATATATATATATATAGTATGTAATCTATTTTCTATAAATTGACGATTTTTTCGAGAAGGCAAAAAGATTATGTCCAGTATGGGCAAAACGTCTAACGAATGGTGTTTGGAGATCGAGGAAACTCGGGCTACATAACGCAAGACGCGAATTAATACGAGTGACTTCATTGACAGCAATTTCCTGGCTTATCTAACCTATTGCGATATTTATTTATGATGAAGAGGTTTTCACACCGGCCCAGAATATTGTCTTTGTTGGGGTATATTCACACAAACTCACTATAAGTAAACAACCGTGTTTCGGTAATGATTTATTACGTCATCAATATTGGTTCTGTATGAGTATCGATCTCCGGAGTCTAAGACAGAGGGTCAACATATCACATGGGTGCCAACATTTTAATGAATGCATTGTTAGTTTTAACAAGCATTTCTGGAAATTGAATATTGTTGTTAAGTCACGTCTCCCACATTATCATGGTATAGTGACATTATTTTTGTAAATATCACTTCCAATGAGGTTGGACAAAAAACGTTTTTTGGGCAAAAAATCTACATCGTTTTATTTTTGATTAACTTTGTACAGTGTGTGAGTTGACAAATACCTTAGCATCAAACAGTCATATTGCCCTACCCGATAGTGCCTAAACCTCGCTGATTGTTTCTCATGTTTGAAAGTTACGCGCGGACGGAAACAATAGAGGAACGTATTACGAACGGGTGCAAAATTGTCTGATATTTGCAGAAAGGATTATATTTATCGGGCACTTAAGCCTTCGACTACGCATTCCCGTGTTTATGATAGCCCCAGTCTTTGTTCACGTGAGAAGAACTCGAGAGAAATTGAAATATTTCTATGGTATATTACAGATTTAAATTGTATGCAAAGTTTGCCAAATACTTATAACCGTCAAATAAGCACGGATATTGCTAACGATAACCCACGGATACTAAATAGAGGGGATTTTGTTGAGGGTGTTTTGTTTGAACAAGAAAAATGGCGAGATGGCCATTGGAAACACTAACTGTATGTACTCTGGGATTATTGGGCGCTTATACTGCTATTTCGAGTATCTAATTTGTTTTTACTGTACTGTGTTCGTTTCCAGAGAAGAACAGGGGAGCTGGAGATTGCCGCATTTTCTGTAAACAATTTTCTTTTGCTGTTATTATTTGTTTTGTTACCGGCGAAGTCTTCATATCCATGTCAGAACCTGGCCATAGTACGTATACTGTCGTAGACCACCAGGTGGCGTGTGATGCCGTGCCTACAATGCACGTGCTGTATAATCGTTACCCACTGCCCTACGGTGTCAAAACATTTTTCGATGGTAAATACTCTTGTAGAACCTAATAAAAAGTAATACGACCATACATTTCATTGTCTTTTTGTGTTTCACCTTTTGTCCACATTGAATCTAAATCAGTTCTTCACAGACATTGAAACACTAACAAAAACAAGAAAAACGAGCCCAACCTATACCACACGTGCATTCCCGATAGGCGTTATCATCGCCCTAACGACAATAACGACGACGTTTACAACTCCAGACGACACTCTCGGCACATACAGGAACAGACAGAGGTCTGGTAAGGTATCTCGTTCACATGAGAACCTCGATCCAAGGGTATGCAGAATACAGTAGTCTTCTCTCCTTTGGTATGCAGAACACTTACTCGGGGCTGATGGGGGACATCTGTTTTTACATCAGTTAACTACTACGTTTAAACACCGTGAAATCTACTTAGCGTGTCCCTCGCTACACGTCTATACGTAGCTGGGAGGTTTGTATAATCTCTCCCCCTCCCATGTCGTCCCTCGCGAAGAAGACTAAGGGATTAACACATCAAAGAACTATATATTGTATAACGATATCGTGTGTATCGATAAACAGATATGTTATTGTTTTTGTTTTCCATACACTTCTTTGACTTTGTCTATTTATAGATAAATCTGAGGTTGGTAAACTAAAGTATCCACCTCATGTCAAAACATTGTGATATTAGATACAATACAGATATCTATGAATTAAACCAGAGTAGATCTATGAATTATACCAAAGTAGATCTATGAATTATACCAGAGTAGATATATGAAATATACTAAATCATTCGATCCCATGTCTATTTTTAACAAATGCAAATGACATATACGATACTGATTTATTTCTAAACCAGATACATTGTACCTGCGTGGCATTGAAATATAGGGTAAATATTTATCTATTATTCTATTATGTATTAGTTAGCCTTTCTTTACTTACAGATTTCGAAGTTGACGATATCCTTCAAAGTCCCTTCTTCTTATAATTGTAATATTGTTGCCTTGTAAATCTCTGAAATGATAAAAGTGAAAAAATAAAATAGATATGCATCCATATAGATATCAAACCATACAAAGCTGTCATCCTGACCTCGTACTACCACACAACAGTGGGACACAATGTAGTGGGACACAACAAAGTAGTGGGACACAAGGCAGTGGGACAAAAGGTAGTATGGGACACAGGGCAGTGGGACAAAAGGTAGTGTGGGACACAAGACAGTGGGACAAAAGGTAGTGTGGGACACAAAGCATAGAACACAACAGAGTAGTGGGACAATGGGACATAGCAAGGTAGTGTGAGACACAAGGTAGTGGGACACAAGGAAATGGGATACAGCAAGGTAGTGTAACACAACAAAGCAGTGGAACACCAGGTAGTGTGGGAAACAAAGCAGTGCGACACGGCAAAGTAGCGGGACACAAGACAGTGGGACACAAGGTAGTGGGACACAAGGTAGCGAGACACTGCATGTGATCATCATATACTACTAACTTTAGTAATATACCAATATTTGACTTGTTACAGTGTATTTTGTGCATGATATTCACTTTAATAACGAAGTCATGTTCATTGTACTTATTTGCTTAAAAGATATCAATAGATTTAATGTAAATTGTTGGTACTGGTGTGGAACACGAAATTGTGTATTGACACCTTATATATTGATGTTGTTTTCTTATGTATATTATATTTATATCTTTATATTATATCACAAATGCTGCCATTTGTAAATACTATTGTATACATGTTTATGGAAAATGACGTGTCCAATTCCTTTTGAATATTTTCAAATAAAATATGTTTAAACTAAACTAAACACAGCAAAGTAGTGACGTATAGCAAGGCAGTAAATGTACAACCGATATTTTACTTATAGTCCTTATAGTTCTTTAAATATCAGTTAAATATCGCTCTATTTTATATTAATAGATATTACATATTTCCCTTTTTTTACCAGAATTATCGGATATGAAATTTTTTGTTTATAGTTATCAAGATAAGCAAGTCATAATATGTCTCTAGCACGTATAGCCATGTATTAGGTAAATGAAATTCGTACACACAAGTTCTCAATTATTATTCCAATCCTTAATATAAGATTTAGATATACTATTTATAATCTTTTTTTGTTTTGGTACATGTATAAATGACGTTCACTTCTCTTTCTGGCTACAAAAGTCCCTTTTGTCTGAGTGAAGTAGGAGCAGGCACATCAAATGTAGTTAATATGTCTACGGGCAAATCAGCAATTAGTGTGTGTAGGTCTGTCGAGTGTCAGTACATGTATACATGCAGACCTACCCCGAGTCGTAACTCCTGTTTTATGTTTCTCACGTGCATGAGAGCGCGCAAATAATTCAAAATACAGAGAGCGCTCTGCTACAGGTATCTGTGTAGTTTATGGTAGATATGCCTTAGTTTTATCAATTATCTCTAACTCAATGTTAATCCTACAATATATTAGAGAGCCCGTCGTATCGCGAGCACGTCACGTGAAACGCGAAAATATAGAGCTTCCGCGTTATCGGGGCGATCACCAATTATTGGAGCTATGGACGCGCATACATCTATATTAATTTTTGAGACCTACTCCAAACAAATTATTTATTGGGGCCACGTGATTTTATTTAGCGCGTGCATTTATCAAAACCTACAGTAAGACCACTTGAGCTTTATCAACAGCGCCCCATACTTTTATCTATATTAATTTTTAGACTATACGTGAAGTCAAAATGATGGCCAACTCCTGTCGCCTTGGCGCGCGGAGAAGTCAGCAAACACGTGCACACATGCGTTTTACACTACCGAGTTTGTCTGTAAAAGTATTTTGTTTACAGTTTTGTGAGATGAGATGTCCATGCAAAGCTTATCTCGAGTAGGGAGGATTTTCTGAGGTCTGGATGATATTGACTGTACCGGTGGCGAAGCGTACACGAGGGGCGAGAAAAACATGGGCCTTATGTCCAAGACTTTCTTGCGTTCATACTTTTCATTCCAACTTTCTTTCAAACGTGTTGGCCAATGAACGCCACCCGTCTTTCTATTGCTAAACTTAATTTTATTCAGAACACGTCCATATTAACACGCAATACATGGATAGTATACAGACACATGTACAGATATCTAGGATCGTGAATCTCTAAGATGTACAACTCGACACAGGGACTTGGCACGGTTCAGACATTATATTTAAAATTTCAGTATCTATAATACATAATTATACGGTATTAACTGTGGGTTGGAAATTCGTGTCAAACCCCTATGGTACTCGGTACACATTTTCACGCCTGTTTATTTTTTCTACTTTCAAACAAAACTGACATTCACTCTGCTCGTTTTAGATTAAGAATGTTTTTGAGAAAGTTTTGCTTGATGTGCACGCTGTGACGTGTAAGTAAAGGCGACCACCATTTATTTTGTACCGTACATGCTGGTTGTAGTTTTGGATTAAAACCCGAGATTTGACAAACTCTGTACGGGTGAGTGATATGTCATGGGGACTGATGATAACACACTCTTTGTGTCTCGCTTTCTCTCACATCTTATCTGCCCTGAAACGTCGCACGTGCTGCGTTCTTCTTAAAAGCTATGTTAATTATCGGTGACGTAGGATTTCTGTGACATACATCTTGCGGGTATTAACGTAATACTACTTGTAAACACCAGTACGACCTCCTCCCTGCCACACCATGCCTTTCCCAACAAGACAAGCGAGCTTTTGACTTTAACTGTAAAACATAACTTCGGGATTTGCACGTGCATTGTCTATATATTTTTATCGATTTAATAAAGATATGTAGCAACAAGTTCAAGTTCTTTATTAACTTTGAGTCTTCCCACTCATCAGTATCCTTCACATACACTTTGAATTCGTAAGGTACAATAGAGTCCGAAAAGTTACCGACACGAGTAAGATGTAGATTATAATTATATGTACGGTTAAATTTTGGAGTAAGTATAACAATGGCTATTTTGCATACTTTGTGAACTTATTGTTTCATTGTTCCTATTATTAAAGTACTTAGTAAAAAATTGACATGAAATTAATCGGATCTAAAAGACATTAGATTGGAATGTCTGTTGTATAACGATTATAAATCTAGTAAATACCCAGTGTATAACACACGAGACTTAGAGGTGTTCGTAGTGGTTGAACACCAATTATATATAATTATTGACTGATAATAAATGTTGTAGGTGTAGACTTACCTGTATATTATTGTGTTACAGGTGAGATAAATATACGTGTAATTCACTGGCGACACTTGATTGGGGAGTATTAAATACACTGTGAGGGTATATAGTAAGTCTGTAGGAGATGAATGAGGGTGTCCATTTCAGGCAATAAAGGGATACAAACAGAAGGGATTCTCGTGATTAATAATAACTGTTTTTATGAATCAGAAATTGTACTTTAGCGGATTAGAAAACAATTTTATGACAACCGAAATGAAATCGATGATATATCTATTGAGATCTAGTGTCAGACGGTGATAGATAGGTAACGTGCTGAACTAACCAATATTCTTTTAAATATCGCATTGGAATGCCGAGATAGCCAGCGAGTACCAGAACTATTATTTACAAATAAGATATATTTGTAATGATACCAGGAATACGATACGGTCCCTAATCCCCTAGGATACCGTAATGACGATGGTTAGATAAGATTAAATTGCTGGTGATATTTCAATAACCGGTCGATATTTTGTGATGTCCCAGGGGGTATAAAACTCGTTTTAAAAATATTGTCATGTCATTTCTGTAACGTCTTGAGGCCATATTGTAAATCAACAGTTTATAACGTCTGTCAACACACAGGTTTTGGATTATTTAATGGTGCAATCAGGTTACGTAACAAAAATATCATAAACCTGCCAGGGATATATCTAGGTTTTAACATTTGGCGACAACTTAAAAAATGAATGGGCTGAGTTCTTCTGTCATTCTTCTTCAAATTTATGTAAAGGGCCAACATTAATTAGAAATGAATCTGAATTCTCATTAGCAATTCCATTAGTGTACTCTAATGTAATGGCACGAAATACTACTGTCTGTCAGACGTAAAGGAAAGTCGGACAGATGTAAATAATATATATAACATATACTTGGTCAAATTAGATTCAACTGTTTAAATCGTTTTGAAATATTTGATGTTATCAAACATCACTAAATATTTGATAGGTTTTTGAAAATTATCTTAAATAGTCTGCCAAGACTTGAATTTTCATTTACTGGCTTTAAATTATTTTTGGATACTTTATGCATGGCGTTACATTGTATATACAGAATGTATACAATGCTATTTTAATTTCTGTGAAAGAATCTATACGGCATCAGTTCAGAGGCTCTGTGCTATATCATTTGTTGATAAATTGGTTTGCTTTTGAGAGAAAATACACGATACCCCTATCATTTGTTTGGTTCCAGATGTAAATAAATTTATTTTTGTGGAAAGTGTTGCCTTTTATTGTTTCTTTGACAGAAAGACGGGACTTTGTGGAATACATTTTTGTGTCAAGACGACACTTGACAAAAACACTGGAATGTGTACTTAACGGAAAGGAAACTGGTCTAGAGACATCAAATATGTAAAAACGCCACAAAAGACGTCTCGCTGTAAAGCTAGTATTGTCTAGGAATACACAAATAGGGGCAAAGAGCTATATCTCGAGTCGTTAACACGAGATATATACGATGTAAAAAACACTCCACAATCCGCCCTGGTGTATTGGGGTCTCTCGACACTCTATTCTCGCCTTAACATGTAAAATTTAATTGGGACATTTGAATTTTTTACCTACACTTTGAAATTGAATTTTCTAAAGGGACAGCCTCTCTGGATTAAGGCCAGAAATACATTAGTGGTTTATATTGCACGTGCCAATCTAGCGCCTGTATATATACAATTTATTGATATATACAAACGAGATTTTAATTACATTTGTTTAACTACACTTCATGTGTTCCAGAATACACACCACATTCCTTGAAATCATTGAATGTTATAGATTTATGTAATATTTTTCTTACGTTATATATAGTTTGCGTTCTTTGAAAATCAATAAATTAGTGATCTTATTGATGAATTAGAGATGTTTT
Source organism: Pecten maximus (assembly GCF_902652985.1). Classification (NCBI taxonomy): domain Eukaryota; kingdom Metazoa; phylum Mollusca; class Bivalvia; order Pectinida; family Pectinidae; genus Pecten; species Pecten maximus. The sequence goes on from NC_047026.1 coordinate 25,564,916, forward strand.
TGTTGGATTTTGAGAAATACTTACATTTTATGTGTTTGTTTCGGCATATCCTGGGGAACATTGTTGAATCCTCTAAATGCACAATTAACAGTTTTCCCTTCACAGACACATTTCTCGGGACAACCTCCATACACACATTCTATACAACTTATAAGTATACAAACACAGTAAATCCAAAACGAAAAATCCATGTTGAATTTTAAATATCCTTTGGGTTTCATCTTGCCTTTTTTACAAATTTATTTATTTATTTATTTTTTTGAAAAAAAAATATATCACAAAAAATATCTAGTATTAATTTTAAAATATTAATCCATGTCGATATGATGATTGCACTACATCGTAAGTTTTCCACCGAGAGTGGATACCAATCCTTGCTGTGTGAGTGTCGAGGTACCGATACAGTGATACACTATAAACGGGGTTTATCAATAACACTCACAATCACATTACTACCCCTTTAACGCTAAGACAGAGATATATAAATCCCCGAGGCACTCGACGAAAAGCTACAATCCGCTAGACTGCTGTACAGGTATATATAGCACACGAATAATCCGAAAACCTTATGGATGCACCACGATGTTACAATCGGTGTATTTCCAACTTTTTTTTGTTGAATTTTCCCCTCACAACCTAGGTAAATCCATTTGTTGTTGTTCCGTACAGTCCATACCGTTAGCCTGACCATATACTACACACGCCGAGCTTGGTACGGTCCATTGCCATGTGGGGGAGATAACTAAGTTTGTACACACTAAACTCTGAGCCAATCCGGTCTCGTCCGTACGCTCGTCGGAACGCGGGACTGTCAAACCTATTCACTCGGAGCAAACGGTTATACACTTAATTAAAAAAAATTCGTTACTTTACGAAATTGTTTGGATCTTTGTTTAAAATCAATATTTCAAATTGTTTTAAATATTTCGCTTTTTACAAATTTCAGTTTAGGAAAACATGTTTTATAAATGATTTACAAAATGTTCGAAAAAAAAACCGTCCACACTTGTTTGAATTAAGTAAAATACTCAAAACACATTATACATAGCTTCACGTCACTATCGAAAGCTACCTTTTATTATCCTTTCACCAAAAAATAATGTTTACTGTGCGTTTTAATTAAGTTACGCAAGTGGCAATTAAAATATCTGTACCGTAATTAAATAGTGTGTTATTTAAGTCTCAAGATGTCAAAATTCAACTGCATGCTTTAATTATAAACATTCCGTTTGTAATACCAGAAGCATCCTTACATTTGATATAATCTTACCTATCAACAATTAGAGAAAAGTGTCTCGCATTCTCGTAACATTATCAATGTACATTAGATTGTACATATTATAGATAATTAGCTCGATACTTGTCTGACGGAAAACATATACAATAAAATGTTTGTTTTCGTCGCTTATCTCTTTAGACTTTTACCTCGACACTTATAATTATCAAACAATTAGCATATTTAATTCCAAACGTCCATATATTTCGGGAGATCTAAATACATGTCGTGGGAAACTCGACCAGCAATCTCAAAGCTTGGTCTTATCTTATGTTATGTCTGTCCTGGAAGCTTAATTAAAAAGTGTTGTGTACTACATCTCGTCATATTTAGGACAACTGTATACAGGTATGTGAGGTTATCAGTTAGCTGGATTGGTAAGTATATATACTAACTGTACCTGGACCCACACACACTCCCGACGTCTGTCGGGTACGGCCTGGGAATGACACGAGTCACTCGTATACCCAGAGTCGGTTTACAGATGACAGGACGATTTTACTCCAGGTAATCAAGACACAACTCCTGTTATATTAGCTGAAATTATCGGACTCGTTAACGGACAGTTGGGTATATAAATATCTGGGTCCAGTTGTTCAATAGGTGATTAGCTTAATCACTTGATTAGTAAAAAAATCATTTCTCATTTCTTGCAAAACCTGTGAGTATATTGTCTTGAAATTATGCCAGTTGGAAGAGAACTAAGAATTACAGAATTTCATAAAGTTTTGTCAAGCAAGTTCTACCAGAAATTTTTATATCAGGATTTGAAAAATGTTGTTAAAATGTGATTAGCCTAATTACCTTTTGAACAACTGGGCCCAGTGAACGTCGCTGATTGAGTAATTAGTAGATTATATTATTCAGATTAGGTCATCTTAATCCTCTCTTTACTTAAAATCACCATTTTCAGTCGTGTACAATTATAAAAAATATGAGATTACATCGATTTTTCATTTGTCCATTAAATATGGAAGTCTTCACAACCTGCAGCTTCCAGATTCACCTCTTAACTTTTCATCCACGGATGAAGAACTGATTTCACAAATAAAATACAACATGAAACGAATAGCATATCTGAGGTAATTTTATTAAATATGGTAAGCATTGGCCCATACATAAATTTGCACTTGGTTTGTCAGTTTTTGATAGTTAATGCTACATTACCACTTTTCCCTCTCGTTATCCAGATTATGTTCAAAATTCAATATAATAGAAGGAAGTGATTGACAGCAGAATAGCCTAACTCTCTCGGCCTTTAATAACTCACCGTTACGGGGAAGGATTTTACACCTGTAATCGGCAACATCAAAGGAAACACCTTTATTTTTGCTACACACAGTCGTCAATTTCACTCCTGGAGTTAAACATGTAGTAACGACCTATAGGGAGCGTGTAGCGAGTATCACGTCCGACATAGATACATATTATACTGTACCTCCTTCGTCTTGTGGAGGAGATTTGGGTATTGTGTGTCGGAGATGGATAAATGTGTCATATTTGTCTGGGTAGAATGTTTTGCTGTTTTCATCTACATTTATTGCAAATCTTCTATAAATTTTAGCCGGGCGTACGTATATTTTAATTTAGATTGAAGTATTGTCAGCATGCAATTGTGCATCTTTTGTGCTTTATGGACGATCCTAATTTGTATATAATGATGGTATACCTATACATAAAACACCAATGTTATAACTGCACATCACGCGACATGGGGTTTGACACTAACCTAACATGTAAGTCGTGGTGTGACAGGACGACAACAAAATAATGAAATGTAATTTTAGTAAAAGTAATAACGCATGGTGAATTTGTGTACAGATCATTTATGGATTGATCGATTTCCACGCTAGGTCATGCGTGAGTGACAGACGAAACTACAAAGGTGATACCTGTACCTACAGTCAGAACAATATCACAATGCTGATAATTCCAGGTATATGATTTACCTGCTGCGTTACGTAGACATCACAACGGGTTACGTCACCTCGACTCACTGCTAATGGCAGAACAAATAACGGTCGCGACGGTCATTCAATCGCCAATTACGGACGAGACTGACCACCAAGACTGACCACCGCAGACAGGGTAATCAATAAGTTATTTATCACGAAAGGGCGGATTTCACACCTGTCCACGCCTAAACGAATCTTTGTATACCAGAGTTACTCTCCTTCATCAAACAACACTTTATAAGATGGCATACCAAGCTCACCTGTTCATCTATGTGATGTAATTTGTACTTTCAGTTTAAATCTATTGTTATTCTATTGATTCAATTAAGAATTAAAAACAATAATCACAAAGTTAAGTATTTTTTTGTGTATTTCCGAGTTCAGGTATCGTATTACAGATATGTTTAATCCGTGTTATACCTGAATAAATGAGATTTTAATCTAAATCCGTGATAAGACGGAAAATTATCTTTGTAAGAGATTATACTTTTGATAGGTAAATTCAGACCGCGTCATACAGTATTAACGGAAAATCACACGGACTTATATTCTATTCTAAGCCCGTATAAAAACCCACTTTTAAAATATGAAACAATTAAGTCACCTCCAAATTTTCGCGTTAGCTTTTGGAAACTGCAGGAACAAGACAGATTTGACAGATTTTGGTCGGAGATGAAGAAAGATGTTACGAGATTCAAATAAACTTATTTATTGGTACAACAACTAGCAGAAATCTAAGTCAGATTGATACTTGCATTTTTTCACTGACTTGGATTCGAATTTAAATCCGCGTTGTTTTTTTTACTGTTATATATGTCTGCATAAAAAAATGTATAAAATGACACGGTATGAAAATATATCTAATTAACACTAACAACAGAAAAGAACATTTATTACATTTTTACCAGTGAAATATCAAAAATTATTCATTCTATAAAAGTGAAAATATGATCACTTTTGCTGATTTGACCAATCAAATTAATGATTAGAAAATACCAAAATAATTGACCAATCAGAAAGCCCGACATATATGTCAGCACCTGGACAGGGAGAACTACTTTTTTTGTATGCAAACTTTTGCTGTAGGCCTAGTTAGCATACGGGGTAGGTTTTTCGTTGATAAAAAATGTAATAAACAGAATATCTAACAGTGTCTTCAGTAATACCAAATATATTTCACTCGTTTGGCTAATATTTTGATATTTTTCACTGGTGATGCGCACTCGTGAAAAATATCAAAATATTAGCCCCACTCGTGAAATATATTTGGTATTACTGAAGACACTGTTAGATATCCTCTATATAACAGCGTCGATGATTGCTAATCAGCCAAAAGTTACGTAACAAATGATGACGCGGATCACGATAGAATTTCTTCTTAAAACAGTTAATTATTTATTTACTTTAAATTTAAAAGATGTAAGAGAACCTCAGACCTTTTGAGGGTGGTAATATCTTAATGTATGTTATTTTAGTTATGTATAAAAATATACTCTTACTTTCAATCGATCATAATTACTCTGTGTCGGAGACATAGCCTCTTTAAAATGTAACAAATCCATGTGTTTATTGGTGTGATATCATAGTAACTCGTTAAATAGAACGGAACTTGTCTCTAACAGTTTACACGTAACACACTCTGGGAAGGACAAAATACACGTATGAGTTCCCATGTCCACGTGATCAGACAGGTACAATATGACTTATTATGTCTCTAACAGCAGCCGAGACCTCCCCGGAATGGCCCTGGTTAGTCCTACGTACCATAGATATACATATGTGTATAAATAAACCTATAAATCATAAATTATGTAAACAGTTTGTTACACAGGATTGTTTTAAATATCGTAATTTAATAACGTGCTTATCAATTAGCTACGTAATTAATAAATGACGTGTACAGAAACTACCCCACAGACAACAGATCAATGTACAGGAGGAGTCCATCCAACCCGTGGGGAGGGGGAGAGGCAGGTTAAGTTAAGAAAAGGGGACGCTCAATAAAGTCTAATGTAGCAGAAATATATGGGTATTTAATAACAAGTCGATTTTGTACAATTACTGATCTTTATCGTATCAAATCATTGCAGAACGAAAATAAACGAAATAAATTATATTAGTTGCAATTTTACAATAATGTCCACCCTCATTTTGTATTTTGATTCCCCCTACTTTCCCACCCCTAAGATCTGCATGTATTACATAACAATCGCTCAGAGGCAATTTAGGATGTATCTTTATTGTAAATCTTTGATCGTTGAGTTTATCAGACATTATAATGCCATTATTGGAAATACGATGAGATTAAAATCACATTTGATACAAATATATAAGTTAAACGTAGCAGACGGTTAAAGGAACACAAGGGAAATGTAACTGTATAGGGTCCAGAGTCGTAACTCCTGTCACTTTATGTGTGATTAAGGAACGACAACTCTTCGTAGAGATTGGGCAATCGGAAATTCGAACCTTCGGAAACGAGGACCTACCTTGCAGTATTTTGTTGTTTACAGAGAATGCCATAAAATTATGTTCCCGATGAAAAAAATGCGTACACATTCTCCAAGGGTGCATAGCATTCACTTCCATGTAGCTTATATGATAACGACCACGTGACGTCAAAACTGTTGTTTACTTCGACGTCCATGCTAATTTCTAAGATTGCGGTTTCTTTCTGGATATTTCGGTTGCTAACTTTTACCACAAAGTTGGATAACACTTATTCCGTCATATTTCACACTTTTCTGTACCGTGTAATTAACTGGCAGGTAAACGTCTGAAATGTACAGATTTTCCACTTAAAACATTCTTCTCATGATGACTGAGATAAAATTAATTTTGATAACTTGTAAAACGTGTTCCTTTAACTACACCTAGATTACAAATCGTCCCTGAGACAAAGAAGAATGTGTGTAATCCAAACAATGTACCCCCTATATTTCCGAACACCACCAGAGGGAGGGTATCGATGACCTTGTGACCTGCCGTGTTCCAGGACCGGAACCAGTGACCTATGACCTATACGATTACCACTGAGGTGAAGGTCATTCAGTTTTGTCCAGTATTATATTTCTTATACATTGTAGATTTGGTCGAAACTGTCCGCCTACAATATATAGAGGGTCTTTGTCAAGATAAAAAATGAGAAATCAATTTAAAGGATTAAAATATTGAATAAATACGTATTAATAAAAATTATATATATATATATATATATGTCTCTGCCAATATAAAATGAGTCTATTAAAGCTCTATTTTAGTTTAAAAAATAAAATAAAAATAAAATATAAAAAAAAGATAAAAAAAATAAAACTAATCCAAACAATGGTTCCGTTTCATTACTTGTTTAGGCAGCGTGAGTTAAATCTATTTTATGTATAGGTAGAGAAAGGTAGGAATTGGACCGGAGACATTCTTATAATCTTTCGAGTGTTTAGTTTTTTTTCTCTTAACAAACATCCACTTCATCGTTTGAAATGGATGTTTGATAATTTAATGATAAATGCTAATGAGGCAAGTAATTAGGGTTGATGTTTGTGTCTGTGTATTTTTTAAAAATTCATTTGTTTGTTTGTTTGTTTGCTGCTTTTTAATTTTGTTTTGTTTTTGTGATCGGTGTAGGGGTGGGGTAGAACCGAAGAGATTACTTCATATGGCTCTTTGTCTGTTGTGAGGACGCAAAACCACTAAATAGGGCGTTTTATGTTTCTCAGGAAGCCGAAATCACGAACCGCTATGTGCTGTCGCTGTTGTACTCCTATTGCTCTGCATATAATTCGTCAGGCATTCATGATCACGTGTCTGTTCATTGAGGTAGCCACCTGCTACTACAGGGATACTCCGCCTCAAAACACCCTAGCATTTCATGAGGAGTTAAACCCTGCAAACAGACATCTCAAACAAACAATATGGTGAATTACAAGGAATATAGAAAACGAAATTTTATGTAGACGTAGTGGTCAGCACAATCAGGCTGATCAAGGCGAACCGTAAAGTTAAAAACAAAAACAAGACCTCGGAATCCTGACAGTGTATACGATAGTACAAACCAAACAATCATATTACGGCTAAGTCGACACGTTTTTCCGGGCACTTACACTTTCGATGTCACGGAGAAATAAACAGTAAATTCAAGAATACATGCAAAATATAATACTAGTAAGCACCATTTTATAAGATTTTCCAGCGTCACGCCAGCATTACCACGTGAAACCCCTCGCAACTATGCACGAGGACGACGGTAAACCACAAAGTGTCTTTACATGGCCAAACCCATATTCGGGAGGAAAAGTGAATGAGACTGGAACCGAGACACCACATTTTATCTGACAGGATCGATCGGAAGAAGTGAAAATTTGTTTTTCTCCCAAACCTAATCTTGGCAAGCGAAACGTAAATTTTGGTCATTAAAAATGACAGGATTTGTAGACGTGTTCCGTTATTATAGCCAAAGACTAAGGCAATCAGCCATTGACACTTTAGGTGTTCGCCGGAGCCCTAATGAATATTCAAAAAGTGCTGCGATGTCTAAGTAAACTTCAGTAGTCTGTTGACCCAAAAGGTCGTAACAGCAGACAGTAAAGCCTATTTAATAAGTAAGCCGCTAGCATACCCTTGAACCCAACACAAAAGGAAATCACTGATTCCTGTGTCAAGAGAAACAAACTGGATGTATGACACTAAGAGATGATTGGTGCGATTTGAAAAAGACAAAATATATACATCATGTCTACACGCACACACAGTCCCTGAAATCTCACGTCTACCGATAGTCTTTGTTTCCTGTCAATTATTGTTAGACTAGTTGATAATACGGTGCCATATTGAATGGCCATTTCAGGACTGCCTCCCCCGTGTATGTTTGTGGTGAATGTGATTTGGGAGCTGTATGTGTGAAGCACAGAACTGACTTCGACTTTATAGTGCTACCTCACTGAAGTATACTGCCGAAGAAACTCAACAGAACATTTCACCCGGTCACATTATACTAACAACAGGCAAACAAATCGTCCAATTTCCAAAATGCTGAGCGCTAAGTAACTGCCATTTTTATAAACTTCGGTATGTGTCGACCAGGAGACAGAACCCAAAGCCTTCCTGACAAAGGCGAATGCTCAACGAAAGACCAAAACTGAGAGAGTATCAAAGGAGACATTAGGAAGAAAATTGCTGGAAAGAAGAGAAAAGAAATAAGACCCAAAAGTTAGTCGTCTCTTAGATCAAGCAATGGAGAAAGCAGATAAAATTTCTTACGCTCTAACTGCTGGGTGGATGACTTGTTCTGACGTGTTGTATCAGATATGTTATAATAAAGGACATTCAACAACTAGTCATCTAATCGGATATAGAACATTGAAGATCATACACTACAATGTTGTCTCTCCCCAAACTTACAATCACAAACATAGTTAAATTGTATTTCCATGGCCATTTTTTCTTCCTTACCAATCCTGTTATTTGATTGGTTGCTATTTCGATGAGGGTTTCCGTTCCGATATCATGACGTCTGGAATTTCATGGAAAACGATAGCCACAATCTTGGTCATTTTGTTTATGTACTGAAGTCACTGGAAGTTTTATACTTAATGTATACATATCTTAACTGATTCAGCCATAACATTAACAATCTTCTAAATAATTATTTTCATTTCGTAGACCTGTGCTTTGTAAAACACTTACTAAGTAAGCGAGATAAATCCATTGCTCATGTCACCGTAATGAATTGATGATTGAAGTAAATCTCTGCTGAACCCTGCCCCGATACAGTGGCCATGACCTCGGTTATTATTAGAATAAATTGTTTTCTATAAATCTGCCAGGCGTCCCTCGGAAGTATCAAAATACGAGGCTAGCGGATATAAGGTTAGTTATACAAAATGGTTATTCAAAAAGAGGTTAAAAACTTCTTATTGGTCGATATATACATTGTATTCTTACGATCTTAAAATGCTTTATGCGACTAGCTTCCCAATATCATCATCCACGATAACTTAACTTTCTAATTGGGGAACTTCCCATTACAATGTGTTCATCGAAACAGCACCGCGGCCTTCAAGCATATCAGAGATCAAGACTGAGGGACGCTTGGAAGCAACTTTAAAATAAGCCCTATTTGATTCCATTCTAATTAATATTGAAGTTCCTTAATTCAATTTACCGAAAAAGCACCGAAAGAACTTCCGATAATTGAATATAATTGTCTTTATCTTAAGGATAGAAAGTTTATAAATTAAGTTTTTCATTATATACGGTAATTGAATTCTATTAATTAAATCCTGTCGTATTTGACTGGAATGTGGTTGATTAAATTTAAGGCCGACGTGTACCGTAGCAGTATGAGAAGAAATAATGTTGTTTTTTTTTTCTCCAAAAAACGTTTTAAGCAATTTGGTTACCTATGGACTTCTCTTCCGATACATAGGAAGAAATATACGAATCAGTTCGGGATTTGCGATAAAATGTCACACTTGGAGTTACATACACTTTTGTAATTGTAAAAAATGAAGTTCAATAGTTGTATGAAATAACTGTTGTGTATATCTAACAAAACAGAGAAACTCTGGGAATTTAATTAAAAGATGCAAATTTCGAGACAACAGTTGAACCTTGGTTGTATATGGCAGACACATTTAATGGCGTAAAACATGAAAAGAGCAATTTTGTGTTGCACAGTTGTTTTTATTTCACATAAAGCACTATACTACTAAAATACCACATACGCCATTATACTCATTTAAATATACAACTTTATTGCATTTTTTCTCTCTTTTCAATATGGTACCACACATATTAGGACTGACAAGATCTGAAATAAATCTCAGAATTTTAAAGGCTTCCTGTCATAACTCTGTCATAAATCTTGTTTGATTTCATCATAAAAAAAGGCTATTTGTTTTTATGGACGCACCCCCTCTGATTTATATTAATGCTTTTACATTAATGATGTAGTAGTAGGAAATCCATGAAAGTCAACCATCGCGTTACACCAGATTAACTCGGGACGCCCTCATTTATTTGGTAAAATCGAATCCTTCAGTAGAGACGGGTCCGTTCCAAATTGACCAGAGGAAAGCAATAGTCTCAAGAAAAGAATATACACAATTAATGAATTGATGATAATTTTCAACAAATCTTTTGTTTCACGACTTAATCATTAAAACTTAAGATTTTTAGACCGTACGTGGTTATTATGTAAAAAACAATGTTATGCCACATGTACAGTAGTCGCCGCACTATTGGAAGCAAGCCGTTAAAAGAAACATTATGGATGAATTTTATCCGTTTTATATATCCGAAACGGCGGGAAATTATCAGAATTTATATTATTTTTGTAATATGCGAAATGCTATTTTAGTTGACATTTAGGTGAGTGTAAAACTTGGGAGAACAGATATTTTTGAGTAGTATTAACTGATAAATACATCTACACCTGTATGAAAACTATATGCACGTAAAACATTTATGGATATAAAAGTTCGGCCATAACTGTTTTTTTACCGCAGCATCACTTTAATACATCTACATGTATATACTTTGTGTATTTGTACATATCGGTAACAACGGAGCGTAGGAGGAATATTTATTATATGATTCGAAGTAGGAACGGGCTAACAAAGGTAGCAGTGTACAGAAAAAAAGCCCAATTCTTAAAAATATGGCACATGTTTTAGATATGTGAACATTGCCAGTTAACCCTACATATTACCTCTAATAACGTATATATATTTGTAATCTATACATTTGCAATTTCAAATACAGCTCTGAAGGATAAGTTAACTTATTTTTTCTATGTTTTTTTTTAGAGCTGTGAATACCATGGTAACAACTTAAAAATAGCTTAAAAATTGCGAAATATTATGATATTTGACCCAAAATGACACAATTCTCTACACATTTTTTTTCTGAAACTTAATTGAAATTAAATATCTCTATCCCAAAGAAAGAATTAATTTTGTTTTGACATATGTTGTACATTAGGTTTTTCCGCTATCTTACCTTGATTATGAGCCTCCATTTTTCGCTGTAGGCAAAACTAAATTTCCTGTGTAAACACACTTTTGGAAAATCCGGAAATTTATTATCCGGAGCCAATTTATTTATTTTAGTTTTAACAAATGTGAAGCCTGTATGTACATTTATTTTTTCATTTTTTTATGGATATCATAACACAGAAGTTATTTGTTAAACAAAAAAATCGCCCATGGCCAGGCTCTCCTACTTTAGTGTGCTACCAAAGTAATTCTTTTCTGGTATTGTCGGCTTACTGTTTTTGTTTGAAAACATGGAGTTATGAAACTAGTAAAACTACGCTAAGTGTTTAAATAGTATCACCCTTAATGGAGATTTTATACATTTTTAAATGTGTTGTAGGAAGCCCCAACAATATACACTAAATTGTACTTGCTTGTTTTAAACATGCATTATATCAGTGTATCTAACATTGTGATACCATTGTAAGCATCATTCAGATCAATATGACTCGTAGAGTCATTGTTATTGCCTCGGTTCTCTCTTTGAGAACGATGGCACTATTTGGATTGGTCCGCTATTGCTGTGACAGATGTGTTCGATGAAACAGGGAAGGCTGGTTCTTCTGTAGAACATTCATCTTACTTCCTGTTTTTCTTCCTGTCATTTCATTTCTTTCTTTGCTTTTTTCTTTATAATCATCATAAGTATACTGTGTCGCTATCACAATCTTTGTAATATATATTTGTGGAGAGGGCTTTTATAAGTTGTAAAAAACTTGTGCCCAATTTAATTGTGTTTAAACAAAAAATACGTTCAAATCAGAATCAGGGAACAGCAGGCAATCATTTCCCTTTATTCTTCACCATGTGTGACGATAACTCAAATCAGCTAGTGATAGGGTTTTAAATCTTACATCAAGCAATATAAAGACATGTGGACATTGCCATTATTAACCGGGGTAATGAAGTAAGTTTTGATTCATAAGGAAAATTCAACATAGAACCATAGCCTTATGGAACTATGTGATTATAGGAAAACCTTTTAAACGTACTCATTAATTCAGGAAGTTTGGCCCCAGAATTAATTGCATTAGCCTTGACGGTATGAGATTAAGACATTTCATGAATAATCTTCTTTCACGTCATACGATCCGGAACAGAACCCTAGAGCTTACCGTTGGTTACTCACTTCCGGTCATGGACGATAAGACGCGGACATTACAGGCGGCTGTTCCGATAGCCAATGCGTGCGTTATGGGAAAGTGAGAAAAGATTGGCACGGAAAACGACGGGATGACTATGTATCTACTATGTATACCAAGGTATACACACGTCCAGACGCACTACATAGCACAAAGGGAAATATATCAAATGAAGATTATATATCTCACAAATGGATTAATCAATTAGCACTATGTGTGGCTAGGCAAAATGGACACCGAAAGCTGTAATGAAAACGTGGCATTAACTGATAGGAAAAGTCGATATGCCTTTGTCTAGATGACTTTCTTGCTTTTTGCCAATAATGTACTACATAAACTAAATAATCTCGAGTCTAACTTAAAAAGAACAATATATTACCGACGTGTAAAATAGATCGTGATCCTAGCTCGAACTCTATGGATAAAACGAGAGCGAAAATATAGAGTCGCACGCACAGGGACACTCTATAACAAGTAAAAGTAGAATACGACCAGAGTTCACGGAAGGGTAAGCGTCTTCGACTTCACCAACCACATCGCCACGTACTTGGTCAAATCAAATGGATGATATGTTCTCCAAACGAGAACCGGTACATTATCGAGCACTCATCAAGCTAAACTCCATATCGCTGAAAGAGATAAAAACGCTCATTAATGTTTTGCCTCAATTCTCTTTAGGATTATAATTCCAATATCCTGTGTCTTAATAGATGAGTATATAGCATGTCTAAGCCTATGCATGTATCACCCTTCAAAAACGGTTTTTAATATAATATGGTTTGAAATGTACTGAAGTGACCAAAAGCCATGCAATGTATCCCTATACCTACATAAATACATATCATTTGAACATAATTGATAAACATGCTTTTGTTTCCATTTGTACCCGATACATTATTGTATTGCTTGCAGTGTGTTATGTATCTCTAGGGATAATGAAAACCTTAGTAAACAATGTTACCCATTTTTAGAACAATGTATCATACGTTCAACATATAATGTTTAACAGTGGATTAATATTTGTTACTTTATATATTTCACGTGTGTTATATTAATGTTATAGAACGTGATTGACAATTTAACGTAAATTTGCATTAGCTATTCAAGTAGAGTAGTTTTGATACGTCTTGCCTGTTGGGGATTACCTCTCGTCCCGTGTGGGGCGATGTTATGGTTGTATTCCTTTAAACAGGGTTACAACATAAATCATAAACTGATCAGCTCCCTTATACCCACTTAATGAGACTAATAAAACCTGCACTCGCCGAGGTTACATCGACCTGGGAGTGATACAGATCTCAGTTATGTCGGCCGGATAGAGGTTTTTCATTCCGCGCGCTGTCGTCCTGTTTAAGTGATATTTCAAAAAAACACCTAAAGATCCGTGTCTTTCATGTCTATGTGTACTGCCGTGCTGTTATTAATTTCACATTTGTCAATCACTTCATAGAAATTCCACCATGCTCTTGTAGCTCATCTGATGTAAGCGTTCAATCGCTAAAATAAAAACAAATCTCGTTTATACTAAAAAGAATCTTTCTGTTTCAGGGACGTGCAAGTTCGTCAAATCTTAATATTTCAGTAATGACAATGACAACGACATCATGGCAGACAGACTCTCGGATAGGGAAAATAACTTTCCTCCTCTTCTGAAATGTGTCATGGAAATAAATTATTCAGAAGTTAAAAGGAATGGGTTCAATACAACAATGATCTATAGGGTATACCTGTACATCAAGGAAGAAAATAAACCTCTCACTGAAATGGAATGATGAAAGTAGTGCTTTATTACCACCTGTACGGCAAAGATGATATATACCTCCACAGGTAAGAGGAGAAACAGCCTTCTGTGTATTAAGTATCGACATTCAGATCACTATCTCTTTTATTGGTCATATATCACACACAAGTTATGCCTTTAAACATTAAAGAATCACAGTTACGCAAAATGTATTCAAAGTGCACGTGCGTAATGATGAAGGTCACCACGTGACATGTGACGTAAAAAATCGGATATGTATCTGCTATTAAATCGATCCAATCTTGAAATAAAATGAAAATAAAAGGATAAGATGAAGATACGGAAGCACACATTTTAATTTAATTATAAAGAGGCATCAAGGTTATCAGTTTGATGATATTACATTTGTTTGACCTAGATTTACACGGCGGATGTCGTCAATGAATCGGAAGACGCTTACCCTTCCAGGACACATGGTTTTATTATCTTTATACGCCTGAGTGGTTACAACGTTAACTAATTTAATAATTGACCTGACTCTTTGTTGTTATAGCCGTTTGAATGACACGACATTCCGTTACGTGATAATCTGATGTATACGTTATTAAATAACACCAATATGTACATATATAGACAGCAATATTGTATTGCATAGTGATATGCTATTCTGAGATCCAGGTATCCAGTCCTAACTTATACAGAAAGGGATAGATGGAATAGACTGGTTTATTTAGAAATGGCTGACTCTTTGACACAACAGAGGATAAGCCGTCTTGCTCAGGGATGTCTTAAGGAGACTGGACTAGTAATAACTAATTATTACCCCCATATAAACAAGATGGAGGAATTCGTTTAGTAGTATCTAACTGTTACATTTACAGACGATGTGTACCGCGATCTCAAACCTCAGCGAATCATAGTTTAATTCACACATTAACCAATGCATGTACAATATAGCGCTATGTTTTAAAAAGAATGGCTTCCAAAATAATCATCCAAAACACGTGGAACAGGCATTCGTAGCCTGAGATAGGGCAGTTGATCAAAGTTGGTTGAGCTGATTGTATTGCTCGGGGGCAGCCAAAGGAACGGTCTGATTTGTTATGGTTGGACAGTTACGGGGCAGCACGTGGAGCCACAAATACTCGTTACAGGTAATCAATGTACATACGTATCACAGGCCCCTAATTAACCCAGAAGGTGACAAGTGGTCAATATGATGCTGCCGTATCACTAATCATTGACCACCATCATGGTCGTCCGTCGTATGAGATGTAAATGTTTGTGTAACATTTTCAGGGTCAATGCTTCTAAATTGGTTCCGTAAGCTACATATACATAACATTCTGGAATAAACTGTAACACTGTAGATAGTAACAACATTGTACATACAATGTATATTTTTATATCTCAGTATGTACTATATATAATATGTACCTACGGTACCTAACATCGTATATCAGACCTGTATTACTGCATTCAAGAAGCAATTTTATCACGATATTTACGCTATCTTTTGTATATTGATTCACTAAGAATTAAGGATATTTTTCAATTGGTAGTATTCATATTCTTCAATTTGCATTCTCTGATATAAACAACAACAACAACAACAACAACAACAACAACAACAACAACAGAAATAAGTATAGAGTAGAAGACTAAAGAACAGCTGTATATTGTCGGGGTGTTATGATAAGGTAGACACCAGATCTGATGGCTTTCGATGTTCCATTATCTTTGACACT
Organism: Pecten maximus; assembly: GCF_902652985.1. Taxonomy (NCBI): domain Eukaryota; kingdom Metazoa; phylum Mollusca; class Bivalvia; order Pectinida; family Pectinidae; genus Pecten; species Pecten maximus. The sequence continues at coordinate 25,580,808 of NC_047026.1, forward strand.
TGTTCATCCGTTGCCACTATCAATGAATCCCGTCATCTCGCCTCCCCCCTACGCAACGACGGGGCTAGTGTAAACACGGACTGGGAGTATAAACCGTCTAACTACTTGTATATCAGACTGACGATAGGAAAAACTACAATAGAACAAACGTATTCCACTCCTAACCGTTCAGGGATGTGTGGGACGTACTCTTCTTCAGTACGAACCAGAAACATCTCTTAACGTCCAGAGAGGCACGCGACAGACTGCACGTTAGCTGGAACAAAAACTAGGAATTTAACTCATTTGCGTCCAGAGAAAAAGGAGCATCCATATACATCTTATATGTTCATGTATTAAGCACCAAAGTTATTTTGAATTCAACTTGAACTACTTTTCTCTGTGGGGAATCTATCGCTTAAAGGTTGTGAATCGCCATAATGTATATTGCGTCGAGTAAAATATATTTGATTGTTTTAATTGTAGATGCTTTAAAAACTTAAACCTGATGTGAAAAGATAAGCCATGTTTTCCCACGTGCCTTATGAAGTACGAAACCCAACCCTCTCCTCCAGCATTCACCATTCCGCGGCTCCTTTCCGGAATATTGCTTCCAATAGACACGATGTCCTAATAGGAGGTAGATATGCGGCAGGGGCAACTGTGGCAGGCGCGAGTCGATAACCTTTTCTAAAACAAGGTGTCCTTGATCAGGAGAAACCGCCAGTCAGCAGTCGCAACGGCACGCGAGTCGATAACCCTTTTATAGAATAAAATGTCCTCGATCGGCAGAAACCAATGGCCAGCATCTGGGTAGCGAGTCGCTAACCTCTTATAATTGCGAATGTCTGGCTTTGGAAATATAAATTGTGGGACATGAAAACAATACCTGTAAATACTTATTGATAAAATACAATGCATGTATAGTTAAAGACAGCTTGGAAGACAGTATGATACAAATCTTTTGTCATTTTGGATATGCCATTATTTTATTTTGAGACGTGGTGTATACAACGTATACTTATCTGTTTTTCCTAGACGTTCTCTGTACTCAGAACATGACTGGTTACGCGTGATTTGCATAAGAATCGTCACATACGATTTACGTCAGTTAAGGTTAAGTAGAGGAGAATTTATATGATATACAATAGTTAATTTCTGAGTTTTCCTAACCAACACACGAAGAGCAGTTCCTTTGGAAAAATGAAATGCCACTGTTACTAGTGTTCCAAGGTTTGAGTTCAAATGTTCACTTAGGTGGAATTTGGCAGATGTGACTTGGGTTGGTTTGGAAATGTGAATTAAGGGGATGTGCATGGTCTCGTTGAAGAGTATGATCTCTATCACGTTTTGAAATACGTGGATATTAAAAGATGTTCCAAGATAGACACGTTGCTCACTTTTCCTTTGTGTTGATTTTATTCTCTTCTTCAAGAATACTTGGTTGTAATAAAAGTGTTTCGAGTCCCTTTAATAGTGGTGGTTGATCTGCCGAATTTGGGACGGCCGTCTGAAGACCTTGTGACAGACACTGTGATCACTAATTGATATGTTCGTGTTACAGTAGTGATGTTTAAAAGTGCAGCTGTGCATACACACCATCGAAATGCAAATCGGTGTATATGTATTGAAATCAGAGTTAAACGAAATCGAATACTCCGCTCACACACTTAACTGAAACATATTAGTATTAGGAAACAGGTATGTCTAGCGCAAATTGAGATGTATCAAAGAACGGGTGGGGGAGAAGAGGCTTCGAGGTCAATGCCAAACGTGTGTTCAAACTCTAAACAGGATTTGAGAAGGGAATAGAATATCGTTACGTCAAGTACTTCTCATCATATATAACCATTAGTGTAGAACCAAACACCCCTACAACGAGCAAGACAATGGCCAAAACAAGGGGGAGACTGGTAAGCTTTGGTATTTTGACAGTCGAGTTCATTATGATAATTATAACTTATTTTGTAGCACGTGATGTAAACTTATTATGCTGCATAAGTTATTATTAGCAAATCGTCAAATACGTTGCTATATAAAATCAAACCTGACTAAACTTATTGCTTATGGTGAATTTTGAGATCAACAAACATATAGACCACCTGTTAAGGTGAGATTAGTTAAATGCGCCAACTTAAGCTGCTCCTTTGTCAGTCAGGAGAGATTTAGCATCTAAAAACGTGATAGAGAAAGCCTTATAGGGCTGAGTCGTAAATTCGAGGGCTATTACACTGCACCTACTGCAACAGAGGTTGTTTTATGAGTCGATTTAGAGGAGTTAGTGGAGGGGTATGGGGAAGTATGATAAATACGTCTACCGTTCATATGTGGGAAGCGGAATCAGCTGTCATTGTACACACCATTACGAGGCTAGTACTGGCCCCATTGTTACAAAACCCTCTTACCATAAGACGTTATGGTGGGTCATTTTTACAGCTTCCGCAGCTTGATCGTCTGTAATAAATTGCCTGTTTCAAGTTAAATGGTTATTAGAGAGAAACAATTGTTCTGGGTATTAAGTATTAGAGGAATGCAATCATTCTTAAAAGGATGTTTAAAACTTTCTCAGGTCAATGAGTTTTGTGATTAGAGACCATCTCTCCCACATGTAACGGACAGGAGTTTAATCCCATTCCTGGAACTTGTATCTGATACTAGTACTTCTTATACAGCAAATTTATTAAAAGTACAGTATAATCTTCATTCGGGTGTGTTTTAGTGTTATCGGGACTCATACTATGTCTTTATCAGGCGTGTCTATGGATATTCGTGTTGTTTTTCCGTTGTGTGTGTGTGTGTGTGTGTGTGTGTGTGTGTGTGTGTGTGTGTGTGTGTGTGTGTGTGTGTGTGTTCGTTCCCGGGACTCATACTTTTGTCTCTATCATACGTGTCTAATGATAATCATGTTGTTTTTCGTATTGGATTGGTGTTGCCAACTTTCGTAATGTTGTCTCTATTAGATGTCTCTATGGATAATCATGTTGTTTTTCCTTTTGTTTTGGTGTTGCCAGGACTCGTACTGTTGTCTCTGCATCATGCAGGTATGACTGGGTGGTTGATGTAAACAGTCAATAATACGAATGGAATGTTTTGTTGCGGTAGAGAGAATCGCAACGTTATGACATTATGATACTGAGAATATGGCTGTTCTTACAGCCGATTTGTTTTTCAACAATTAACGTCTAAGCTTTATCGTTAATTTCTTTGCATGAATGTTTAACCTCGAAACGTCTGTGATCTTTGCTTATCAGTCATCTTAATCAAAACATAAACAAACTGTGCCCTTGTAAATCGGCGCTAATCATGATTGCCTTCATTTGAACTTCGTGTACAGTTTAACCATATCCATTTAAACCGTTGATACCTCCACTGTAATCTTTGACATAAGGTCGCACCTTTGTGATTTAACATAGCAGATCAGAACTCATAAAGAGACATTTAGATGCGCCTATTATAAGGGCTTGTAGCAGTTAACGTGTGGAAACTAGATCACAAAGAGACCTCCTGCGTTGTACCACGTGATTATCCTGACAGATTTAGATACAGTTACTAGACTTGAGTTCAGCATATATATGATAGTAGATATGAATCTGGAGAAAATCGTGCTTGTTACCAGTCTTGTAATGACGAGCAAAAGACCAAACAAAACGTGACAAAACAACACTAAAACCGACTCACGCTATATATAGATTACGATCATACGATAATGGTTGGTTTAGGAGGTAGATATGGATGTAAGATTTTTGCTCTGTTTTATTTATGGTATTAATGTTGGGTAAGACCTCTAACTTAGTTGCAATTAACACCAAATCTGATAATTATACCGACTTAAACTTCGCGACCTGATCATGAACTCGTCGACATCAGTGTTTGAAAGGCTGTGGAATATCTGGCTTCAATAACGGCTAGTATTACTACTCTGGACGAGATTTTGTTTCAATATTTTCTTGCCCCAAGGTCTCACACTGTGATACACGTACCTGATATTACTTGAGAAAAGTCCAACCTCATAGTTCGAAATAGACCATAAGCAATGTCATAACGCCCTGTTAGTACTCGTCAGTGATGCTAAGAGCCTAAAGCGTTGATCATAAATGTGATCAAAAATTCGAAATAGGTAAAAAGGAATGTCAAAACGCCCTGCTAGTGCATATACTCGACTTTGATGCGAAGGGCCTTAATAACGACATCCCTTTCCTAATCCCCTCCCCCCCCCCCCCCCTCCTCCCCCCTACCTGTCCAGATCTATGATGCATCTTTATTCAGTAATTTGATTGCACTACTATAAACCTGGTTATTTTGCGCAGGTCAAAAAATAATACGCATGGGAAAATTTTCGCGGTCGAATAGCCTACATGTATTTAGAGAAAATTTTCCTCTCGCGAAAATTTCCACGTTTACAGTATATCTTATAATGAATTCACATATAAATGTGTTATTCACGTGTGTGTCACGTGCGCAATTCCTGTTGTAAATCACATAGGTTATCGGTAATAGGAAGGTCAACCTTTGGTATAGGTTTTATATGCAGAGTAATGTTTAAATCATATTGTTAACATGATACAAAGGTAATACCCATATCTGCATAGATCGCCGAAAACATCTTCCCACTAAAACATATCTCTACCAAAATAGCTTACCACCAAAAACATATCAACATTAAATATCTCGCTACCAAAGACATTTTTTAAACTAAACTTTCTCACATCGTCTTAGCACCAAAGCTCATTGCTACCGAAAGTACAAAAAAAACTTAGCACCGAACACATATCACCATCACTACCATATCACCATCACTACCATGTCACCATCAATACCATGTCACCATCACTACCATGTCACCATCACTACCATGTCACCATCAATACCATGTCACCATCAATACCATATCACCATCACTACCATGTCACCATCACTACCATGTCACCATCACTACCATATCACCATCAATACCATGTCACCATCAATACCATATCACCATCAATACCATGTCACCATCACTACCATGTCACCATCAATACCATGTCACCATCAATACCATACCACTCATCAAAACCATGTCACCACCGCAAACTTTTTACCGCGAAACGCATTTCATTATCAGAAATATCCCTCCGCCAAAAATCCTACGACCTACAACATTTAATCTCCTGAACTTCTCCATCGCCAATATCTTAGGCAAAACCACCTCACTAATTAAAATATCTTACTACCGAAAACAAATCACCACAGAAACTATCTTACCACCGAAAACAAAAATCACCACCAAAACATCTTGCTAATTCAAGATATCTAAATCTAATCACAAACAAATCTCTCATTTCCAAAATCCATCTCGCCATCAAAAAGCATCTCTTTCCACCGCAAAAGCCCCCTACTTCCACAACCATATCACCAACAATTACAATACCATCAATAGCATAGACTACATTACGACATTGTTTGATTCACCACAAAAGTTTTCCAATTTGTCATGACTTGAGTGTCCGAATACATCATCCTAGATTTTTTGAACGGAATTCCAGAATTGTGACGTAGCGATAAATACAGCCATATCACTGGAGACATTTCAAGTGTTATTCGTCTTGCCGTGGTTTTAAACCTAAGGAGTTGTAATTTAGTTAAGCACGCGCATAAAACACTTAATTGATGTGCAGTCAGTTAAATTCATGTATCGTGAGAAAGAAGATTGGTTTGGTTTGGTTTAGTATTGTTTAACGTCCTATAAACAGCTAAGGTCATTTATGACGACCTCCCCTGTATGCAAGATGCATGCGTGTAGTGAATATGGGTGAGTTTTGGGAGACTGTGGTATGTTCGTGTTGTCTCCTGATGATATAGCGGAACTGATGTCGACTTTATAGTGCTACCTCACTGAAGCATACTGCCGAAGACATCCAGCAGGACACCTCACCCGGTCACATTATACTGACAACGGGGAAGTCCCTGCAGGTAGGGCGTAAGAATTGTACCTGCTGCCTCCATTGCATGATCGTAAGAGGCGACTAAACTTGGGATCTTATCTTTTCTTTTCAGAAACTTTATTTTTCCTAATGTCTCCCTTGACACTACCTCAATTCCGTTAGATGAGCATTCATTCCTATGAGAAAGGCGTTTGGCTCCGTCCCCTGGCCGAGATATTCCAATCTATAAAAATGATAGCATTTATTTTGATACACATGTGGAATGCATTGAAAAAATATCTTCAGTTTGTTTTTCATTTTATCTATAGGTTGAATGAAAATGGCTAACTATCAACAAAACAGCTTTTCTGGTGAACATGCTAGATGAAGTTCCTGTGGATACGATATATTGATGTAAAACGGACGACTTTCATTAGGTAAAGCTGATGCAGTTATTATACACAATATTAAATTAAAGTCTGTTAATTTTTACCAGCCTATGGCACCAGGGCAATTTGTGTTCCTCTAATATTCTCCACAACAAAACACATAACATAAGATGATGACAGGCTGTGCACCATTTACATAATTACAACTTACTTAGGTTAATCACAACTAGTGATATTATTTCATTATCTAATGGTGTTTTATAGTGCAGAAAAATCTGCGCTGACACGGCCGATATTGTGTTAATTTTGCTGTCATTTTACGAGGTTTAAAATAAACAGTAAAGAATGTAAATAAAATAGACAGCAACGTCCAAATTTGTATTTGAAAACGTCCTACCTAATTAACCTACGTCCAACAAGTGACCAACAACAACGTCCTACCTGATTAACCTACGTCCAACAAGTGACCAACAACAACATCCTACCTAATTAACCTACGTCCAACAAGTGACCAACGACAACGTCCTACCTAATTAACCTACGCCCAACAAGTGACCAACAACAACGTCCTACCTAATTAACCTACACCCAACAAGTGACCAATGACAACGTCCTACCTAGTTAACCTACGTCCAACAAGTGACCAACAACAACGTCCTACCTAATTAACCTACGCCCAACAAGTGACCAACAACAACGTCCTACCTAATTAACCTACGTCCAACAAGTAACAAAAACAACGTCCTACCTAATTAACCTACGCCCAACAAGTGACCAACAACAACGTCCTACCTAATTAACCTACGCCCAACAAGTGACCAACAACAACGTCCTACCTAATTAACCTACGCCCAACAAGTGACCAACAACAACGTCCTACCTAATTAACCTACGTCCAACAAGTGACCAACAACAACGTCCTACCTAATTAACCTACGCCCAACAAGTGACCAACAACAACGTCCTACGCCCAACAAGTGACCAACAACAACGTCCTACCTAATTAACCTACGTCCAACAAGTGACCAACAACAACGTCCTACCTAATTAACCTACGCCCAACAATTGACCAACAACGTCCTACCTGATTAACCTACGTCCAACAAGTGACCAACAACAACGTCCTACCTAATTAACATACGGCCAACAAGTAACAAAAACAACGTCCTACCAATGTACATGTACTCAAATGACCAATTCCCTATTAATGTACTCAAATGACCAATGTCCGACCAGTGTACTCAAATGATCACGTGGAATCTGCCAAACACTTCTCGCCTTTCGTGACGTACAGGAAGCATGTCTATGAAGATACAACTTCCAGACACTGATAACTGGAGGTATACAAACAAACATTTTATCACTTGGGAAGACCTCATACACTGCTAAATAAAAAATCTAACCTCCACTACAACTGTTTCAATTAAAGAGGATGGCACATGTTGTGTGTGTAAGACGATGCAGCATGAAGGCACATCATATGAACTACTGTCGTTTTAACGCTCTCAGGGGTTAATCTTATTTATATTATTGATATAGCAATATGTATCAAACTACCGGCCGTGTGTAGTACGATAGCCTCGAGAACAAGCCATTCACAACTAAACATCTCTGTATTCAACGCATTTTACACTACTGGTAAATATCTCATTCAGTAACATCCGGGGTATTGACAGAAATCTTTGGGTGACGAATAGCAATCAACATGTGATAAAACGTTACATTTTAGTTTCGTACTTTCACTGACCCGTGCTTACGTCGACTTACTTATCTCACCTGGAGATAACGTCACGCGAGAGTCCGCCATCTTGGAATCCCTTCCCTGTAAACCACCCTCGACTTTTAATTCGTTTCAGTGTCAGTATAAGATTCCTTAGTTCGGTATAGTTAGCTTTACAAAACACCAAACATCTTCTTCAAATCGAAATATTCGATAATATGTAAAATTAATTTGTTTTTTTCAAATTTATTTTGTATAATTCTGATAACACTTGTAGTAAATGCTACATCTGATAAAAAAGTAAATCGCAATTTATTCCACATGAAGCTAACCTAAGACTGAGATTTCCATCTAGCTAACATCTGTCTACATACCTATGTAATTAATCAATTTACGAAGTAAGGGAAGTTTCAATACTGTACTCGTTGACATGCTATGATTTGGCCAGTTTCTATGGTTAAATATTGCCAGATCTATACTAATATCCAATTTGTATTTCGGAATAAATATTAACGATTTTAATAAGTAAAATACGTATTCATTTAAATAGTGTTTGTTAAAAGCTTTCTGCACCCCTTTACATCATATTAAAGATTTAGTTTATAATTACATCCTTCTAAACACGATCCTTCAACTTAAGTCCGTGGGTATGTAGTTATCTGAAAAATAATATACACACAAAAAAAAAACCCCAAAAAAACAACAAAAACAGATAAGCGTGGCATTATTATTCATTTATTAAATCCCTGATTTTAAGTACATGCACTTTAAACGTATATACTAAGGTCCAGTTAGGATATCCTTTACTTCCTTTCTGGATAACAGATTAATGTTGTCCCTAACATCACCTACGAGATCTGGAAGAACGCAAGAGCAGTGTGCTGTCCCTAACATCACTGACGAAACCTAAAAGGACGAAACAGCAGTGTGGTGTCCCTAGCTTCACTGACGAGTCTTAAAGGGCGATGTCCCTAGCTTCACTGACGAGTTCTAGAAGGACGAAACAGCTGAATGGTGTCCCTAATATCACTGACGATTCCTAGAAGGACGAAACAGCTGTATGGTGTCCCTAACATCACTGACGAGTCCTAGAAGGACAAAACAGATGTATGATGTCCCAAGCATTACTGACGAGATCTGGAAGGACGGAACATTAATGGAATGTAGTTATATAAGGTTGATCTCTTTATTCTATTACTTTTACTTGATTCCTTTTTTGAAGTGACATTTTATTGCGTTCTTGGTGAACAATATTTTATTTTATTTTTTTTTATATTTCAAACTTATTTTGTACGCTTTTTTCGTTCTGGAACCATCGCGTCAAAATATATTTGCGCAAATTTCACGTTCCACATCTTATTTCATTCCAGATATTATACTGTTGCACCAATTCGTCACTGCGCTAATCGTTTGACGGTGGCACTTAACTTTGAGTGTACAATTATAGAGTATGTACTTTTACAGTATTTGTGATTGTGTTGATAAAACTGCAGTGTAGGAATATAATCCAATATGCATGGATTGTATCTACTTGTGCAATATATGAATAATCTTTAAAGTTCTTTTTCGCGATAGGGAAAATCCAGTGAGAGGTCAAAAACAATTTCATATCGTGAAAATATAAATTTATTTAAGTAAACATGTCTTTTAAAATCTAACTTGTTTTTTTTATCATTATTATTATTATACCTTCATTACATTTTGTCCACATAACAAGGGTATGAAAGACTTTATCAGATATTCATTTTATTTCTTTGATTTATCATCATTTGCTCTTTGATCGGTGATAGTCTTTTGGACACCACACAAGTTGGTATCTCCATTATCTACACTTATTTCTCTATAGTTGTCAGATGTACAAACTTTCTAACGTAGGTACAATCAATTTAGAAAAGGTCGAGAGAATGTATTCCCTTGACAGGATACATTCTTGAACGAATTGCGCCTTGGCAGTTTCCACGCAGCGTACGGGTTTACCTTCTCATGGCCTTTTATAACTCTAGATTTGCTATGGTAAACATTCTTCCACGGTAATGAACGATGTCTGTTCTAATCAAGGAGGGGCACTGCAACATGCCAGGAGTCTTAGTAAAACAGGATGGATCAGTATTTTACTTTGAACAAGATAAAACACACAATTTTATAAATTTACTAATCCCTTTTGAATGGATTTTTCTAATTTTGTCTTATCTTTGCTGTTCTCGCCATTTATACCTGTAGCGACAATAAAGTGAATCAAAATCAGTTACAACGTGTGTAGGAAATTAGGGATCTATCTAACGCATTGTACATTAATATATGTATTATCAAGGCAAATTCCATATATTAAAACAGACATTGTTTATTTGTTTTTCATATAACATGCACGTTTATATCTCCGGTGAATACTCCACAAGTTATCTGTAAACATACTTTGTTGCTGTTTAACTAACAAGTTGTGTCCGCTACAGTGGTAGTATTTAATAAACAATCTACAAAACAATCTCTAAAATAATTTCTAGAATATCATTCTCTGTAGATCATAAATATGATGTAACACTTAATTATAGACCTCTTTCAGATTTCTAGTGTTATATTTTTATTAATTGTTTATTGAAATATCGAGAAGATCTAACTCTTAAAATAATTGCAATGTAGAAGAACTACAGAATGCGAGGAAATGTGTGATTGATCGATGTGCTTTCATTTAATGCGAACTATATTCGTTAAACGTGCCGTTAAATGCCACTTAATTAATCAGATGGGCAATACTTATGTAATAAAGTTATGGTGCAGCTGCAGTGTTCACATATAACAGGCTATATGTTGTTAATATCAAGTACTTTTATAATATTTGAATTCCATTGCTTTTTGTATAATACATTATTTGGGAATGGTCCGAGACCATTACATTCTGTGAATGAAACTGAATTCATACAGAGTGCAATGAATTTTATCTCTGTTTAATTTCTCAATGGAAATCCAAATAGTATCTGCCATCACTTCAATGAAAACAATGAAGGTATTGTATGAAAAGATAGTATGAACAAGTAAAATATTATTGAATATATATTTTATAAAACAATATTCCATTGCAAATCAAAACATGACTTCAAAGTGGAAACTAAAGATGTGGGGCTAAGACAAATTAAAGGAATACACCGGAAACGTGTTTTCTGTTATGTTTGCCACACACTATGATCATGCGATAGAAAAAAATCGGAAGTTTGTTTTCATTTCGTATCAGATTGAAAAAAAATTCTAATGTAGTCATGCTTATTAAGCAATAGTATTAAAGACATACACGATATGGAACCTTAAATCTGTATCATACTGCTGTTTATGAAAGGGACAACTTATTGGCTGGTTTTGGTAAATCTTCTTTAAGATGGAAATTCGTTTACACTATCCCTGTATAGAACCAAATAATCAAACCCTGGTATGACGTCCAGTGTCGTCACCTTGGAACCTTTCCCGCCAAATCAGAATGATTCCATCAGTTGTCGGACTGTTCCGTCAGTACATATAACGTCAAATTAATGACGATTATTATTTATTTTTTTTAAGTAGCATAAATAAAACGCTGTCAAAATATTACTATAAACAATATTTCTTGTTGTTGTTTACTGGTGTTTAAACTGCATCTTTCTTTCTTTTTTTAGACTTTTTACTGACACGCGTCTTTTAAAACATCTGTAATATTTCTTTATTGATTGACACTGAAGACAATAGTATTCAGGTATATTGGTTCTTTTGATGGGTTAAAACAATTATAATGTTCCCATTTCATATTACATTCGAATCATTCATATTTTTTTCAACTGAACTTCGCTAAACTGAAACTTTCTACACTCTTGTTCCTTGTCGCCATCATCATTTCATTGACAAATATTAGTTCTCTGATGCGATATGAGGGTCGATGTTTTGTATTATGCACACAAATACCCATTTTGGTTCGTTGACGCTGCCCCAGCTCTTATGTTGAGTACGTGACATTACCTGTATTTGACATGAAGCCGAATACGTCTATCTATCTGTATGACGTTGTCTTACTTTCTTTGTACCTTATATCTACATCGTGTTAATCATTCGTTGGCCTCACTTAACTATATATAATATTTAAATACAATTCTTATCACATACATCACAGTTTATCTGATTGTTTTTGTTTGGTTTTAATATGAAAATGCCACTATAAAAAATATAACGTCAAGAGATCGGTATCAAACTATAATTTTATTGAATATATAATGTATGTACAACTAATAAATCAATTTTGTGACACAGCATACAACTGCTGCTGTAGATACGAACAAGCTAGTATAACCTTTACACGAAAGGTAGTTTCCTCTCGCCAAAATTTCTAAAAATACGTCCTAAAGTATCACGCATTCCTTAACCTCAATTCATTCATGACTGACTTAATTAAAACATGGAACAAAGCCACGTGCCGTGATGACATTTATTTATGTCCACCCCGACACCCGGGGTCTTGTGTACTACATTCGTTATTCTGGCTGGTGGCTTCATTTGGGAAAAAATCAAATTATATTTATAAATATCAAACAGTTCTGAATGGTTAAATGTATATTGATAGAGTTTATAACTAATTAGAAGCATAACATAGTATAGGCGTTTAAATTAGCAGGACTAATATTTCGCAACGTTTCCGTTTGAGACTAGTTCGCGAGGATTTCATTTCGCGGAATATCTCCTTGTCAAACCTTAACAGTAAGCAAAATATTATCTATATATGTGTAAGGCTTAAGTATTATTCATTTGCTAGTTTTTTTTTTTTAATTTTTCGTTGCGCTAAATGATGGAGAACATAGCGAAATTAAACATACCGCGAATATCACCATCTGTACAGTATGTATTCATTACCCGCGAATATCACCATATGTACAGTATGTATTCATTACTGTATTTCTTGGTATACATTTCGATTTTGAGTTGGAATTACGGTTCGTTATCATATCGCTATTCTTTGTTGTTTTTGGTTTACTCAAATATGAGTAAATTCAACATATTAGAACATTGGTCAATTCAATTAGCAAAATCACGATTGTTTGCAAGGTTTTTAAGGATTAAACTGTCTTTTTTTGGTGTCTATGGACAATTTAACTTACAGTTGCAAAAAGAAATATGACAAATAACCTGGTACATCCAAATATTAATTTTGGATTTAAAGGAACATTGTTTATTGTTTATATAAGGATATATTGTCTCCATCTTACTATTGTATTAATAACTATTATAATTAGGGCACCAGTTGTGGTAGCCCAAGATTGTGTAAAGCCGTGACCACTACGCCAAACAGTAATAATAAAAGAAATATATTTTGTTTCAAGGGTTGGGTTCTTTTTTGTACCATAATGATATATGCATTTCAATATTGGTTACGGTGGTTATGAAATTGTACCTAGTGAGGCAGATAATGAAAATTGATCTCAACAACAGACCTTATGAAGGCACCATACATCCGGTGTTGATATATATTTGAAAGTCCCGAGAAGTAACGAAAGGTCTGAAACCATAATTCAGTCGCTGCCAGCATACTCTCAGCTGCTTTATTAAAACTACTTCGTTTAACCTCGTAGGCCAATTTATACGAAACATCACTCAACCAGATTGTTATAAGATGATATTACATGATCAAAATTTAAATTGTTTAATTTTCTTTGCAAGCTAATGGTAATATATTACTTATAAATCACAATATGTGAAAAAGTAAACAATACATGAAATAGACTCCTTACCAATCCTCAATACACAGACACAGACAAAGGCACTTTGGGAAAAACATTAACAAGTACAAATGATGCTTTGGGGCTATCCCTGCCTCTAATTGGGGGTCCTAAGGGCTTTCCCTTAGTGTGATTACCAGGGAGTATAATTAGGGAAACGATGACAACATCTATCGTGAGCTGACAGGCAGCTTCAAGTGATTGAGACTCGATAACAAGAAACCAATCTTATTATTATGCAAATCTGATAGAGAGAGGGGGCGTTACCTCTAACGTGTAATAAGAGATTTGAATATGCATCGAGCGGACTGCACTTAAAAATGTTTGTTTTAAACATTGAATTAACTCTGAATCAATGTTTCTATAAAAAGTCTTTCTGATGACTCATGTTACCATATCGTGGGAATGCTATACACATAAAACCAGAAATACAAAGGTTTGTTAATTCTTTCTCCATATTTGGTCACACACCATTTTATTTGTTGATGTGATGATCATTTACTAAAGTCCACTATTTGTATAACATAAACTGTGAAATTAATTGTCACAATACGTCTTCTGATTAAATCAGAGGGTAATCTACCTCCCCGTCCTTGTTCAGAAACATTTTGATTTCGAAGACTTCTTGTTTGGATTTCCACATATACATATGTTATAATCTACCTTGATACGAATTTGATGTATCAAATGTGCTGATTTTTGGCGGCATTTTGTAAAATCCGTTTAAGAGTAGTTCTTCAAATTGCAATATACAATTTGTAAATTCGTTGTATATGTAAAAACGTCTATCATAGGAGGAAACTATTCCCCGAACCCAAAAGTGTGCTTAAGTAATGTATCGCTAACTTTATCCTGAATTACAGATGTTTTATAGAAAATCTAATGCATGTTCACATAAAGTGGTCGACACAGCTAGTGACACTATATGGATGACCATTTGGCGCCAAAACGACAACTCACTTTGTTAGGCTGGCGTGGGCGAGTAACATCATTAACTACCCCTTAGATGATGATAATTAGCAACCAAAATGTCGGAGGAGATGTATTGAGCTCCCGCGGATTCATTAAGCTCGTTTCTGACGGAATTTTGATTTGAAGAAGAATGGCGGACCATATCGCCACTTAAATTAACCGCTATTTGCTTCGCATCGAGCCGTACCTGGATGCTCCCGATGTAAGTAAGGAAAATGCTGAGAACTCTCCAGGAACTTCTCAAGAATGAGGTGTATTGCTGATTAAAAGTCACCATCATAATCTGCAACGTTCCAGGCGAGCTATCGACTCATTGAACTCGGAGTTGCCTTCCTTTTATTCAGTCATAATAGATGATAATATGCAGGGAACTCCAGACAAACAATGAAGATGATATTTTAAACGAATCACATCCGGTGGTATAAAGAAATATTCAATACACATAACATTTTTTGTGAATAAAAATATTGGAGAAACATGTCGTAGAAACATGTCGTAAAAACATGTTTATGTTCGTGTACCAGGTTACAAAGTAAATATAAACTTCAAACTCGAAAACAGTGCAAATTGCTTTTTGTTGGAGTTTAACATTTCAGAATATGTAATATGTCGTTAGCGGCAGCAGCAGGGTTTGATATTGTAAGAATAATATATAACACACACACGGCAAAGTAAAAGTATCATAAAATAAAACACTAACTACTAATTTAAAAAGCGGTGTAATATGTTTCCAACAAGCAACTCATTCTTGACCAATCTACACATTTATAGATACACAAGATAATACCAATATATAAAGGAACAGGTAATTCTATACCAATACATATAGGAACAGGTAATTCTGTACCAATATATAAAGGGACAGGTAATCTATATCAATGTATAAAGGGACAGGTAAATCTATATCAATATATAAAGGAGCAGGTAATTCTATACTAATATCTAAAGGAACAGGCAATTCTATATCAATATATAAAGGAACAGGTAAATCTATATCAATGTATAAAGGAGCAGGTAATTCTATACTAATATCTAAAGGAACAGGCAATTCTATATCAATATATAAAGGAACAGGTAATTCTATACCAATATACAAAGGAACAGGTAATTATATACCGATATATACAGGAACAGGTATTTCTATACTGATATATAAAGGAACAGGTAATTCTATACTGATATATAAAGGAACAGGCAATTCTATATCAATATATAAAGATACAGGTAATTCTATACCAATATACAAAGGAACAGGTAATTCTATACTGATATATAAAGGAACAGGTAATTCTGTACCAATATACAAAGGAACAGGTAATTCTATACCGATATATAAAGGAACAGGTAATTCTATACCAATATATAAAGGACAGGTAAATCTATATCAATGTATAAAGGGACAGGTAATTATATACTAATATCTAAAGGAACAGGCAATTCTATATCAATATATAAAGGAACAGGTAATTCTATACCGATATACAAAGGAACAGGTAATTCTATACCGATATATACAGGAACAGGTAATTCTATACTAATACATATAAATGAAAAGTTTATTCTAAAAGTTGAGAACCAGGTTAATCTATACCAATGTTTAAAGGAATTGTTAAGTCTATAACAATATAAACAAATTATAGATTTTACACGGACAAAAGCACTGGGAGTTCCGGACAGATAAGCGTCTTTAACTTCGTCGAGGGATCCTGTCAGGTAAATCTAGTTTAACCCAGGCAATGTGCTTTTGTCAACATTGTTACTGGATTAGTAAAAACAGAACCACTCAATATACTAACGACTATCGAATACGTCTGGCCTCATATCACACACTGTGATAGAATACTTCCTAATGAGTGGATGGCGCCGAATTTCCACATTCTTCATCAAACCACATCTCTCGAAATGTTTTGTTAAAAATAGTATTGGTTTTCCGTCACCTTCTGACATCTATCACAGCAATCATGTCATTGGAAATATCCCCTTAAACATTGAATAAACTTTGTCATGTTAAATACCATGGGTTGGAGAGTTAGTGATTTTGATTACTATAACTGGAAATGCACGACAGGAAAGTTGATAGCGCAATACTTGTCACACAATTTGTGATGAGCTGCTCCTATTGGTGACGTTATAAATCTAGATCTAGGTAAGCGGTTGCGGTAGAAGAGTCCTCAGTGTCATTGATGTCCAGTATTTGGGGCATATCTGATGGACATGGTCGATATATTTCTTAGTATCTAAAGACGATACATAAGTTCTTAGAGGAATGCAGCCTTGTTGAATACAAAACCAAGCCGACCAAAAGAGGAGCACAGTTTCTTGCCATCACTTTGCCAAAAGTCTGTAGGATAATTTAGACACTAAACACAGAGATGACAATCTGATATGCAATCATTTTCACGACTGTATGATTGATACCAGTATGTTCGCTTTGTGTTTCAAAACATACTCTCTCAGTTTAGTTAGTTAACAACCATATGTTCGTATCCTCGTTTGTCTGGAACAGAAAGCTCTTAAGAGCACATTATACGTAGATGGGCAATGATAGTGGAAAACCATATACGTTTATGTGCTGAAGGAAGAGGAGATTTTTTAGGAGATGTTTTAAGATTAATCAAAAACTGTTTGGAGTTCTTTAAATTCAACAAAACTACTGGTAATGACAAATTTTCATTAGTTTTAGCAACTGGCCAAGCAAAATAACACACTTGATTAGTTTGTTTTTTTTGTTTTATTGTTTTTTGTTTGTTTTGTGGGTTTTGTTGTTTATTCGTTTTTTTGTTTTTTTTTTTGTGAATGAAAGAAAGGAGCCCAATTAACGAGGCTGGTATTTATCTCTTTCTATCATTATCACGTTATCTAAATGATTACAACACTAGTATAGGCTGTGTTACCGAGTATGTTGTAAATTTTAAAGTGTAATAATAAAATTGATATCTTTATATTTTGTAATGATAATGAACCTTATAGATTTAACTAATTTAGAAAGTGAATTCAATGTAAATTATTCTCGTGCTGCCCACTCCCCGTTGATGTGTATTGTCAACAAGTTCTAAATTCTTAGGTTAAAGGTCACGCGATTGATAATGCTGTAATCATATTGGCGAGGGTGATAACCTAAACCTCATAAACCTCAAACCTAAACCCGAAGACTTTAATAGCATTTTATGCCATGCCATAGACAAAACACACTAAATTATTCCACGACGTTTCACGAGCACAGCTCTCTTCACCAGGGAAGCTCAAACAATCATCCATGGAGCTTCCCTGGTGATGAGTAAAAAACATTCTCCACTTGAACAAGAGAGTTGTACTCTCGAAACGTCATGGTATGATAATTGAGTAAGTTTTTACTTTATCCTGAAAACAAATTTACGACATTATGTTATTTACAGTAACATGCCAACGTTAGAATGTTAAGACCGACCAATCACAGAAATTATCGAAAAAGATCAATGACAAAAATACCCGTTTCTATGTATATTTTATGATAGACCGTGAATAGATATGTACATTTCCCCGCCTAAATTAAGGAACTTAATTAAGAAAGATGCCAATGATTCATAACTTTATTGGTGCATTTCAGAGAAATCCAAAGGCCTTACTAACGATAAAATCCAGATAATCTCATCAGTGTCTCGACTTGCACTGTTTGGAGAGGGGAAAGACTACAATGTATGCCTCCTTCTACTAGGCGAATTTTGTGTGCCAACATTTTCAGCTTGAGTGCGGAGTAATGGAGCATGGCTTTAACTTCCGTGACGAAGCTGTAGGTGGCGCTCGTATCTCTTTTCTGGTCCAAGGTCACGTCTCACTCTGTTTAAAATGTTAAGTTCTTGTCAAAAGTGCATTTTCTTCAACAAGAATAGATACATACTAATAGTGTTATATAAAATATACTTAATACACATGAAATGCAATAAAGAACGTTTATCTCTGGATAGGTACACTGTGCGTTAATATAAGGCGGAAACAATCCTTCCATTCGTACTGTAGTCATTTCCGACCGTTCGGAACTCCTTTAAGTTCTTCTTTCGTTCTGAACTGAAAATTCCCTTATGTAATTTAAGATACAAAATCATTGTTTTTATTATTATTTTTTTTTAATTATCATTTTTATTTCACTTATTTATAATTATTACGATATGGATAGAGATAAGATGTTACCTTGTCCATGCTTAGATACACGCTACGATATCATTAGGAAGCATATTCCCTTGTGCGATGTAAAGTACGACATGTTTGAAGCTCGCTGATATGACTGGTGGCTCCTTGTCAATGCAATTATACTCATTTAGTGAACATGACATAACCTGAAAACGACTAACATAATGGATGTTTATGAGGCTGATACATTTGGCGCCCAAAATAAATACCCACGGAGGTGGTATGGGGTCTCATGTGTGTCTTCGGGGTCGAAGAAGGAGATAGGAATATAGCTGAAATGAACTTGGCTGAGCATCGGTCACTAGGTAGCTCAAATGGGTAGACCATCATTTAAGAGCTCGAAGGTCCCGTGTTCCAGTCCCGATCTGGTCGTTGCATCTTCACTCCCCTGTTGCATGTCAGTATCCTCTTGTTGTTTGTTGAAAACTTATTTTATTTTTCCTCTCGCTTGTGATAGGTCAATAACTTTAATGTTAAACATTGATATCATTGCCCTGGGTAATATTGATGAGGTAGTTCTGAGAAATATTCAACACAATAGATAGCGGTTCAGCTGTTTGTATGGTATACACTACTGTCATGAACCCATACAATACAAACCAAGGAAAACCTCTTGAATTGATTGCCTTTCCGATATGTAATACGATATATATATATATATATATTATATACATATGAATATGTCATGGTCTGGAGCAAATCTTTCTTGAAATTCAAGTTTTAATGATGTTGAACGTACTTTATGGAAATCAGCACATCAACAGCGCAGGCTGTACTGGCAGACAAGTTTTGAGCCGGAGCTTCAAAATCAATGGCACATCTTCAAAACGCTTGGATCCGTGACTACTACAGCGACCAGGGCGCTTTCATGGAGTGACTTGTTCCGGAAGGTTCAGCAGTCTTTGAACCATTGCTAAGTTTTAAATAGCACGGGACTATCGTAATCTACTTAAGGGCCTGGCGATAATAAACTATGTAACAATTATTGTTTACGGTTACACTGTGATATATGATTTTATCTCGATTAAGGTTTTACAAAAGGCCTATCTATGTTGTACGTTTGTTTAACCTTATTTCTGAATCCTCATGATCTTAATGAAATTGTATCGTCTATCACAAATGATAGTGACATACTCTGTCTATATAAGTATATTTATCGATCAAAGTACAGAAGAACTACTGGTCATTTCGTTTGGTTTAACAACATTTCTTTTTGAACATTTACTTCCACTTAAAACCACATGTGCTTGCATAGAAAATGTGATTTTCATTTTGTTGTTGTCGATATGACAGTGGTATGTGTACACTAAAGTACAAGGTTGGCAACTCCGCCACGAGCGAAACGGCTCCACTGATATCATTTTTTTTTATTCTCATTTTCTATGCAAGCGCCTGTGCTTAAAACCAAGATGCGATAAACACAACTTAACAAGCTATTTTTTAAAAGCTATTTTTTAAAACAACATTTGTTCCCTTAATGTCAGCACAATAAAAGCTCTATAGAGTTGATGGTGTGTGTTATCGTTGTAAACGACGTTTGATGAAGTAAATTTTCATGTTGCATTTCTTAATCCGTTGTTCATAATTGAAATAAAGGCGTTGTCAATTGATCCGCTTGATAAACGTTATAAAGATTCACTGCCATGTGATTTTGTCAGATTGTATTTGATTGGCCTGCTTATCTGTAAGATAGCATCTGATTGGCCTGTTTATCTGTCATATCCTATTTGACTGGTTGGGCTAATGATCGCCGTTATCTAGTTAATTAATGACGTATTAATTATTTCCAGATCAAGAAACTATGGTCCCAAATTCACGGAGTTTGCCGAGACGTGACCCGGACAGACGTGCCCTTACGAATGCGGGGGTACAGTGTGCGCGTGGTAGGTTATTTATACATACTCTGTCAGATATGTAAACGATCCTTGATATACGCTGCCAATGTATCTTTGATATATCAATTATCACACCATCTAGTGTAAATATTAAAACAACATTGAAGAGATAGATATGGCTGTACCAGATAGGTGTTACAATGGGTAGACCATGTCAGGTGATTACAGAACATGTGTAAACACAACCATGTTAATTAGAAAACATAAAAACCTCTTTATCAGCACGGCCCACACGGAAACCTGCATTTTCAAAGATAATTGATTAAGGTGATGACCTAACGGAGATATTGCTGTTTGAATATATTCAATACATCTATTAGGTAATCACCTTCATTGGATATCATTAAGAGATCTCTGAAAG